>NC_088713.1:64959613-65282113 GCF_963576615.1 Watersipora subatra
ATATCCGGGGTGAGGAAACAATTTTTTTATATATATATATATATATATATATAAATATATATATATATATATATGTATATATATTTATATATTTATATATATATATATTTATATATATATAGTTACCATATATGTTGTTACCACACATTGTTAAAATGTATTTTTGTAATATATATACTGTTACCGTATTTATCGGTATCCAATGTTTGGTTAACATAAATATATAATTAACATATATGTTGGTAACATAAATATTGTAAATATAGCTGACCCATGAATTTTATTACTCCCGAGCATACTAAAAAATGAACCAATTTCTGCTTCCTTTTTATTGCACCTGCTGTCTGCCTGTCACCATCATTAGTCAATAGCAAATGACTTGCCTCATTTCAACAAGAAAAACTTTTCTTTAAACAGCAAGGTACTTATCTCGATGATCACATTTCATTTTCCTCTTGATAAAATAAAGCAACCGTTAGTGGTGCCAAAACTTAAAGGCTTACTTGCAACAGAAATCACATTACAGCTATTTTATGTCAAAAGGTTTGCCATGTCTTACTCTGCTGTATTGTATGTAGGTGCAAAATACCCTACAGGATGAAAATATTCGATGAATGTAAAAATTTGTGATTTCGCGAACAGTAACTCAGGCGATTTTTTAAATCCCACAAACTAGTTATATTTTTAATCACAACTGAGAGAAACTACTGTCTCCAATTAAAAACTAGCCGTTAGGCATAAATACTGAAAGCAGCCGAGTTCCAAAACCTTTTTAAAATCATTGCCGAGCTTCGAGTTATACCATTGCCAATGCATCACATTTCTTTACAAAATTATTCAAGGTTGTCACAAAATATGCAAATGGCGTCATCGAAAAAATAGCCGTTAAGCAGAAGTACTAAACGTAACTGAGTTCCCAAACTTTTTTACGATCAACGCTGGGGCTTCGAATTAACCCCATTGCCAATGCATCAAACTTCTTTACCAATTTTTTTAAGGTTTTCTCAAGTTATTCGGCATGGCGTTGTCATTGCAAAAATCTCTACTTGAGCTATTGTTTTTCTACTTCTTTTAAAGTTATAAATTTATATGTGTTTACTACAGACTGAAAATGAAACAGAACCTATTCCAAAAACTAAAAACAAGTAGTAATATTCACCAAGACAGGAATAATTGCAGATAAGCAACCGGTCAACCTAGACCCCTTCATCAACAACAACTCCTTGATATCGCTGCAGCAATCATGATTATATTATATATTATATCTCATGTATAGATATATTGTAATTCATTATAAAACTGAGTGTACATATCAAATATTTCAAGTACAAATAAAACTTGACAAGTGATAAATGAGTAAATAAAAACAGTTATGCCCATATGGCGGTTGTCTGGCAATAAAATTTAACTGATACTTTTGATTCTTGATAGTGAATACTAGCGTGTAATGGTGCTCTCTGACTAGTTATTTTGGAAATAGCAGGTCTATATTGCTGTCACTGTCTTGGGTAGATGTTAAAAACAATTTTCTTGCTACTACATGGCTGGTAAAGAAGTCATCATCAGAACTCTCCTCTTGGCTTACTATTGCAAAGTTCTGCCGGTTGGCCAAAGTTAGTGCTCGTGAAGGCGTTTTTGTTTCTTTTTTAAAAGGGATATATTTTCTTCGTTAGCAGCAGCGGTCACTTCTACCTCAATTTCAAGACCTCCTTGAACAATTGGTAATTTTCTAAGAATGACATCTACTACCCTTGCAGTCATTGTGCCTCTATGTATGATGAAAAATCTCTCTCTAACTAAAACAAAAAACGAAGTGGTAAGGATGGAAAAAGAAAATTGTATTTGCCGAAGAACCAAAGTAATTAATAAAAATAAATAAATAATTAATTCAGTACATAGTTCTGAACAAAAATCATTACTTACCGCAAGTTCTTGGTTCATCAAAGACTTCGAAATTGATGAATATTCGTGAAAATCTTTGAACGCAGCAAGAAATTTAGAGCTTAGCATGATCGACTCATATATGCAAGCTAAATAAAAACCGAAACACGCGGTGTGCGCATGCGAAGGGTTAACTCTATTGCTAGCTGCAATAGAGTTAACTCTTAATAGAGAGTGGTTGTGTTCACCCGTGAATAAATTAGTCAACGGATTTACATGAAAAAGGCAAATTGCGTGAAACTTATCTCTGTAAATAAATTCATCCTGTAGAGTATGTAGAAATGTGATTACAAGCTCTTAAGAGCTCAAAAACAAACAGTTAATCCCCTGCCATCACAAAAATGCCATAGACTGGAATCTTTTTATTTTGATGGCGTACTCAAACATGGTGGTTATTGTTTTGACACATGATGGCATCACGTGAAATTAAAGGCCACTAAAAGGTTCAATCTAAAACGTCTCATAGCACTAGTTTACGACAAACACTTCCGATTCTACTGCAAATCACGTATCAAATATAAACGCTCGCTACTTTACAGTTTCATTTGAGCCTGGCATAATCATCTAGTCGTAATCTGATCATGTGACCCATACTGTTGCTGAATGTGATCCACTGAAAGTTGAGTTTAGGGCTGAGCTAAGCCGAGCCAGGCTGTGCTCAGTCAAGTAGAATAACGAGGTGAGAGTTAAGCCAGTCAGAGCCAAGCCGAGTCAAGCTGAGTTGAGCCAAACCAAACCAAATCCTAGCCAGATCCAGCCCAGCCAAGCAGAATGAGAGGCGGGGCTTTCCCGCTATATAAGCCTGAACATTTGTGCTGGAGAAGGGAGTGATTATGGGCCTGTTCATTGCCTGTTACTTGAGCGTTCTTGTACAACTTATGAACTAAGCGGAAAATATATGTGTAAACTAAAACACCGAGTCTTGTACTAGTGGAGGAAAGTGAAGGTAACACAAAAACTTTACACTGGTGGCAGCGGTAGGATCTCTGATTATCCCAAGAACTCCACCACAGGATTTGCATCAAGATCACTGGACTCTGGATGAACTGCGCTGCCTAAAAAATGGTGACACTGCTCCTACTAGAGTAACTTTCTGGCAACAGGAAGAAACCTAGAGAGAGCTGTGGAAACTTTGCAGTATTGGACCCAGGAGATGTGCTGCTCTAGGAGCAGAAACCTACTGAAGGCTCAGACAGGACTTGCCTGAGGAAGCAGCGTTGCTCCTACTGAATGAACTTCCTGGCAAAATGAAAAAGCCCAGAAAGGAGCCAACGTCCATGGACTCAGTAGAGGCACTGCTCTGGAAAGGGAGCAAAAACCTATTGAAAGCAGAACATTGCCAATAGGAAAGCACGAAGCGCTGATCTGGGACCCGACCGACTAGTCATAGCACTAGAACAGTTACTACTGCCGCCAAGGGTGCAGGAACCAGCACCGCCCTTCATGACTCCCCAGTACACTAGAAAAGGAGATGTGGAATACTTCATTGCTCGCTTCATGAAAGTAGCCAACACCAACCAGAGGACAAAAGGAGCAACCCTGTTGCACCTTCGAGAAGCACTGGGCAAACAGACTGGTGACTGCGGGCGTGCCGAGGACCAAAAAGTCATTTTCAATGCCCTGCGGCAAGATTTGGGCTAGTCACTAGGCAAGGGCTAAGCCAGCTTAACGCCCTTAAGCAAAAAAAGAATGAAGTTTTGGGAGCATGCCACAGAGGTTGAGAGGCTAATACGCATTGCGTACAGAGACCTGCCGAATTGACACAGGAATATCATGACCATGGATACCTTTTGCAGCCTACTACGGGACCTTGCCTTGCAACAACATCTGTTGGCTGTACATACGCCCACACTAGCTGACACTGTACAGACTAAAAATGATTACCTCAAGATCCAGGAAGGCAAGAAAAACCCACCGGATCTTTGGTATGGGCCCTGGAGGGAGGATCATCTGACCTGGCAAACTCGTCCATAACCGATGTCATGGGACGACTAAGCCGGCTAGTCCAACCTCTCACGGAAAAGAAGAAACTGTTCCAGGAGCAGGTCTACAGTCCAACCGAGAGGAAAAACCAGTCAGCTACCCTTTGCTAGGGTTGTTGCCAACTAGGGCACGTAAAGAAAAATTGCCCTCGCTACTCAAAACCAGCTTCGGGAAACAAAGAGAGGCAACAGCAGTAGCTCCAACTACTGGCTGTGCTAGATCCAAACACCCCCTGAAAAACAGTAGGACTTCACGGGATTTGGTGACAGCCGGCGGTTAGTCTCAACCAGCAAGAACTACGCCAAAGAAAATTTGTCCACAGGAACTGCCTGTGGCAACACAAAACTGCTACTAGTTTTTGAGTGAAGCCAGTCTGGACATTCCCACTCTCTCGGATACTGCCAACGCTCATCTGTGGGAATGGTAGGGATGTAACCTAAAACGAAAGAAGATGACCTCCAAATCCCCTCCACTCCAGACATTGAGAACCATCCCCACTGAACCGAATGGTCGGAAGCCTGCATTAAAAAGCGGCAGGACTGACCCTTTTTCGGCCTTTGGAATAAAACCACAGAAGTCGCGGATCTACTCCGGACATGGGAAAGCCGGGGAGACCAAACCCGCCCCACCTCAGAAAGGAAGTCCCCCAGGCCTCACGGAAGATGTTTTGAAAGACACCACTAGGGCGCAAGCCCTCCGCCAATCTCATTCCACTAGCTATTTCCTCCCAGGAAAAGTGGAGTGTGGCACATTCAGTTTTTTTAGACACAGGATGCACCACAAACCTGATCAATATGCTGGTCTTTGACCAATTGCCAGGAGCCATGCGGGACCAACTCATGGAGATTGACAGCTTCGGGTTATTGGCTGACAAAACACGGCTCCCCTTCAACGGGATAATTTGTTTGACCATCCGTCTGAGGGACGTAAGGATGGAGGAAGTCTTTCTGGTCAGTCGTCTAAGCGAGGATGCCATGCTAAAAATGCCATTCTTCATGGCCCTTCAGTGCTCTCTCGAGTTTGATCAACTCGTGGTCCGAGTGAATGTCAGGCAGCTAGTCTGCACAGATCGGCATGGATGGCTGTTACAGAGCAAGGTACAGGTGATCAAAGGGGTGGTAATTCTCGCCCAGACGGAGATGGCAATACACTGTCGCATCACAACACAGAATTACTGCCCCATACAACTGATTGAAGGATTTCCCGACGGACTCCTGGGGCAAGTGGCCTGAATTAGCCGGGAACCAATTGACAGGTCATCACCCGCTGCATGAATGCTACGTAGCAGCCATTGACTTTCCGGTCCGGAGCTACTATTGGCACTTACACGAGGTAGAGACCCCGCAGGTCGGAAAAGATGACCCCCCTATTTTATGAAGCCGGTCCAACTTCAATGAATAGAGTACCGGCTCACCTTGATAAGTTGTTTCAGTCGGTCCAGCCAAACTATGAGGGAACAGGCCAGATGGCGAGGTTGGCCTCTTTGCTGAGTTGATATGCCACCGTGTTGAGCACGGGTGATGGCGATGTAGGGAGGACCTCCGAGGTAGAACACCCCACTCCACTTAAGTATGGCACTCGGCTAATCCGGCAACCCCCCAACAGACTCGGACTAAAGAAGGAGGCAGAGGCTGAGAGGCAGGTCCAGGATGTACTTGAGAGGAGGTTTATCAAACCAGCTGGAGGAGCTTAGAGCTCCCCCGTAGTGTTGATCCAAAAAAATGATGGGAAGTGCGATTCTACATACACTACTAGCGTTTGAACACTGCCATCGAGCAGGATGCCCACCCCTAACCAGGATTGACGACAGACTGGAAGCCCTGTCCTGCAGCCGCTACTTCAGCACGCTCGACCTGGTGAGCGGGTCTTGGCAGGTACCCCTGGAGCAGAAGTGTAGGAGAAGTCGGCCTTCTTCACACGGTTTGGATTGTGGAAGAGGAAGGTGTTGCCTTTCGGACTGATGTCTGCCCCAGCCACTTTCCATAGGCTCATAAAATGCGTTCTACATAGCCTCCATGGGAGAACGCTGCTACTGTATCTGGAAGATATTATAGTCATTGGCCCGGACTTTGATACACACTTGCATCGACTGGAGGTTTTTCAGAGACTGCATGAGGGCGGACTGAAACTAATACTTTCCAAATACAAATGGATGCAACTCCAGGTCCACTCCCTGTGTCACATAGTAAGCCAGGACGGAGTCTTTATAGACCCCGACAAGGTAAAGGCAGTCAAGCGGTTAAGCACTTTCGGCCTTATCTGTATGGTTGGGAGTTCCTCCTAGGAACGGACCACGCTTGACTTTAGTAGCTATGTAGGAGGAGAGAACCCTCGAACCATGTAGCCTGGTGGCTCGAGATGCTGGCATAGTTCCGCTACGTTCTGGAACACTGCTCTGGAACACCTGGAACTAGGAAGCAGAGAGCTGGATATCTTGAATCCCATGCGAGGCTCTCTGCGCATACAGCAGGACGGTGTGCTATGAGCACGCATGGCCCCGCAGGGCCACGCCAAATGGTGTGCCGTCTGGCCCCCAGCTATGCGGAAGACCATAGTGTTGCAAACGCACACCCTGGCTCACTCTGGGGTGAGAAGAATGAAAAGCAGCCTCCAGCTAACTTGGTATTGGCCCAGACTGACGTTCACAGTCAGACGGCTCATCAAGAGTTGTAAGGTGTGCCAGGCCCCAAAGCATGGAGGGACAAAGGCGGCCAGATGGAAAATAAGACTTTACGTTAGACAAACCTGGTAGAAGGTGCCGTGGACCTGGTAGGGCCATTTCCGGTCACGTCTAGTGGGTGCTAGTCCTCACTGACACCTTCATCCGATGGCAGGACGTATTGGCACTACTTGACCCCACAGCCCCGGTGGTCGCAAACACACTAGACTAGCGGGTCTTCTGCCATCTGTGGTTACCTGAGCAGATCTACATGGACCAGAGGGCAAAGTTTGAGAGCCAATTTATGGCTGAAATGTGCCAATCTGAAACGTTATTAAACCCATACGACCCCTTATCACCCAAAGGCCAACGGAATCGATGAACAAAACAACCGGGTACTAAGAGACTCCTTGACGGCACTACTCTTGGCCCAGGGACAGGACAAGTGGGACCTGCTGCTTCTCTAGCTGATGAGGGCATACCGAAACACCCCCGCTCTGCAGCCAGAAAGACAGCAAACATGTTGATGTTGGGATGGGAGCTGAGGTTGCCGGCCCAGCTGGAAAGCGACCTCCATCGACGAGTTCTTTCTTGGCTACTAACATTCCCTTGGGGTGCAATGGAGGCTGCAGGCGGTGCATGAGGTGCGACGACAAAGTCAAATGGAGGTGAGACCAGAAGACCGGGAGGAGCCACATCTGTACGCCCTAGGTAATTGGGTATGGCTCATGAACAAACACCGGAGACAGGGAAAAAATCCCGAGTGGCGGGTGAAGTTTGGGGGACCATACCAGGTCCTGAAGGCCAGAGGAAACCACATGTATCTAGTGAAATGGCAGGGCCAGCCTTCCATCTAAAGCGAGGGAAAGCTGAAGCCTTACCATGCTTGCCCGGAGAGGTTGGGACAAGCCCCGGCCACTCTGGAACCAAGGAGGGGCTCCAAAATGAAAGGAGCTCGATTTAGGAAGCCGGAGAGAAAACCGGAGGATGTCAGAAGCGACTCAGTGCCAATGATGCCGCCCCCAACTGGGAAAGATTATTGATGGTTGCCGAAGAAAAAACGAAGACAGGAGACAACTGCTAAGGAAAACCCGGCCAATTGAGGAAGCAGAGTGCCAAAGACCGAGTTCAATAAACATCAATTCGGTGGTACTAAGAAAAGAAGTTCGGGGAGAACAGCTATCAAACCCGGAGAAACCAGGATTTCAGAAATCTCATCAACTCCAGAAATTCCATCAAACGGAGGAAACAATGGGTGCACGGAGGCCGGTAGGTTTTGCAGCACCCAAGGGAAATCAGGAGTGGGAGGAGGCGGCTGCCGAGGCCAGCATGAGCTGCCACAGAGAAGCTGTCTCCAGAGCCGATGAGGAGGGCCTGGACAGAACCCTGACAGGAGAGAAGGAAGTCTGCCGAGTGGCTACCATAAGCTCTCTCCCAAGGTCTAGATTGGAGAGAGCCAAGAGACAGTAGTAACCAATGAAGGGGAAAGTGTTGTGAAATGTGATCCACTGAGAGCTGAGCCTAAGGCTGAGCTATATCGAGCTAGGCTGTGCTCAGTCAAGCAGAATAATGAGGTGAAAGTTAAGGCAGTCAGAGCCAAGACAAGAAAAGCTGAGCCGAGTAGAACCGAGTCAAGCCGAGCTGAGCCAAGCTGAGTACAGCCAAGCCACGCCAAAGCCGGGTCAAGCCAAGCCAAGCAGAACGAGAAGGGGGGCTACCGATTACATAAGCCTGAACATTTGTGCTAGAGAGCAGAGCTGTTCTGGGCCTGTTCAATGCCCGTTACTTGAGAATTATTGTACAACTTGTGAACTAAACAGAATATATATGTATATACGCATGCACCGAGTCTTGTACTAGTTTAGGAAAGTGAAGGTCACACAACACTTTTACATTTCAGCCTGCCAAATGGAGCTAACAGTTTCGGCAGCATTTTCTGACTATCACAGGTGACTAACAGACTCCTCATGTTTATCAGAGAATGATATGCATTCCTTTTAGGTAAATTTAACAATTAATCAATTTTTATGGTAGATTTTTGAGATATCAGTGCGCAAAGTGACAGCATTACAATTATGAAGAAATAAACGCATTAGGACAATATACAAGGTTTTATTGAATGCGTCAAGTATATTTGTAAAAATACTTCCATGAATGAAGTTGCAAGAAAGTGTGAACAGGAGCCTTCGTGTTGAACTACCCCCCATTTGAGCCGTTTTCAAAAGGAATTCCCATCTGCCGCGTTTTTGTGATGGCTGTGATTAACTTTTTTTTAGTTTTAAAGAGTTTGTGATTACATTATTCCCTATTTGGCACCTACAAAACAGCAGAGTAAGACATGGTGAATCTTTTCATACCGAATAACGGCAATGCGAATTTTGTTGCTAATAGACTTTTAAGAAGATGGCACTAAAAGACAAATTGAGAATTACCATATCACATTTTAAACTGCAAGTTACTTTTGTCAATGATCACATGTCATTTTTTTTTCATAACATAAAGCACCAGCTAATGGTTGTCAAAATTTAAGGAGATATCACTACGTGACAAATTAAGATGTACCATCTCACATTACAACAATAGCTCAATATCACTCCCTTGACTACATGTAGGTTGAAATTTAATTACGACTATCACTATAAAAACTTTGTAACTAGCTGTTTCGACAATGACCAACTACAGTAGATGCTGACTTTAAACAGTAGAGCATTTCTTAAAAATCAGTTTAGGTTCTCTACACTCTATTGTAGAGACCTCATTCTTTACAAAGTTTAATTTATTCATGTATACTTTATAGGCGTTTTTATTTAGTCAGAAGGTAAGAAAGCACATACCGATTTCAGCAGCAGCATCATACCCATCACTTAGTATCCCTTCAACTTCTGAAATCAAGGAAAGTGTAAATAGCATAATACCCCAAATGACATGTTAAAACAACTTTCTTATGAGCAGTAATTTAATAGTTCTAAATTAATAATATATATATATTAAATAAATATTTTTGATATATAGTAAACCAGTAATATTAATACATAGTGGAAAAATATTATTAATATATATTAAGTCAATACCATTAATATATCACAGATGAGTTTTGTTAAATTATAGTAAATCAAAATTATTAATATGTTCTAGATGAATATTATTAATATATAGTAGATCAGGATTATCAAAACATAGTAGATCAATGTTATTAATATATAAAAGATCAACATTACTAATATATGGTATGTCAATATTTATTATTATCTTTGATTTTCAGATTTGATACAAAAAATTGCAAAGATAATTGAAGACAGAAACTTACCAGAATATTCCATGACAAACCCTGCATAACCTTTACTGTAGTCTGAAAAGAATGTGAATGTTAGACTTTCTTTTATCGGCTGAAGGTAGAGCATTGGCTGGGAAGCCTCGGTACCACAGATCTGTACTGTGTTTCTGTCATATCCACTCACTCCAGTGATGTTCAAATAATCACGACAGTTGTTCTGTAAGGCAATACCACTTCTAGCAGCAAATCTCAATCTGATGAGGCGGTCTTGAGAAATGCCAGTCAATGTAAGCACCGAGTTAAGACAGTTGCTGTACTTTTGCGTATAGTTTTGATGGGTTGAGATGTACAAAGGAGTTATGGGTAAAGCTCTTCTATTATAGATCATGTCTCCGTCTATGGGTAGAACCGCTGCAGAAACCAATATAGATTTGTCTAGAGTGCTTCAACATTATAAATAGGTAGTTGTAAACAAGTCAATTGTTGCTACCGCCACCGGTCTGTGCCCAAAAAACAAGTAAAATAAAATGATATACATTGGAATAAAAAGCTTTTTTTGCATAGAGCTGCTCTATAACAAGGGTTGGAGAGGTGTTGGTGTTTAATTAAGGATGTAGTTATTTTTGTGGAGAAGTAGGAATGTGATGAATGGTCAAACTTTGAGACGCAAACTGAGTATTGCGGACAACAAATATCTAATAACATACTGTAGATAATTCAGCAGCATTAACCACATTTAGAAAGTATGCTTGTATTTACTGTATTTAGAATGCACGGAAATCGTCTGTTTAAAGTCTCAAATTTCTGTTCTTTTAGTTCAGTATTTTTATAAAGTCGTTGAATTTTAGGCTGCTAAATATACCGTAAAAGTGTGATGATCATTTAGAAATTGCTATAATCCATTTAGGAGGCAGTTTTAAATTATGAAACCTAGAAGTCTCATCATTAGCCTTCCTTTTATCCTGAGATCAGTGTAACAAAATACAATAAGCCTGAAATTCTGAGAATTCACATATATATATAAGCTTCAGGACTTGTTCTCGTTCATTCCATGTTCATTTATACCAATTAAACTCTAGAAATGGCAAACTGCATTACAGTGGATTTGAGCTCCAAACTCCTCATTCACAAGATTAAAAGCTATCTCGTAGACTACACGACATACAAGAAAGTTACTAAGTAGATATTCTTTTTTTGGATTAAGATACACATAGCAAATCTGTGTTACGAAGCGTCACTAAAGCTTGTTCTCACTGTTCTTAATAATAAGTATATCATTATCTTATTAGTAAGTTTATCAATACGTATCCTAGCTTATTCAAGTTAGCTATTAGTAACAACAATATCTGCCACTGTTCATGAGCCGTTTTTAATACCTTTGCAATGGCAGGCACTCACCTAGCAATGTATTAAAATCTACAGGTTGTTGAGCTTCAACACTCTCACTACTTGCATACATACGAATTTATCAGCTTTATATATATAATATATATATATATATATATTATATCTTATATATATTATATATAATATATATATATATCGTATATGCTGAATTTATCAGCATTATTGATACATTGCCATCATAAAGCTGAAATCAAGCTATCAACTTTGCGCTATCTATATATAAACTAGGTTTGGAAGACAACAGTGCAATACATACTACGAGAGTGAATAAAGCACATATTGTGTTAATAATCATACAGGTAATCTCACTAATTGCATACACTCGTTGTGCATATATACTGTATGCATGTGCATAATATATATGCATATGCAAGTATATACATATGCATATATTTATAATGCATATACATGCATTATACATTTACAGTAATGCATATATATTATATTTTTTAATTTTTATATAACATAATATTTATTATTGTTAGAAGTAAAAGTTGCATACAGAATAATTACAAATGAGCACCTAACACTTCAAGTGTGAACTATAACATAAAATACATGTATAATGAGAATTTAATGGGTAGTGAATTGCTGTAAGTTTAAAAAAAGAGTATATAGGTCAGTTTTATCGGATGATAACTTGGAGACAAAAATGTTATAACTTACAAGTTATTGATTATCTATATACAGTGAAACATGGATAACTCGCCCTCGGATACAGCGAACACATGGTTAACTCGACTGGATTTGCTTGGTCCGTTCCCACGCAATGATAAATGGCTCTATATAACTCGAACTCAACACTGTTATAACGAACTGTTTTTTGCCCAACGGCTACCAAAATGGTTGCTATTGCTTTAGAAAATCACTTTATTCCAAGCCATAGAGGTAAACCTCAACTTTTCGTAATTTATAAGCGTCGTTATTACCTCCATCGACAAAATATTTTTGTCAACGACTGTTCTAAAGGTTTGGTGAGGTTTGATTTATACTGCTATACGATGAATAGCACGGGCTAGCCGGGTCACGGTGCAAGGATTTTCGCCACGCACATACAAAACAAAAACAGCATGTTGTTTTTGTTTTGTATTTGCGTGGCGAAAATCCTTGAGTGCGTGACCTGGCTAGCCCGTGATAAATAGTTTTCCGACGTTGATTCCGTGTTGAATTAACGTCGGAATGTTGAATGTTTAAAACGTCTTAAAAATTGTTGTAATTAAACGTATACGTTGTCTTAGCTAAAAAAACTATTCATCGTTTGACCTAAACACAAAATACGTGTGTACATTCAATAAGTATCCATTCAAAAAGTTTGAGTGATATACAATGTAACGTAAAACCTCGTAAAACTATTAATTGAACTGCCTCGGAGTGTTGCTCTTAACGAATCCCAGATAAAGTAAGGTAATCTTTGCATAAACTTCAAGAAAGATCGGCAAAATTGATCGTGGGTAAAACGCTCAAAAGAAAAAGATGTCTTTTCTTTGAGCATTTCAGCAACGATCAAGTTTTGCCGATGTCAATCTAAAAAACGTCCTGGCAATAACATCACCTCAAACAACAAACCAATCTCAAGTGATAGAAAAATCTCTATAATTTTTGATAAAAACGTTTTAAACTTTACATTAGAAGCATTTAATTTGAAACAAGCCATTTGTGCTTTTGATTCATATTATAGTTTGTATACAAGTATGTTCATGTATCTACTAATAAATGAGTAAATACATGGACTTGTGACAGTGCTCTGATAACTTGAACACTCTGATAATTCGAACACTTTTGCTCGGTCCCTTGAAGTTTGAGTTATCCGAGTTTCACTGTATTTATATATGCTGATGTAGAAAATAGTCATCTAAAAGTTAATTACTTCACTAAAACTAGTAAAGAGCTCGTATAATGTATAACTCGTATAACATTAGTTCCAGATGACGAAAACCATTTTTACACTTGTTGATTCGAACTATGTCGAAAATTTTATATAACGAAAAAGGTCAGGGGCAGCTTGTAAAATTCTGTTTGAATGGCAGCGTATGAGAAAAACTTGTAAGAAGCAAATGAGTACATATAACATTATGTCTATGTATATAAATCTCAAAGTTTGTGTGCACGCGTATGTCTACTTCAGTTTGTCCAGCTAAAGCTATTAAAGTACTGAAATGACAAATCCGTATCACAGTAGATTTGACTGCAAAACATAATATTTACCAGGCCTAGTTCTTATCGATTAAGCTACCTGAGATTGATGGATCCATTAGGTGATATATATGGGTGAAAATGTGCATATCGCTCTGCGCTGCACAATGTAGTTATGAGCTTGTTTCCACGACTCTTATTAGTAAGTATTAAAAGTAACAACTTACTTAAATTAGCCATTGGCAATGTCTCAGGCTAATGACAAGTGGCAGGCAACTACATTAACTGTCACTGTTTGTAGGCTATTTATGGATACCTGTGCAATGTCAGACATTCCGCTAGTCTAATAAATATACAACTTTAATGGCATATAGTTTGTCATGATAGATCGTCAGATGTGTCGACAAATCAGAAAACCAATAACTCTGCAATTGTTAGGAATACTTAGAAGCGATCGATCGGTCTAACAATCTGAATGTCACAAGTTGGGAGTATAGCTAAAAGTTATATTTTAGCCTAACTTTGAATTTGGTATACAGATTGAGGACGAACAGGTAGACACCAGCTTTTTTTATAGTAAAATACATTTGTTTTGCTTTACTGTAGATGTACAAAATATTTATTATCAGTTTTGCTTGACTTTGCTGTCTAGGAAAAATAAACAAATCATTGTGAATAGACGTTGAATATGTCCAATCCCAATCATGTTATTGTGAATTTACCACAATCATAGTCTATAAAATCAGTGATAGCCTAAAAAGGAAAAAGGATGCAAGCTGTCAATAAAACTAATAATGTTACAGATATGATATAAAGCAAACTATAAAGTCAAGTCTAGTTTTTTATTTTTGTATGTCCAAAAGGGTGGTTTTGGAAAAATCTTGGAATGAATTAGGCAATTTACATGTGTTTTATTGTTTGTATATTGTAAAATTCCTACAACATAGATGTTCCTAAAATGAATTATTTACGTGGTGAGAGCGTCTACTGTATAGAGATTGTGTATTATCACGCTCATTTCTCTCAGACTCAACTATAGAAAGAGTTATCTTTCTCTAGTTCATCACTGCCTTGTATCATCATTTGTAATACACCATGATATTGAGTCACGTTGTGTGTCATGTATACCTACGAATATATGTATGAGCAAGAACCTATGTTTATTAGTTTGCACTTTACCTGCATATTACATATAAAGAATAAGCAGAATATGCATATTACGTAGAACTCTGGCAGTCAGTTTTGTGTGCTGTGAGAGATTGTCAGGTGAGTTTATCAAAGAATATAGAATGAAGATAAATTATTGAGAATAATGTAGCACCGGTATTCCTCATCTCAGCAGACTGGCACAGCTGATAAAGAATTGATCTACCAAGCTGTAAGGTACAAGTTTGAATCTTGTTGAAAGCAATCTTTATTCCTAACCTCTAAGTGTGACTTTAGACAGACAGTCAGATGAACAGAGTTTATTATAGTAAATATATACAGTGAACCTTCATCATATGACTTTAGTTCGTGCCAGTGTGGGATTCATGAGGCGAAACATTCTCATAAAGGGATTCAGAAACCCAAATTAAATATCTAATGCAATCACCCTCTGGTAAAAATCATCCAATTTTTCTATATGTATTGTACATATTAAAATTGATAACAAAATAATATGTTAACCTTAGTAACTATAGTTACCTACAGTAACTTTGATGTGTTTGATGGTCATGATCTGCAACAAACTGGAATGTTACAACGTAATATGTGTAGTACTCACCATAGGGGGTTCTGACTTTTTATGCAGTCATGTAATATAACCAATTGATTTAACTTTAATGAATTTAGCTTACTAAACACATACTTAAAGCTAAGTTTTATTAAGTATTTCGACTATTTTACTGAGCTTCAACTTTTTCACAGCTAAAACTTTATTACCTATCTGTCTCTGGTTTCATTTTTGCAATAACTATTCGCGAATAACGCTGAACTGAGAAAGATCAAACATCGTGTCAATTTCATTAGTTGTAAGATAGTCTTCAGAGAATTAGGTATTGGTATATTTGTATTCCGACGTAATTAGCACACCAACTGCCAATTTTCAATTTCATCAGAGGAATTTGTTGATTTTGTATGGCGAAACATAATTATTACGTAGAGACAGAGTAAAAATTTTTAATGTTGTACATCGCAGGGCAAAAAAATTGTGTAACAGGATCATCGTATCCCTGTTAATCCGTTAATTCAAAGGCGCACTGTAGTAAAGATTATCCTTTTCATGCTATAAACAAATGCTTGGGATAAAAGGAAGAAGTTTGAGAGGTTTATCGATGACCTTGGGCGAGCAAAATATTGCTATTGTTGACTGTTTCCTCCATCTTGATGCTTATTATGACAGGTCTAGATTAGTATTTTTAGTTTGTATAGTGGAAATATTGTAAAAAACCTTTTGCCTCTGAGTGAGATTATCTATTATGAGAATCACTAAACTGCAAACTTCTATCAAAATTTGGCTGAAAATAAACATTAAACGTAATTTTAAACAATTTCTTTTCTTAGTCTTTACATATTATTATATCATAACTGTAAATAATAATGAATGTTAAATTAACTTAAATTAAACTACATGTATATGATTTAATGGTCATTGAAGTCGAGATGGTAATCCATGTGGAAGTATCATGCAGTATTATAATTGCGGTTCGCTATAGAAATATGAAGAATGAATTCAAAAATGTCCTCAAAGTAAATTGGAACAGCTTTTGGTACAGCTTAAATATAATTCACAAGCATTTAAATCTCATAGTGTCATTAACACATGCGACACCTGTAAAATCTTGGTTAGTTTCCCAGCAATTTTGTCAACAAATGAGAAATTCACAGTTTGACCAGCAAGAAATCTTTGTAAAGATTGACAAGTATTTCTTAGGGTACTAAAAGTACTAAAGGTGCACTAACTGATTACTACGACGTGCCCTTGTCACATACCCGGCTGTCTCTAGTGTGCAGACTCTATAGCTTGACATACTAACAGCTTTTATAGACCAAATACTCTGCATGGCTGCAGCATGGCTGGACCACACACCAGAAACACTTCATGTGCCGCAACACATGCCGGGCACACCAAGAATGATGATAAATTTTATATCCTGCAAAGTCTGGCAATGATAGAGCTGAAGTGGATAGGATAAACTATAAAAAGGCCAAAACTGTTAACGAGCTAGGAAGGTGTGCGTGTAAGGAGTATCTAGTGCAAAAAGAGCAAAATGCGAAATATTGCAGGATAGATCAAGGACATCGTTAGAGTTTCTGCCAAAGCCATTACTGGATCTTATTTAGTAAAGACCGTTCTAACTTCTTGAAGCATCCAGAGCAAAAGGTCGTAACTCTTGGTTAAAGTTAGTCAAAGTTACTGTAGTTAGCAAACAGTTAGTAATGGAGTTTTTGAAAGAGAATAAGAAAGTGGTAGCCTTGGCTATAGTAAGTTGAACACTTATAGTGCCTGCAAATAAGGTCCGAAAAGATATAATTTGCGACAGCTGATGTATTTAGAAACTCTCTATTAGTGAAACTGAATTAAACTTAACTGGATCAATGACACAAAAATTGTTTCTAAAATCTTTTTTTTATAAACATATGAAACATGGGTGCAATATTTTTTGATAAATAGTCAGAACTTGATTTTAAAGTTGTTTCCATTGTTGCTGCAATCTTTAGCTCTGTTATAGCTAATTATATTGATGTAACCTCTAAATCTAACTTCAGTTTGAATGCATCTGAAGATGTCTTTTTGATGTCACTGACTTCTTAGAATACTAAATTCTTTTATTCATTTTCTAATGTGGCTAATTATGCAATGTCAAGCTATTATATAGGACGTCTCTGCTGAGTTTTGGAGCTTTATGCCATCCTTTATGATATTTTTCTTTCTCATGTTCTGAATTTCATCTATGTAAAAAGTGTTAGTTTTGATTTTTAAAAGCTTGATTGATCCTCCCTAAAGGTTTGTGTAAATTATCTTTTCATTGTTATACTGTGATTCAAGATGATTCAGTAGGACATGACTCAACATGAGAATGTGATATGATACAATATGATATGATACAATAGGATATGATAAAACATGGTACGATACAAAATACTAAGATGCAATATAAAATTACCAGCAGAATGTATGACATTGCCGAGTATTAAAACATCTAACAAACAGTGGCAGGTAATGCAGTTGCTTACCACTTGCCATTAGCTTGGCACATTGCCAATGAAAAATTTGAGTAAGCTACTATCCATATTGCTGAACTTACTAATAAGAGCCACGTGAGCAAGCTTTAATGGTGTTGCACCGTAACGTAATGCAAAGTCGCCATGCTTATTTAACTTAGAAAATCGTTTGAATCACCCAATGAATTCAATTTCACAGAGTTCAACTGGTTAGCTGATTGCCTGGTAAAAAGGAGGTTTCAAATTCAATCTTCTGCAGTACGGATTCTTCATTCCAAGATTTTAATAGCTATAGCTGGACAAACTGAATCACAGACTGAATCACAGACAGACGCAGAGATTTATGTATACAGATACAACATGAACTGATACAACACTGGTTGCCACCTCAGTTCTTGAAGCATTTCTATCCCTCTTAACTTAAAAGAGTGTGGACATCATAAAATGTTGAATGTATACTTACTATGGAGTGTAATGAGCGCTCCTTGGTATGTTACAGTGTCATCAGATATGAATCTGAAGGTTATACTGTCATTAACTGGATGAAGATACAGGGTTGATCGATCACTCAGATCGGTGCAAATTTTCATTGTGTGACTTTGAAACCCTCTGACCCCGATTATCTCCAGATAGTCATAGGAACATGGTTCAAGCTCAATATCACGCCTGACGACTGTATCTAGTCTGAGAAAGGAGTCTGAAGATAAACCAGTGAGCGTTATAGAAGAGTTAATGTTGTTTCTGTATTTTTGAGTTGGGTAGCCAGAGTGGGTTGTGATGTACAGCGGGGTATCTGAACGTATCACTCTAT
Organism: Watersipora subatra; assembly: GCF_963576615.1. Taxonomy (NCBI): domain Eukaryota; kingdom Metazoa; phylum Bryozoa; class Gymnolaemata; order Cheilostomatida; family Watersiporidae; genus Watersipora; species Watersipora subatra. The sequence goes on from NC_088713.1 coordinate 64,978,028, forward strand.
TATTGTTATGGCCCTCATCTATTGGGATTGGATCTGCAATAAACATATGAACATCAAATCAAAACTATTCTATTGCGCAGTAATTTATAGTTGTGTCTTTGAGTTTTTCACTGAGTTATAGCCTTCATCTGTTGGACTTTGATCTGTAATATATATACCAACACCAAACTAAAGATATTCCATTGCGCGGTGAATTTAGTGATATCAATGAGTTTTAAAGATATCTATAGACGTGTACACACAGATTTATACACACACGCACGCACGCACACACACACACACACCACACCCACATGCAATAAATATACAAACACTAAACTAAAGCTATTCCAATGTGGAGTAAATTTAGTGATATCAATGAGTTTTACAGTTATACCTTTAAATGTGTACACACACGCACACGTGCACACGCCATCCTTACGCACACACCCACACACACGCATTCAAATACGCGCACACATGCTAACATGCACACGTGCATGCAGACACACCAAACACACACGCACACATAAACCCACGCACACATATAATTATGTGTATGACATAATATATCATACACAAACGCACAAATATATATATATATATATTTTGATTATATAGATATTCTCAAAATATATATATATATATATATATATATTTTGAGTATATATATATATATATATACTCAAAATATATATATATATATTTTGAGTATATATATATATATATATATGTATACATGTATATATATATACATGCATATATATATATATACATGTATGTATATACATATACATATATAGGTATGCATATATATGTATACTAACTGCATTACCCGTGTTTGGGAACAGATTTACGTAAAGCAATAGTTTTATTGAGAGTTGTCTTTCATACTGTAAAACAACTCTAAATATGCAATCTACTGAAATTTTTGCGCTGATCTGACTGCATACACATGCAGTTGTACATGTCCAAAATATTGGAGAGACCCATGGAAATATGCAACGTGTTTTACAGCTAGTCTACAATGCATCAGTCTCGAACCACTCAAATCGGAATTGTTCTTATTTTGTTCCTAGAACTGATAATGAAATTGACATAGCTAGGCAAACTGACGTTCTTCAAACTGGCAGTATGGAAAATTTTTACATATTTTAAGAAATTCTACAAAATATTTTTCTACTGCACCGCTTAGCTATTGCCAGAATTTATTGAATTGAGACTTCTGCATGCTTGAAACACTAATCATGACTCACCAGTTCTTCGTCTATAGCCCGTGTTTTGGCATGGTATATACAAACTGTGCAGCAGTAATGCGGTTGTTGATGAAATTTATTATCAATAAAATCTACTATATAAGCTACATTGATGGCCACTCGCCTTTCCGACGTAAAGCATTACATCTGGAGCATTATTGGACATTCGTCCCATGAAAAAATTCGGCCTTATACCATCTTGCAGGATTGTAGTCAAGTGTGAAGTTTTCTGTCCATACACGGCGCCTGGTAGCAGCTGCTGTAGTTAGTGCATCTTGCTGTTTTTGCCGTTTCATCTGCTCTAAAATTCAGCTTGTCGAGCAGCTGTTGTAGCTAGTGCATCATGTTTGTGTCGCTGCTGCATTTGCTCGGAGGTTTCTGCCCGTCTTGCTGACTCTAGCGGCTGCTCTGAGCCGTTTGAGTTGCTGCTTGGGTCAGTTCAGTAGTCTCTGCACTTCTAGCGGCTGCAGCATTTATTCTGGCCTCCTCTTGGGGTACCTGTGTTTGTTCGGCGGTGTCTGCTTTTCTAACAGCTGCTATTCTGTTTTGTTGTAGGCGTAGCTGTGTTTGCTCTGCAGTTTCTGCACTTCTAGCAGCAGTAGTAGAAGTTCCATTTCGTTGTGGGCGTAGCTGTGTTTGCTCCGCAGTTTCTGCTTGTCTAGCGGCTGCTTTGCAAATTCGGTTTCTTTCTCTACGGGAATCAATCTGTTCTTGCGTTTGGGCAGTAGCCTTTTTCGAAGGCATTGTACTGCTTCAAGCATTTCTAAAATTGAATGAGATGGTGTGCTTTTTTGGTAATATACGCTGCTCGCTTGCTTATCACCGTCGCCTATTGCCAGACTCGGTGTGCCCGTGCAAGTTCTGTAGTAGCTGTAGTACTCAAAGATGGAAAAAATAAAAGTAACTTGGAAGGAAGTGAACATGTTTAATATCACATACAGTGGCAAATCCAACGTTTTCAACCCTTTCACTGAAATAGACTCATTTATGCGTTTCCTATGGTCGACCGCTGAAGACACATTTTTGCGACTTTACCAGCAATTGCTAGTAACTGAATTTTATTCTTCATTGATAACATAACCAACGGCCTTTAAGACTTTTATGGTAGTGACAGTGTTTTTTTAAGATTTCTCTATAAAATTAGCCTAAAGTTTAATATTTTAATCTTTTTTTGGAGATTTCCAACTTAAAAACGAACATTTTTGTGTAGTTGATCAAAGGCGTCCGAGTGAGGACGCCTAACTAACAAAACAAATAACTACTTATGTTGATGACATATAGCCGATTTAGATTTCTGTAATTACACAGATAAAACAAACGTTCAAGATGAAGTTTCAAATTGAAAAAATGTCATGAAGCAATATCGGCAAACTGGCTGGCAGTAGGCCGATAGCTGAAATTGTACATGGATGCAAGTGAAAGGGCTATGTATTGAACGTGTGGCAATTCATAGACAATACAACATTGAATACAAAACACTTACCTTTTCAATGTGAAAATTTAGTAGGTGATAATTGTGTTTTTCCAGTGGCTGCAAGAATCAAACGTTTCCGCGACCTTCTCAGTACAAGTTGACAGTAAATATTAATTGCGTGTAAATTACTAAGCGATAACCGGAGATGTTTGTGTAAAAACGATGATTAGGTTATGTATAATAGAGGTGAGTACTAACCGGATATTCCTGTTAATGCGCCCTAGATACCTAGTAGCGGGTAACAGTCCGAAAAGTACAGTACTCTATAACGCGGACACATACTCGCATACACACACACACAACGGTTGCCGTTCATATAGTAGATATATATGTAAAACATATATATGTATTATATATACATATATATAAAATTGTTGTCTCATCCCAGTTAACCTGGGATAACAGTTAACATGGGTGGTAGTATACACTGAGCGGCATAATCATGTCACAGGTGTTGTGTATAGAAGTCTATGTGACGAGCATGGCCTTAATAAACCACTACGCTGGTGGGAAACTCCTAGTAAGGTCAATGAAAATGATCGTGCTCAGATCCTCTGGGACTTCTACATCCGAACTGACAAGCATGTCCTAGGAAACCAACCAAATATAGTGGTGGTAGACAAGGAGAACAAGAGGGCTACTATAATAGATATAGCAATACCCAATGACTACAATATAGCCAGCAAAGAAAAAGAAAAGGTAGAGAAATATCTCCCTCTTGGAGAAGAGATTGAGAAATGCTGAGATGTAATAACAACTGTAATCCCAGTAGTCATTGGGGCACTGCGCCCAATAACATCGGCGCATAAAACGTGGCTTGCCCAAATACCAACAGCAATCAACTCAGGTAAGTTGCAGAAAAGTGCGCTACTGGGAACAGCTAAGATCTTGAGGCGAGTGCTCAAACTCCCAGGTCTCTGGTAGGAAATCTGAGTTAGAGCAGAAACTACCACCCATACGGGTTATCCGGACTGAGGAAACAATTTTTTTTGTATATATCTTTGTATATATATACATTATATATATAAATTTTTAAAATTCAGGTTGTTTGTTAGAAAATTTTATTGCAGCATCTTAGCAGTAATTATTAGCAGCATATAAATAATTCTCAACTGTATCAGCTAGGTTAATGGTATTTCAGCTACTAATGCTACTAGATATTTTGATGCTAACACTTAGATGCTATTATGTTTACTCAGCGTTTCTTTTAGTTTGCACTAGAAGTTTCTATTCAATATAACATCGCCTAAAAGGTTTTGCTCTTCTAAAAATGGTTTGGATGCTAATATCGACCAACTCAACGGTGCAAAAATGACTAAAGTTAAAAGACATGGTGAAATGTATAGAACAGCAAGAAAAATATGAAATTTTATTAAGCTGAGACAACAATCAGAACGAAACTGACCAAACAAATTTAAAAATGGTAGTATCTGTTTTAAGTTGTTAATTTTTGTTGCTGCATGTATTATAATGATAGTTTGTATATATACCATTTGTTTTTGAATTTTTATTTGTAACATTTGATAACTTATTGTTATTATTGTAAAACTTATAAATTTGTTGAGTGTCAGGGTGGTAGTGGATAGTCAAAGGCGCTGCTTACTGGTAACGGCGTTGACTGTCAACCATGGGATTGGTGCTTCAAATCCTGCTCGTGGCCAATTTTTCAATTCTAAATACCCTTCAGATCTGAACCATATATTGGGGGCCTCGTGTACCACATTGGCAATGTGGGCACATTAAAGATCCATCTTTCTCTTTTGCACTTTGGGTGGGTGAGAATGGCTACCTGGCTCTGGAAAACTGGAAAAGTTGCAAAGGCATCTCTTCAGGACAATCTGAAAGTTCCGGAAGTGGTGGATACTGAGAACCGGTTCACCTCTTCTCTACCATACTTTTTGACCCAAGCATGCATGGCTAGGATGTAAGTCATTGTGGGTTTCTTGCTGACAGCCATGTATAATTATAAATATTATTATATTGTAATTTTGTAATTTTGTATGGCCATAATATGTTATTTGATAGCATGGTTGCGGTAATCTGGACTCAGCTTACGATGGATTGACGCTCGTAACTGCTGTTCTGTTGCACATAAATACCCATTTTTTGATGCGAACTGTAACAAAGATATCAATGAGGGCAAAAAAATAGTTATGCAATTTTGTTAAATATACTCATAAAATGAAAATCTACCTGCAAATTTAAAATGGAATAAAAAACTTGAAAACTAAAATAAATGGCACAGCAGGCTATAAGATCATTGTTGGTTAACTGCGAGCAATGAATACTAACTGTTAGCGACATGTATCAGCTTTCTCGTGCGTATTTATTGTAAACACAACGACAAGCTGTAGGCAAATTAGCAAATTTCTATACACCAAACATGTCAATGTGGCATGGCCTAAAGGACATTGTAAAATACAGGTGTTATTCAAGCTGCCAGTAAAAGAGTTAAATTTATCTTATCAACATTCTGACGAGGTGTTTGAAAAATACATTGCCAAGTTTGATTTGAGCATCCCCTCTAACAAAGCGCCACTCTAAGGAAAGCATTGAAAGATAGAACACTATATTTTAGATACAGATTCCATGATTCGCCTCTTTCTGCTGATCCTCTCAGAACAGAGCTCTTTTTCTCCTGCATCATTTTATGGTATCTGCAGATCCACTGCCAACATTGAGGTTTGTGCGCAATACATCTATTGGTAAATATTGCCAATAATGTTCTACAAATTCCACTGTCATACAGCCCACGACCAAAGTAACAATTGAAAAAAGAAAGGATTCTGTTGGTTGTTGAAAAAGTAGTTCTCAACAGGAATTGACAGAGTATAATGTAAATGATACTTAAACCTGTAGACTGTAAAGATTTAGACCTAAACTACTGTACGTAATTTAAATAACAACAGCAATAATGAAATATGTTTATTATATCTCAGAAATGCACTATTAAAAGTAAAATATATTGTAATATACAGTTAGAAAGTCGGTTGTATTGAATGCAGAACGGTTTTGACAACGATATGTAACAGAAATAAATACTAATAAATTAAATATTTAACTATCTCAAACTTATGTTTTACAATAATAAAATAAATATTAATTCAAGCTGTAGACCTAACTTACTGTGCGTAGTTTAATAACAACAACAATGCCAACAATAAAGAAATATGTTTATTATATCTCTGAAATACAATATTAAAATACAATATTAAAAGTTAAACGGCAAACTGATGTGTAATATACAGTTTGAAAGTCGGTTGTGTTGTGAATGTAAAATGGTTTTGACAGCGATATGTAACAGAAAGCAATCGTAGGCATTTACGCGACTGGAAAATTTATGCAAACTGGAGTGAAATAAAGAAATATTCTTGTCATAAAAGGGCGTCGTAGTAACGCCCTACCTTATAGATAAGATGTAAAGAAATCTGGCTGATGTTCTAGATAATTTGAAAAACCTTTGGTAATTGGACAAAAATGTAGGCTGATAAACTGTGTACCACATTTTCGTACCTGTAAATCGGTCCACGCCTCAAACAGTACACAAACCTTCTTGGCAATTAAACAATGCCTTTGACTGATGAAATAAGCACGGTTTTCTCGTGAATTGCGCACTGCTAAATAGTTCTACTATCTGTCGCACGGCTCTATTGGCATTTTGTAGGTCGGTCAAAACTATTAATAAACCAAGCTGTTGAAGCGTTTTGTGGCGATTTTTGGCAGAATTAATTTGTCTATTTATGTATAATCTGATCAGATGGGTTAGTTTTAGGAATTTGCGTCAACCTTTCAAAGGCTTGGTAACATATTTAAATAGGTGTATAGGTGTTTTGTATCATTATTATACTTAAACGACTTTACTGAAAAATAGTTAAATTTGTTGATGGGATTTCGTAACAAGGGTTTGGTGACGGCCGTTAACGGATAGTTTTTCGGGAGTTGTGTGCACATGTACATTTACCATAAATCTCCCAATCAATCGCTTCGTTCTGGTTTGGTTGTGGGAATATACAACTATTGGGTAAGCAATGAGCAATTGTGGAGATCTATGGGCATTTGTAAACTAGAAGTTGTCCTTTCAACTACGGAAATGTACATATATTTTCTCACTTGATTCAACACTTGAATATATGGAACACGTCTATGTTACAGCGATTGATCCGTTATTGTAGTCTGTAAGCGCTAGCTATTTACAAATATGTCAGACTTCTGCTTTTGATCATTCATAGAAAGCAAACTTCTCCTGCTAGGCCTCCTTGACCCATTTTAAGTACCTTTGTTTACCCTAATCATCGCAAAAGTTACCATAATTTTTACTTGTTTGAAATCTGGTGGCTACAGGTCATTTTTGTGTCAACAGGTGGCAGAAGATCGGGTCTATGAAAATTTAATAATTTTAGCATATTTTTAACATAGTTATTGTTACTCAAGTGTCTTACAACCATTTTTAGTTATTAAGACAGGATTAATTGACCATTAAAAGGGGACTAGTAATACTAAATGGAAATTGTTCTCATGCCATGTGCAAACAGTCAAACCAGTTAATCTGAAGTGTAAACCTACATTCACATCATGTTGTAGTACGGGAGTACTTAATCACACCAATAGCAATTAGTTTGATAGTTTGTTTCTGGTCATGCCCAGAGACTCGTCCGCGTTAGTAGTAACATTCAAAAAAATTATTTTCTCATTTATACTGATTTCTAAAGCTAGTTATCACGGATTGCATAGTTCACTATTAATAATCAAATACCACATTCTAATGTACTAAAAAGCCTCAGTAATAGCAAGGAACCGATAATTGAGCGTTTTGCGACCTGTGGAGCAACATCTACAAAGAGCCTGATTGATCCATAGCAAAGAGACTCAAGTTATCTAAACAGCTCACACAGCTGAACTCATCCAAATACAGGGCTGGATGCTTGATATGGTTTGCTGGCAAATCAAAGTATCAGAGAGCTTTTCAAGTTGCCAAGATTTTCAAACCTCCAGAGAAAATTAAGGTGAGAAAACAGCAGACTCACTTTAATTTATTCTTCAGGTAATAATCAAATGATTATCAATCAAGAGATAGATCTATTCCTCTAATGAGACACTCTGCATTATCTTCAATTAATCATTTGTTTTTCAATACGATGTAGTTCATTGTAAGACTATCATTTGGTTGGTGTAACCTGTATCAATCAATGATAACTGTGGATACTAGGTTACAATAAGTGACTGTCAAACCCCTTACTCCACATCTTACATCTACGTAGCTACAGCAAGCTAATTTTGCATTTTCATTAAATACAACTGCCATAGGGTCTATATTTTGTAACTACAGGTATCTGTTGCACATGAAATGCCTCTGCTTGCAAGCTCAACACCTACCAAGTAGATGTAAAAGCCAATGCTCTTGCAAAACTTCATCTTTGTCAAAAAAGTCTATGCGGCTGTGTAGACTGCAGCAATAAAATGAACACGAGAGTGAGGGTGGTAATCATTTAGACAGTGATGATGAACTTTAGGACTATGTAATAGTTTTATTAAATACATTGCATTATGCTTTCTAGAATTGAAAGTTTTTGGTGTACCATGATAAGCAGACTGTGTACTTTGGTAAAGCTGCTACATAATGTAACTAGATGTGCTTCCGGTGTTGCCCAGTTATTAAAAATCAGCTTATAATGAAATGAGAAGTAGTATTAGTTGTCTGCCACTAGTTATTAGCCTGGCACAATGCCAAGGAAAATTTTAATAACCTTATCATTGAGAGCTATTCGTCTCATGTTACGCAATCACCCTGCGTAGTATGCAAAGCCTTTGGGTATTCGGTCCCGTATAGCGCAATATATTGGTCAGCGAGCAAATCAATCTCTGTAGCATTATCGGTTTGATGTTAAACTGGTGAACGAGAGGGTTGATGATCAAAACATCTTCAGCACAATTTTTTTATTCAAATATTTCAATGGCTTTGGCCGAAATGACAGACATATCCACAAACATATTCATAAACGTATTGTGAGAAATATATATATAGGTGGGCATGCAATGTACCAAAATACATAAAAAGTGCTATGATATTTATTAATCATCCAGAAAGTTAGTTATCACCATATATAATGTTACATCAAACATACATATAAAGTCGAAAGAAGGTACTACATTTTTTTTTTAAATTGGTTTGACATTTTGAGAGTTAAAGTCTCCATTTTTGTAAATAGGCAAGTTAAGTATTAACAAAGATCAGCAGAGGCATGCTATATAGCAAGTTGTCTAGTATTATTGGCTTATTCAAACAAAATATACAAAATTTACCTATTCTATTTGTAAAACCCAATAATAAAAAGTAACAAATAATGTTATGTAGCGCTGCTGTTTTAGCTAAAAAAAAATTAAACAGATTGAATTAAGTCGTTGAGTGTATGAAACACTGAGTGTCTAAAGACACAGCAACGATACCAATGACAGAGTTTATTGTATAGTTTACAACCCAAATGTAAAATATGGACTGAGAAGTTTGACAATGATTCATTATAATCAATAACTATCAATTATTGATCCAGCTGACTACAGTAAACACCAACAAACAATACATAAGTAAGAAGCCTCCTTGTTTTGAAAAATGCATGATTAAGGGAAGGAAACACAGGATTTTTAATGAAACAACACATCTAATCTTTGATTGATGAATTATTTGATTATTTATCAAAGGATTAAGTTAATGAATTTGTTATCATCTTATCTTAGTTTCTTCAGGGGTTTGAGATTCCTTGCAACATAAAAAGCTCTTTGTTATTTCTACTCACTAGCAAAGCTCATGAAGCACTCAGTGTGGTCTTTCCATAAGACAAACACTGTGAGTTGCTACAATGACTTTAGTTGGTTTGCTATGATTCTCTTTTACTGTTTGTAGATGGTGCTTCATATCTCTTATAAACTTTAAATTATTGCTATAAATAATAAGGCTTGTTGGCTTATTAGAATGTGGAATTTGATTATAAAGATATATGGAATTCGTAATAGCTAGCTGCGGTAATCAATTTAAATAGATATATTAGATTTCCAGAGCTCCTACCAATGCTGATCGCAGTTTCTGATAAGTCAATAGCTAAAACAACTTAAGGACCTATGTGTTATATGTGCACGCAAATGCGTTCTCTCTTAAAAAAGGCATAGATTTATGTTTACGGCTGATTTGACTAATTTCTCATGGTGCACACAAAATAATATATACATATTTTTACTCACATTATAATGACAATCATTGCTTGACAACAACATATCCGGTATGTATGGTAAACAAACTATGGGATGCTCTATTCTATCAAGTAAACTAAGACCCGTTATACCCCGTTGTCATGCTCCTTTAACAGAAATGACAGAAAAATGCTTGGTGGCCATCAGACCTTCCTAATCTGAACATCAAAGAAGACAAAAGAGAACCTATACCCATATTGCAAACTGCTAGATCAGTATGACAGGGCACATTGAGCTGGTGACACGAATGCAAATATACAGTGATTGAGCTCCATAGCAGAATTGCAGACATTGTGTTAACCTTTGGAGACGTGAGACAAAGACCAGTTTGCTTGTAAAGCAATAAAACAATAAACAATAACACAAATATAGTAAATTGGTATGCAACCAACCTTGACCCTTTCACTGTCATACGCGAGTTTATGTTAGTTCTACACTTGCCTGCCATAAACGCATTTTTGCAAAATGTGCTGTGGCTGCATGGTAGCTGAGAATTAGTGATTTGTGACTACATAAACTACGATGATTAGTATTTTTACAGCATTAATAGTTATCTGAAAAAAATTGCCTATATTCTCAGAGCAAATTAGAATTCTGTTCAGAAATCTTTAAGTCGAAAGCGACCTTTTTTTCTAATGATCAAACTTTTTAATTGTAATTTGGCTTCAGTAGGCACATCCGGTGTTAGAAACAAAAAATATTTTGTTGATGATATAATAGCTGATTCTGATTCAGAATTAATTAAATACTCAGACAATGAAAGTGACAGTACTGACTCTGATTGTGATGAAAGTAATAGTTTTGTACGAGTTAGGAGTATTGCAAGGATTGTTATAGCTTTATAGCGATCGTAGCTTCACATATGTTTTGCAATGCACACAGTATGGATGCATTGAAGTTTTTACATAAGTCTGTTTGGTAATATGTTGGCATAATAAAATGTATAACAAAAATTTCCTAGAGAGGTTTTCAAATTGAAAAAATTGGAGACATATAATGCAGCCAAATTGGCAAAGTTCAGTAAAATCGCTAGCAGTAAGCTGAAAGCTAAATTTGTACATCAATGGCAGTGAAAAGGTCAAGGAAGTATTGGACATTCACTTGGCTAACAGACTTTGTGACATTATGTTTGACAGATATCAGTTGGTTTGAATAAATAGTTTATAGCATAGTTTAAACTATTTATAGCTCGCTTGTAGCATGTGAAAATGAGCTATAAACTATGGGGTCTGTTGACTTGAATAATTAGTATATAACATGGGAGCACAGACTATAAACACAACTGTTTCTAACAGTCTGGCGCATACACTGGTGTTACATGCTACAAATTTTTGTCATATTTTTCATCTTCGTAGCATGTAAATGGTTTGAAATATCGCATATTGAATTTTTCGAAGCGATTCAAAGGAGTATTTTTGAAAAAATTGTATCCACAACGAAGTACTGTGTATGATGTAAACATCAATACCCGTATTACTGCACAATCATTTGCTATCAGATGTTGGATGTTCATCGTTTTCATTGGTGACTTCCTTACAAGCATCCTTTTGTAACTATGTTTTCAACGCACATGCTTTAAGAATACTTTAATAATTATCAAATATTTTAAATACACAATTTGTAAAACCACTAACACCTGTATATAAAATCTATCAGTTTATTTTTGAATAATTTATCTCGCAAGATTTATTTGGAATCATCCGCTCATGTAAAAATCTTTTAATTTTTTATTCAAGTAATCTCAAACTAAACATGATTTGTTCACTGCTATCTTGTATTCAGGAGACCTTTACAGTTCTCATTTCATTTGATAATGTTGCTGCAAATAGAGGCGTTCAGTTCTTTTGTTATCAACAAAATAAAATATTGCTAACTAATTGAAAACACCACTTTAGAAAATAGTTCCAAATTTGAAAGAAAAATTTCCCATTTGTTTTAACAATGACATTTGACCTTAGACACATTTTAATAGTGTTTTCGAAGCTTAAAACCTCGTAGGATGTACATGTAACAGTGGTGATAGTGTGCTATGTGGCAGACAACGTGAATGTTGTAAAAACCACAGAACTGATGCAGGTTTGGGTGCATGGTTATATTGGTGCCCAGCAGTTGTCCGAAAGATTAAGCAAAACTCAAACTATCTTGATCTTATCAATTACTGCACTTTTTAAATGATTTATTTTTACCTATTTTTAGTCAAAACTGTAAAGCGTTTGCTAAGCTATAAGAAATCAAAGTCTTGAGTTTAGAATGCTTTGAACTCTTTCTGTTAAAGAATCAGAGGCGGGTATAAATTGCTTGTTGAAGTCATATGTTTGAGCTGAATTCAAGCAGCTAACATAACAACATCAAACCTGCTTACTTTCGCTATTGTAACTGTCTGGTGACACATTGGTTTGTGGTACATTTGGTTATGATCAACTGGAACAATATTTTGTGAAATGGAAACTTTCTATTCTTCTAATATGATTATCTGAACACTAAAGGGTACAGTTCTGATGATATGAATGAAAAACCGACTACCTTAATAGCTAAATGTGATACACAGAAAAAAGAGAATACTAAATACCTGCAAAGGCTTACATTAAAAACAACTCCATTGTTTTTGGTAAAAGAACCACTTTATCATATCAAACCTTTGAATATAGTAAATATTAACTCTGTCAGTCGCTCTTTCTAAAGAATAATGATGTTATAATCAACTGGAAATAGAGAAATACATATTCCCATGACCAAGCACAAACAAAGCATTTGTTTGGAAGCTTTATGATAAATGCATATGCGCACACAACTCTCGAAAAAGTATTCGCCAATGGCAGTGACCAAACTTTTGTACCGAAATCCAATCCAAAAATTTAACCATTTTTGTGTAGAGTCGTTTAAGTATAATAATGATACCAAACACATATAACCCTATTTAAATATGTTACTAAGTCTTTGAAAAGTTGACACAATATCTAAAAACTTAGCTGATCAGATTATTAGGAGTACATAACTAGACAGATTAATTTGCCTGAAATCGCAATAAAAACTTGACAAGCGGTTTCAATATTATTCAATTCATTATTATACATATATTATTAGTGATAGGGTTATTAGAAATAAAAAATATGTTATTCGACTCATTATAAATACAATTATACAATTCATTATAACAAAATATTTTATCACTTCAGTTGACTATAGCACAGATTTTATAGCCACAGTTTACTATAGCAAAGTTCATTATTGCCACGGTTCACTATATGTTTACAGGTATCTTAAAACTTTTATTTGAACTCTGTGGTGCTTTAATATTTCCAATCTTTTTTCACAGTGGCGCTTCAGATAATTGAATTTCAAATAAAGAGTGATGTTGTATTTATAAACTTGCCTGTCAGAATTTTTGTTAAGATAAATTATACCCTTTAAAGGGCAAAGCAAAAGTTGCCTTTATTCGTCAGTCTTTTTGGGGCGGAGCAACAATAACCCTATTAGTTGCCTTTATTCAGCAGTCTTTTTTGGGGCGGAGCAACAATAACCCTATTAGATGCCTTTATTCAGCAGTCTTTTTGGGCCGGAGCAACAATAACCCTAATAGATGCCTTTATTCAGCAGTCTTTTTGGGGCGGAGCAACAATAACCCTATTAGATGCCTTTATTCAGCAGTCTTTTTGGGCCGGAGCAACAATAACCCTAATAGATGCCTTTATTCAGCAGTCTTTTTGGGGCGGAGCAACAATAACCCTATTATATGCCTTTATTCAGCAGTCTCTCTGGGGCGGAGCAACAATAACCTTATTAGATGCCTTTATTTAGCAGTCTTTTTGGGGCGGAGCAACAATAACCTTATTAGATGCCTTTATTTAGCAGTCTTTTTGAGGTGAAGCAACAATAGCCCTATTAGATGCCTTTATTCAGCAGTCTTTTTGGGGTGGAGCAACAATAACTCTATTAGATCCAAAATTTTTGGTGTAGCTCAGCTCCAACTTACTGTAGATCTTTAAATAAATATGCATTAGGAAGCTAGGAAATATTTCTACCAGTTGATATATAATTAGATTTGTAGTCTGTTTCCGGTCTTGCCTAGAGACTTGTCAGCGTTGGCAATACAAGTCAAGAACTTTATTTCACTATTTATACTGCTTTCCAAAGCTAGTTGTCATAGATTGCATAATTAATTATAATTAAATGACATTTTAATGAGTTTAAAAGCTCTAGTAATAGTAAAAACCAATAATCGAGTGTTTTTGCAAGCTGTTGAGCACCATCTACAAAGATCCTGAGCGATCCATAGCAAAAAGACTAAATTCAGCCCAACGGCTTGCTTAGGTTAACTCATGCAAATACCACCCTGAATGCTAGATGATGTTCGCTAGCAAATCGATGTATCAGAAAACTTTTGAAGTTGCAAAGAGTATCAAACCTTTTGAGAAAATTAAAGTGATAAATAGCAAACTCAATTTACTTTGTTTTTCAATAAATAATCAAACGATCATCAATCAAGAGGGACATGTAGATGTGTTCTTCTAATGAAAAATTCTGCATTCTCTTCAATTAATCATTTGTTTTTCAAAGCAATGTAGCTCATTGTTACACTATCATCTGTTGGTGTCACCTGTATCAATGAATGATAACTGTGGATACTAGATTACAATAAGTGCTCATCATACGTCTTATTCCACATCTTACATCTAGGTAGCTACAAAAAGCTACTGTTGCCTTTTACTTAAATATAATTGCCATATGGTCTATATTTTGCAACTACAGGTGTCTGTTGCGTATGGAATGCCTCTGCTTGTAAGCTCAACACCTACCAAGTAGATGTGAAAGCCAATGCGCTTGCAAAAGTTCATCTTTGTCAAAAAGTCTATGTGGCTGTGTAGACTGCAGCAATAAAATGAATGACAAGATTGAGGGTGGTAATCATAGAGAAAGTTATGATGAGTTTTAAGATTATATGTAATAGTTTTATTAAATACTTTGCAGTATGCTTTCTAGAATCGATTGAAATTTTTTGGTATCTCATGATAAACAGACTGTGTACTTTGGTGATCATGTTATACAATATAATAAGCATATGATGTAACAAGATATACATACATTATGTAAATTGTATTGAATTGGTATTTTGTAGGAGTTGGGAATATTGTTGAAGATCATTATAGCTTTGTAGCAATGGTAGCTTCACATATCTTTTGCAATGCACATTGTCTAGATATCCTGAATTTTTTTGCATAGATCTGTTTTTTCACATGTTGGCATAATAAATTATATAACTAAAATGTTTTAGATAGGATTTTTAATTAAAAAAATTTGTATCCATATCGCGTAGCCAAACCGTCAAACTACAGTAAAATTGCCAGCAAAAAGCCAAAAGCTAAATTTTTACATGGAAGGAGGTGAAAAGGTCAAGAAAGCATTGAACATTCACTTGGCTAACAGACCTTGCGACATGATGTTTGACAGACATCAGTCGGTTTGAATAAATAGTTTATAGCATAGTTTGAACTATTTATAGCTTGTTTAAAACTTGTCAAAATGAGCTATAAACTATGGGTTCGGTTGACTTGAATAATTAGTAAATAGCATGGGGGCACAAACTATAAACACAGCTATTTCTAACAGTCTGGCACATACACCGGTGTTACATGCTATAAATTCCTGTCATATTTTTCATCTTCGTAACATGTAAGTGGTTTTACTGTCTTTTAATCTTTTACCCAAAGAATCTCAAACTAAACACGAATTGTTCACTGCTATCTTGTATTCAGGATGTTTTTACAATTTTCGTTTTATTTCCTAATATGCCTGCAAATGAAGGCTTTTTTAATCAACAGAATAAAAAAGTAGCAACTTAAAACACCATTCTAGAAAGTATAGGTAACTTCGAACTTGAAAGTAAATTTTTCACACATTTCAACATGGACATTTAACCTTAGACTCATTTTAATAGTGTCAGCTGTGATATATAATATGTATCCTGCTGTAGCTAAAAGCTCCACAATCTAATGTGAAAAAACGAAAGTTGGGCGACGAATATGAATTGTAAACCTGTCAGCTACAAACAATTGGGAGTTGTGCAACTACTTCTGCATATCAGATAAATACGTCCCCCTCATTCCTGTGATCAAAACCACAAGTTCGAATCTCAAAAATTCAAAGAATGTAACACTAGCGATAGTGTGCTATGTAGGCGTCAAACAACTTGAACATCAAAGGTTGTAAAAACAAAATAACTGATGCAGGTTTGTGTATTATATGTAAACTATATATATAGATATATATATATATATATATATATATATCCTTTAAATATCCTACTAAAAGGCTACAAACAGAATTGAGTAAATACATATGGGATTTAAAAGACAAGAACATTCGCTATAATATAACATGGAAGATCATCATAAGAGCGCGGTCTTACAACACATCAACAAAATCTTGCCAGTTATGTCTATGGGAAAAGTACTTCATCATATTCGAACCGAAGTTAGCCAGCTTTAACACTAGAAGTGAGCTAATATCCACATGCCGGCATGCCAGAAAACATCTAATTAGCTCAATAACATAATTTGACTACATAATTTGCTGTATACCATAATATATATATATATATATATATATATATATATATATATATATATATATATATACATCACAATAGTATTAAGCCCTCAGCTTTATTAAGTAATTTTATAGCTTGTACATTATACATTTTAGTCATTCTACCTGAAGATTGCAACATGATTGCATGAAACTAATAGTAGTAATAATTTTAACCTGTAGTTTTTAATAAACTTCATACACAGCTCTAATTGACTCAATTATTGAGGACTTTACTTTACAGTGTAAACCACATATACTATATATATATATTTATATATATACATATATACATATAGATATATATTACATATATTTTATCTGATAACTGCTCCTCCAAAGCATGAAACTAATAGTAGTAAAAATGTTTTAACCATAAGTTTTGAACTTTCGTCTGTGTTTAAAAATATATAATTGTAATATAAAGAAAAGTTGTTTTCTCACCCATATGGGTGGTAATTTCTGCTCTAACTGGGGTCTCCTAACAGAAACCTGGGAGTTTGAGCACTCAACCGTTTTTGAACCAGTAGCTCAATTTTCACTACCTTTTCCTGGTTCAGCTACAGGCAGCGCAGTCTTTGATTGAACGGGCGACGTCTGAGCTGGCATGGCTTTGGTTACTGCACTCATCATAGAGGTTGTAGATGATATGCAGGCAAAAGTCTTGCCTAAGGACCTGTCAGAGGGGTGCAGTTGTTGGGGTTTGTGTTTAGGACCCATTTATCACTGTCCCAATACCTTATCAACAGCACAGTCTGTTCCGTATAAATATACATAAATATATATATATATATATATATTTATATATATATATATATAAATATATATATATGTATATATATATATGTATATATATAGTATATATATATATACATATATATATACTAACGACCAATACAGAGTCGCTAATCATGGCAGCCCAGGAGCAAGTGCTCCCAACAAGGCAACTCCAAACAAAAATTTATCACACTAGAGACGATTCTAGATGCAGACTGTGCAAAGATGCACCTGAGACCATCCAACACATCATCAGTGGATGCAAGCAGCCAGCAGGAAACGCATACACTGAGCGGCATAATCATGTCGCAGGTGTTGTGTATAGAAGTCTATGTGATGAGTATGGCCTTAATAAACCACAACACTGGTGGGAAGCTCCTGGTAAGGTCAATGAAAATGATCGCGCTAAGATCCTCTGGGACTTCTACATCCAAACTGACAAGCATGTCCTAGCAAACCAACCAGATATAGTGGTGGTAGACAAGGAGAACCAGAGAGCTACTATAATAGATATAACAGTACCCAATGATTACAATATAGCCAGCAAAGAAAAAGAAAAGGTAGAGAAATATCTCCCTATTGGAGAAGAGATTGAAAAATGCTGGAATGTAAGAACAACTGTTATCCCAGTAGCCATTGGGGCACTGGGCGCAATAACACCGGCGCATAAAATGTGGCTTGCCCAAATACCAACGACAACAATCAACTCAGGTGAGTTGCAGAAAAGTGCGCTATTGGGAACGGCTAAGATCTTGAGGTGAGTGCTCAAACTCCCAGGTCTCTGGTAGGAGACCCGAGTTGGAGCAGAATTTACCACCCATATGGGGTATCCGGGGTGAGGAAACAAATTTATATATATATATATATATATATAAACTATATTAAGAACTGAAAACTTTTAAAACATTTTACAACTTAAAGTTTCATGGTTGCTACCATTCATCAGGTAAAATTAAAATTAAATTCAGTTCTTAATATAGTTTATATAAATGCTCTATTTTAATATTGAGCACTCTCTTCTAGTGAACTGCAACCTTCTTCTTCATCAGTATATATATATATATATATATATAGTTACCATATATATTGTTACCAAACATTGTTAAAATATAGTTTTGTAATATGTATACTGTTACCATAGTTATCAGTAACCGATTTTTGGTTAACATAATTATATAATTAACATATATGTTGGTAACATAAATATTGTTAATATAGTCGACCCATGAATTTTATTACTCTCGAGCATACTACAAAAATGAACCAATTTCTGCTTCCCTTTTATTGCACCTGCTCTCTGCCTGTCACCATAATTAGTCAATAGCAAACGACTTGCTTCATTTCGACAAGAAAAACTTTATTTTAAACAGCAAGGTACTTCTCTCGATGATCACATATCATTTTCCTCTTGTTAACATAAAGCAACTGTTAGTGGTGCTAAAACTTAAAGGTTTACTTGCAACAGAAATCACATTACAGCTATTTTTTGTCAAAAAGTTTGCCATGTCTTTCTCTGCTATATTGTATGTAGGTGCAAAATACCCTACAGGATGAAAATATTCCATGAATATAAAAATTCATGATTTCGCGAACAGTAACTCAGGTGACTTTTTAAATCCCACAAACAATTAGTTATCTTTTTAATCACAACGGAGAAAAACTACTGCCTCTAATTAAAAACTAGCCGTTAGGCATAAATACTAAACATAGCCGAGTTCCAAAACCTTTTTAAAATCACTGCTGGGTTTTGAGTTATACCATTGCCAATGCATAACATTTCTTTACAAAATTATTCAAGGTTGTCACAAAATATGCAAATGGCGTCATCGCAAAAATAGCCGCTAAACAGAAGTACTAAACGTAGTCGAGTTCCAAAACTTTTTTTAAGATTATTGCTGGGGCTTTGAGTTAACCCCATTGCCAATGCATCAAACTTCTTTACAAACTTTTTTAAGGTTTTCTCAAGTTATTCAGAATGGCGTTGTCATCGCAAAAATCTCTCCTACAGTCATTTTACATTAAAATCAACTCCATCAACCTCTAATACCTAAGTTGAGAACGATGATGATTCTGATCTGGACATTATGGTATGCATTTGAGTTCCAGTGCAAATACGTTTTTCCATAATTCACTGTGATAGTTAAATCCTTTGTTTGAAAACTGATCGCTTTCATTAAATAATTGAGCTATTGTTTTTTCTATTTCTTTTAAAATTATAAATTTATTTGCCTTTACTGCAGACTGAGAATGAAACAGAACCTATTGCAAAAACTAGAGACAAGTAGTAATATTCACCAAGGCAGGAATATTTGCAGATAGGCAACCAGTCAACCTAGACCGTTTAATCAACAACAACTCTTGGATATCGCTGCAGCAATCATGATTACATTATATATTCTATATCATGGATAGATATATTAATATTTATTATAAAGCTGAGTGCACATATCAAATATTTCAAGTACAAATAAAACTTTACAAGCGATAAATGAGTAATTAAAAACAGTTTAGCCCACATGGCGGTTGTCTGGCAATAAAATTTAACTGATACTATTGATTCTTGATAAGTAAATACTAGCCTGTAATGATGCTGTCTGACTAGTTATTTTGGTAATAGCAAGTCTATATTGCTGTCACTGTCTTGGGTAGATGTTAAAAACAATTTTCTTGCTACTACATAGCTGGTAAAGGAGTTATCATCAGAACTCTCTTCGTGGCTTACTATTGCAAAGTTCTGCCGGTTAGCTAAAAATTAGTGCTCGTGAAGGCGTTTTTGTTTCTTTTTTAAAAGGGATATATTTTCCTCGTTAGCAGCTGCGGTCACTTCTACCTCAATTTCAAGACCTCTTTGAACGATTGGTAATTTTCTAAGAATGACATCTACTACCCTTGCAGTCATTGTGCCTCCATGTATGATGAAAAACCTCTCTCTAACTAAAACAAATAACGAAGCGGTAGGGATAGAAAAAAATTGTATTTACCGAAGAACCAAAATAAGATTCACAAATTAATTCAGTAAATAGTTCTGAACAAAATCATTACTTACCACAAGTTGTTAATTCATCAAAGACCTCCAAATTGATGAATATTCGTGAAAATCATTGAACGCAGCAAGAAATTTACCGCTTAGCATGATCGACTCATATGTAAGCTAAATAAAAACCGAAACACGTGATGTGCACATGCGAAGGGTTAACTCTATTGCTAGCTGCAATAGAGTTAACTCTTAATGGAGAATGGTTGTGTTCACCCGCGAATAAATTAGTCCGCGGATATAGTACATGAAAAGGCAAATTGCATGAAACTTATCTCTGTGAATAAATTCATCCTGTAGAGTATGTAGAAATGTGATTACAAGCTCTTAAGAGCTAAAAAACGAACAATTAATCTCCGGCCATCACAAAAAGGCCATAGACTGGAATCTTTTTATTTTGATGGCGTACTCAAACATGGTGGTTATTGTTTTGACACGTGATGGTATCACGTGAAATCGAAGGCCACTAAAAGGTTCAATCTAAAAAGCCTCATAGCACTAGTTTACGACAAACACTTCCGATTATACTGCAAAGCACGTATCAAATATAAATGTTCGCTACTTTACAGTTTCAATTGAGTCTGGCATAATGATCTAGTCGTAGTCTGATCATGTGACCCATACTGTTGCGGAATGTGATCCACTGAAAGTTGAGCCTAGTGCTGAGCTAAGCCGAGCCAGGCTGTGCTTAGTCAAGTAGGATAACGAGGTGAGAGTTAAGCCAGTCAGAGCCAAGCCAAGCAAAACTAAACTGAGTAGAGCCAAGCTGAGTTGAACCAAACCAAACCAAGTCCGAGCTGAGTCAAGCCCAGCCAAGCAGAATGAGAGGCGGGGCTTTCCCGCTATATGAGCCTGAACATTTGTGCTAGAGAAGGGAGCGGTTCTGGGCCTGTTCATCGCCTGTTACTTGAGCGTTTTTGTACAACTTATGAACTAAGGAAAAAATGTATGTATAAACTAATGCACCGAGTCTTGTACTAGTGAAGGCAACACAAAACCTTTACACTGGGTGCAGCGGTGGGATCTCTGATGATCCCAAGAATTCCACCACAGGATTTGCATCAAGATCACTGGACTCTGGATGAACTGCGCTGCTTGAAAAATGGTGACACTGCTCCTACTAGAGTAACTTCCAGGCAACAGGAAGAAGCCTAGAGAGAGCTGTAAAAACTTTGCAGTATTGGACCCAGTAGATGCACTGCTCTAGGAGCAGAAACCTACTAAAGGCTCAGACAGGACTTGCCTGAGAAAGCAGTGTTGCTCCTACTGAATGAACATTCTGGCAACATGAAAAAACCCAGAAAGGAGCCGACGGCCATGGACTCAGAAGAGGCACTGCTCTGGAAAGGGAGCAGAAACCTATTGAAAGCCAAACATGGCCAATAGGAAAGCACGAAGCGCTGATCCGAGACCCGACCGACTAGTCGAAGCACTAAAACAGTTACCACTGCTGCCAAGGGTATAAGACTAGCACTGCGCTTCATGACTCCCCAGTACACTAGAAAGGGAGATGTGGAATACTTCATTGCTTGCTTCATGAAAGTAGCCAATACTAACCAGTAGAAAAAAGGAGCAACCCTGTTGCACCTTCGAAAAGCACTGGTCAAACAGACTGGTGACTGCGGGTGTGCCGATGACCAGGAGGTCATTTTCAATGCCCTCCGGGCAAGATTTGGACTATGCACTAGGCAGCGGCTAAGCCAGCTTAACGCCCTTAGGCGAGAAAAATGAATGACGTTTCAAGTGCATGCTATGGAGGTCAAGAGGCTAATACGCATTGCGTACTTGGACCTGACGAATCGACATAGGAACAGCATGGCCATGGATACCTTTTGCAGCCTACTACAGGACCCTGCCCTGCAGCAACATTTGTTGGCTGTACATACACCCACACTAGCTGATGCTGTACGGGCCAAAAATGATTACCTCAAGATTTAGGAAGGCAAGAAAAACCCACTGGATCTTCGGTATGGGCCCTGGAGGGAGGATCCTCTGATCAGGTGAACTCGTCCATAACCGATGTCATGGGACGACTAAGCCAGCTAGTCCAACCTCTCAGGGAAAAAAAAGAGCTGTTCCAGGAGCAGGTCTACAGTCCAACCGAGAGGAAAAATCAGTCAGCTACCCTTTGCTAGGGAGGTGGCCAACTAGGGTGCGTAAAGAAAAGATTGCCCTCGCTACTCAAAGCCAGCTTTGGAAAACAAAGAGAGGCCACAGCATTTGCTCCAACTACTGGCTGCGCTAGGTCCAAACACCCCCGGAAACACAGTAGGACTACATGGGATTTGGTGACAGCCGGCGGTTGGTCTCAACCAGCAATTACTACACCAAGGAAAATTTGTCCACAGGAACGGCCTGTGGAGACACAAAACTGCTACTAGTTTTTGAGTGAAGCCAGTCTGAACATTTCCACTGTCTCGGATACCGCCTTCGCCCATCCGTGGGAATGGCAGGGACGTAACTTAAAACAAAAGAGGATGACCTCCAAATCCCCTCTACCCCAGACATTGAGAACCATTCCCACTGGACCGAATAGTCGGAAGCCTGCATTAAAAGCGGCAGGACTGACCCTTTTTCCGCCTTTGGGATAAAATAACAAGACTCGCGGGTCTACCAGGGACATGGAAAAGCCGGAGGGACCGACCCCGCCCCACTGCAGAAATGAAGTCTCCCAGGCCTCACGGAAAATGTTTTGAAAGACACCACTAGTGCGCAAGCCCTCAGCCGACCTCATTCTATTAGCTATTTCCTCCCAGAAAAAGTGAAGTGTGGCACATTCAGTTTCTTTTAGACACATGATGCACCGCAAACCTGATCAATATGCTGGTCTTTGACCGATTGCCAGGAGCTATCTGGGACCAACTTGTGGAGATTGACAGCTTTGGCTTATTGGCTGATAGAACACGGCTCCCCTTCTACAGGATAATCGTTTTGACCACCCGTCTGAGGGACGTAAAGATGGAGGAAGTATTTGTGGTCAGTCGTCTAAGCAAGGATGCCATGCTCGAAATGCCATTCCTCATGGCCCATCAGTGCTCTCTTGAGTTTGAGCAACTGGTGGTCCGAGTGAATGTCAGGCAGCAAGTCTGCACAGATCGGCATGGATGGCTGTTACAGAGCAAGGTACAGGTGATCAAAGGGGTGGTAATTCTTGCCCGAATGAAGATGGCGAAACACTGTCGCATCACAACACGGAATTACTGCCCCATACAAATGATTGAAGGATTTTCCGACAGACCCCCGGGGCAAGTAGCCTGAATTAGCCAGGACCCAATTGACAGGTCATCACCCACTGCATGAATGCTACGGAGCGGCCATTGACCTTCCGGTCCGGAGCTACTATTGGCACTTACACGAGGTAGAGGCCCCGCAGGTCGGAAAATATGACCCTTGATTGTATGAAGCCGGTCCAACTTCAATGAATAGAGTGCCGGCTCACCTTGAGAAGTTGTTTCAGGCGGCCCGGCCAAACTGTGAAGGAACAGGCCAGTCGGCAAGGTTGGCCTCTTTGCTGAGTTGCTATGCCACAGTGTTGAGCACGGGTGACGACGATGTAGGGAGGACCTCCGAAGTAGAACACTCCACTCCGCTTGAGGAGGGCACTCGGCTAATCCGACAACCCCCCAACAGACTCGGACCAAAGAAAGAGGCAGAGGCTAAGAGGCAGGTCCAGGATCTACTTGAGAGGGGGCTTATCAAACCAGCTAGAGGAGCTTAGAGCTCCCCCGCAGTGTTGGTCCAAAAAAGGATGGGAAGTGCGCTTCTGCATAAACTACCAGCGTTTAAACTCCGTCATCGAGCAGGATGCCCACCCCCTAACCAGGATCGACGACAGACTGGAAGCCCTGTCTGGCAGCCGCTACTTCAGCACACTCGACCTGGTGAGCGGGTATTGGCAGGTACCCCTGGATGCAGAAGTGTAGGAGAAGTTGGCCTTCTTCACACGGTTTAGATTGTGGAAGGAGAAGGTGTTGCCTTTCGGACTGACAGCTGCTCCAGCCACCTTCCAAAGGCTCATAAAATGCATTCTGCATAGCCTCCATAAGAAAACGCTGCTACTGTATCTGGATGATATTATAGTCATTGCCCGGACTTCGATACACACTTGCATCAACTGGAGAAGGTTTTCCAGAGACTGCATGAGGCTGGACTAAAACTGTCCAAATACAAATTGTTGCACTCCCAGGTCCGCTCCCTGAGTCACATAGTAAGCCAGGACAGAGTCTCTACAGACCCCGACAAGGTAAAAGCAGTCAAGCAGTTAAGCACTTCCGGCCTTATCTGTATGGTTGGAAATTCCTCCTACGGATGGACCACACTTGACTCTAGCGGATATGTAGGAGGAGGGAACCTTTAAACCAGGTAACCTGGTGACTCGAGATGCTGGCATAGTTCCGCTACATTCTGGAACTCATTCTGGAACACCTGGAACTCGGAAGCAGAGAGCTGGATATCTTGAATCCCATGCAAGGCTCTCTGCGCATACGACAGGACGGCATGCTGTAAGCACGCGTGGCCCTGCAGGGCCACGCCAGATGGTGCGCCGTCTGCCCGCCAACTATGCGGGAGACCACGGTGTTGCAAATGCACGCCATGGCTCACTCTGAAGTGAGAAGAATGATAAGCCGCCTCCAGCTAATTTGGTACTGGCCCGGACTGACGTCCACAGTCAGACGGCTCATCAAGAACTGTAAGGTGGGCCAGGCCGCAAAGCATGGAGGGACAAAGGCGGCCAGATGAAAAAGAAAGCTTTACGTCTGAAAAACTTGGTAGAAGGTGCCGTGGACCTGGTGGGGCCATTTCCGGACAAGTATAGACGGAACAAGTGGGTGCTAGTCCTCACTGACCACTTCATCTGATGGCAGGACGCATTGGCACTACTTGACCCCACAGCCCTGGTGGTCGCAAACACACTAGACTAGCGGATCTTTTGCTAACTGGAGTTACCTGAGCAGATCTACATGGACCAGAGGGCGCAGTTTTAGAGCCAATTGATGGCTGAAATATGCCAAATCTGGAACGTTAATAAACCCATACGACTCCTTATTACCCAAAGGCCAACGGAATCGTTCAATGAAACAACCGTGTACTCGGAGGCTCCTTGAGGGCACTACTTTTTGCCCGAGGACAGGATGAGTTGGAACTGCTGCTTCTCCAGCTGATGAGGGCATACCGAAGCACCCCCACTCTGCAGCCAAAAAAACAGCAAACATGTTGATGTTGGGACAGGAGCTGAGGTTGCTAGCCCGGCTGGAAAGCAACCTCAATCGACCGAGTTCTTTCTTGCCTACTAACGTGTCCTTGGGGTGCAATGGAGGCTGCAGGCGGTGCACGGGGTGCGACGACAAAGTCAAATGGAGGTGAGACAGGAGGACCGGGAGGAGCTCAGCTGTATGCCCTAGTTAATTGGGTATGGATCATGAACAAACGCCGGAGACAGAGAGAAAATCTCGAGCGGCAGGCAAAGTTTGGGGGACCATACCAGGTCCTGAAAGCCAGGAGAAACCACACGTATCTAATGAAATGGCAGGGCCAGCTTTTCATCCAGAGCGAGGGAAAGCTGAAGTCTTACCATGCTTGCCCGGAGAGGTTGGGACAAGCCCCGGCCACTCTGGAACCAAGGAGGGGCCCCAAAATGAAAGGAGCTCGATCCAGGAAGCCGGAGAGAAAACCGGAGGAGGTCAGAAGCGACTCAGTGCTAATGATGCCGCCCCAACTGGAAAAGATTATTGATGGTTGCCGCAAAAAAAAACAAAGACAAGAGACAACTGCTAAGGAAAACCCGGCCGGACTGAAGAAGGAGAGCGCCAAAGACCGAGTTCAGTAAACATCAATTCGGTCGTACTAAAAAAAGAAGTTCCGGGAGAACAGCAATCAAACCCGGAGGAGGCCGGAGAAACCGGGACTTCAAAAATCCCATCAACTCCAGAAATTCCATCAGATCCAGTTCGGCACAATCGGAGAACGGCCCAGACCACTAGGAAGTCTGAAAAGTATGGAGATGGGGTATGCTACTCTATGGAATTGTCGGAACACAGTTCAGCGGTCAAACAGGAAGGCAGTTGAGCGGTCCTCACGGGCGCGACCAAAGCCTTCCTTTGAAAACAATTGTTTTCTGTAGACGACATTAGAGCACCCGAGAAGATGGACAGCAAGGAAAACACTTCGCTACAGAAGTTATTGACTTCGGTCACAACTAGCTTGAAAGAAGCTAAGGAAACAATGGGTGCACGGGAGCCGGTAGATGTCTCAGCACGGAAGGGAAATCAGGAGTGGGAGGAGGCAGCTGCCGAGGCCAGCATGAGCTGCCCCAGAGAAGCTGTTTCCAGAGCCGATGATGGGACCTGGACAGAAGTCTAGATTGGAGAGAGCCAAGAGACAGTAGTAACCGATGGAGGAGAAAGTGTTGTGAAATGTGATCCACTGAGACCTGAGTCTAGGGCTGAGCTGTAACTAGCTGGGCTGTGCTCAGTCAAGCAGAATAACGAGGTGAAAGTTAAGCCAGTCAGAGCCAAGACCAGCCAAGCTGAGCTGAGTAGAGCCGAGCCAAGCCAAGCCGAGCCAAGCTGAGTACAGCCAAGCCACGCCAAAGCCGAGCCGGGTCAAGCCAAGCGAAGCAGAACGAGAGGGGGGACTACCGATTATATAAGCCTGAACATTTTTGCTAGAGAGCAGAGCTGTTCTGGGCCTCTTCATTGCCTGTTACTTGAGAATTATTGTACAACTTATGAACTAAACAGATTATATATGTATAAACTCATGCACCGAGTCTTGTATTAGTGGAGGAAAGTGGAGGTCACACAAAACCTTTACATTACAGCCTGTCAATTGGCCCGAACAGTTTCTGCAGCATTTTCTATCACCGGTGACTAACAGACTCCTTACGTTTATCAGAGAATGATATGCATTCCTCTTAGGTAAATTTAACAAATTGAACAATTTTTATGATAGATTTTTGAGATATCAGTGCGCAGTGACAGCATTACAATTATGACGAAATAAACGCATTAGGACAATATACAAGGTTTTATTGAATGCGTCAAGTGTATTTGTAAAAATACTTCCATGAATGAAGTTGCAAGAAAGTGTGAACAGGAGCCGTCATGTTGAATTAACCCCCATTTGAGCCGTTTTTGAAAGGAATTCCCATCTGCAGCGTTTTTGTGATGGCTGTGATTAACTTTTTTTAGTATTTAAGAGTTTGTAATTACATTCTCCCCTATTTTGCACCTACAAAACAGCAGAGTAAGACATGGTGAATATTTTCATACCGAATAACGGTAATGCGAATTTTGTTGCAAATAGACTTTTAAGAAGATGGCACTAGACGACAAATTGAGAATTACCATCTCACATGTTAAACTGCAAGTTACTTTTGTCAATAATCACATGCCTTTTTTGATAACAGAAAGCACCAGCTAATGGTTGTCAAAATTTAAGGAGATATCACTACATGACAAATTAGGATGTACCATCTCACATTACAATAATAGCTCAATATCACTCCCTTGACTAGGTTCAAATTTAATCATGACTATCACCATAAAAACTTTGTAACTAGCTGTTTTGACAATGACCAACTACCGTACATTTTGACTTTAAACAGTAGAGGATTGCTTAAAAATCAGTTTAAGTTCTCTACACTCTATTGTAGAGACCTCATTCTTTACACATTTTAAACTATCCATGAATAATTCATAGGCATAAGGACTTAATCAAAAGGTAATAAAGCACATACCGAATTCAGCAGCAGCATCATACCCATCACTTGGTATCCCTTCAACTTCTGAAATCAAGGAAAGTGTAAAAGACATAAACAACCTGGATGACATGTTGAAACAGCTTTCTTATGAGAAGTAATTTAATAGTTCTAAATTAATAATATATACATGTATAATAATTCAATAATTTCGATATGTAGTAAACCAATAATATTAATATATAGTGGAAGAATATTATTAATATATATTAAGTCCATACCATTAATATATCGTAGATGAGTTTTGTTAAAATATAGTAAATAAATATTATTATATACATGTAGTTAATCGATATTATTAATATATTGTAGATGAATATTATTAATATAGTGTAGATGAACATTATTAATATATAGTAGATCAACATTATTAATATATATTAGATCAATAGTATTAATATATAATTGATCAATATTACTAATATATGGTATATCAATATTTATTATTATATTTGAACTTCAGATTTGATACAAATTTGTACGAATTGCAAAAGTAATTGATGACAGAAACTTACCAGAATATTCCATGACAAATCCTGCAAAACCTTGACTGAAGTCTGTGACGAATGTAAATGTTAGACTTTCTCTTATTGGCTGAAGGAAGAGCGTTGGTTGGGAAAGCTCAGTGCCACAGATCTGTATTGTGTTTCTATCATATCGATGCACTCCAGTGATGTTCAAATAATCATGACAGTTGTAATCTAAGGCAATACCCCTTCTAGCAGCAAATCTCAATCTGATGAGACTGTTTTGAGAAATTCCAGTCAAGGTGAGCGTTGAGTTAAGATTGTTGCCATACTTTTTCGGATAATTGTTATGGGTCGAGATGTACAAAGGAGTTATGGGTAAAGCTTTTCTATAATTGAACACATTGTTGGCTATGGGTAGAACCGCTGCAAAAACAAATATAGATTTGTTGAGAGTGCTTCAACAGTGTAAATAGGTAGTTGTAAACGAGTCAACCATTGCTACCGTTGCTTGGTCTGTGCCAGAAAACAAAAAAAATAAAATGATATACTTTGGAATAAAAAGCTCTTTTTGCATAGAGCTGCTCTATAATGTTGGTTGGAGAGGTGTCTGTGGTTAATGTAAGATGTAGTAACTTTTCTGGAGAAGTAGGAAAGTGATGGATGGTCAGATAACTTTGAGACACAAACTGAGCAATGCGGACAACAAATATCTAATAACATACTGTAGATAATTCATCAACGTTAGCATCATTTAGAATGTATTTATATACATATATATATATAAATTGTTTCCTCACCCCGGATACCCCGTATGGGTGGTAAATACTGCTCTAACTCGGGTCTCCTACAGGAGACCTGGGAGTTTGAGCACTAGCCTCAAGATCTTAGCCGTTCCCAATAGCGCACTTTTCTGCAACTCACCTGAGTCGATTGTTGTTGGTATTTGGGCAAGCCACATTTTATGCGGCGGTGTTATTACGCCCAGTGCCCCAATGACTACTGGGATTACAGTTGTTCTTACATTCCAGCATTTTTCAATTTCTTCTCCAAGAGGGAGATATTTCTCTACCTTTTCTTTTTCTTTGCTGGCTATATTGTAGTCATTGGGCACTGCTATATATATTATAGTAGCCCTTTTGTTCTCCTTGTCCACCACCACTATATCTGGTTGGTTTGCTAGGACATGCTTGTCAGTTTGGATGTAGAAGTCCCAGAGGATCTTAGCGCGGTCATTTTCATTGACCTTACCAGGAGCTTCCCACCAGTGTTGTGGTTTATTAAGGCCATACTCATCACATAGACTTCTATACACAATACCTGCGACATGATTATGCCGCTCAGTGTATGCGTTCCCTGCTAGCTGCCTGCATCCACTGATGATGTGTTGGATGGTCTCAGGTGCATCTTTGCACAGTCTGCATCTAGGATCGTCTCTAGTGTGATAGATTTTCGTTTGGAGTTGCCTTGTTGGGAGCACTTGCTCCTGGGCTGCCATGATTAGCGACTCTGTATTGGCCGTTAGGTTTCCTTTGTTCATCCACATATATGTCTGGTGAAGATCGCCAACCTTAGATATTTGTTGCTGGTAAGCACCATGAAGAGGTTTCGTGTGCCAGTCAATTTCCTCATCATCAGGACGTATGTCCGTTGTAAGAGCAGCCGATTGAAGTTCAGCTAGCAACTTATCTGAGATGGCCATGGAGGCTGCATATGCTTTGATGCTTTGCTCCTCCTCTTTCACTGTCTGCTGTACACTTTTGAGTCCCCTACCGCCATCTTTCCTATCAAGATACAATCTAGTAGTATCAGATTTTGGATGGAGTGCTCCATGCATGGTCAGCAGTTTACGAGTTGCTATATCTGTTTTTTTGATGGCTTCCTCAGTCCACTTTATTATGCCTGCTGGATATCTTATTACTGGCAGTGCGTAGGTATTTATTGCCATGATTTGGTTCTTGGCAATGAGCTGGCTCCGTAAGACCTGCCGAAGGCGATTCTTGTATTCGGTAATGGCTTTGTGACGTACCTCGGCTTCGTGGTTGATGTTGCTTTGCATAATCCCCAAGTACTTGTACCCTTATTCTATATCTTTGATGGTACCATTTAGCATTCTTAGGCCATCTGTGAGCATAGAATGGCCTTTCTTAAGAATTAGCCTTCCACATTTCTCAATAACAAAGGTCGTTCTGATGTCCTTGCTGTATACCTGAGTGAGGTGTATTAGCGAATCAATGTCCCTTTCTTTGTTAGCGCACAGCTTGATGTCGTCCATGTAGAAGAGGTGGTTTATCTTGGTGCCACTCTTAAACTAGTACCCATATTGAGTCTCCTCCAGCATATTGCTTAGAGGGTTTAGGCATATGCCGAAGAGCAGTGGTGATAAGGAGTCACCTTGATAGATGCCTTGCTTAATTTGTACACTCGCCAGCTTTTTGCCATTAGCCTCCAGTTCTGTCTTCCATTTGGTCATTGACATCTTGATGAATGCCACAAGAGCAGGGTTAACATTGTACATACTGAGGCAATAAAGTATCCAACTATGAGGAATTGAGTCATAAGCCTTTTTGTAGTCAATCCAAGCCATGGCAAGATTGGTTTGCCTTCTCCTGCTGTCTTGACAAACCGTCCGATCCACCAGTAACTGATGTTTAGCTCCTCGGGTGTTGCGCCTAACTCCCTTCTGAGCGCTGGTCAGAAAGCGCATGAGCGCTGGTCACTCATGTGCTCTTCCAGTTTGTCTGCAACTATTCCTGAGAGCAGTTTCCAAGTGGTGGGCAAGCACGTTATTGGTCGATAGTTTTTGAGAATCGGCCCCTGCTTTGGATCTTTTATCAGAAGTACAGTTTGTCCTTTGGTCAGCCATTCTGGATGGTCACCTTGTTCTATTAGGCATTCCATCTGCTTAGCCATTCTAGTGTGAAGTGATGTCAATTTCTTTAACCAGAAGGTTTGAATCATGTCATGGCCAGGTGCTGCCCAGTCCTTCATACGCTGCACTCTGCACTTGATGTCCTCTTTGCTGATAGTGAGTCCTTGCTGAGTCACAGTGTGTTGATGGCTCTCTTTAAGCCTCTTCAGCCAATTTTCAGTGGTGTTATGAGTAGTCTCTTTTTCCCAGATGTCCTTCCAGAACATTGAAGTGCTAGATCGGGAAACTCAGACATTGGCCTCTGCAGTTCACCTTTGAACTGGGAATACACTCTAGATAGATTATTGATGAACAGTTTGTTAATTCTCTTGTTATCCCGCTCTTTGGTGTACCGCTTCAGTCGCGCCGAGAGTGCTACTAGCCGCTGTTTGGCAGATTCTAGAGCTTCTATTGTAGCTTCCCTTTTTGGACGCTCCAAACTGTGATCTGTTAGATCTCTCACTGAGCCTACTAACTTTTTTTCGCAAGTCCTTGATCTTATTTTGTAGCCTCAGCTGCCAGGATGGAATGGCTTGAAGCCTTGCTGGCATTGGCTTAATATCCATCTCCTCCAAGATGATGGTTGTTGTACTGTAGAATAAGGCATTAGTCTCACTGATTGATCCAGTTGAGATCGACTCCAGTGCCATGTTAATGTCTTCTAACAGCTTCTTAGGTATGGCTTTGCTAACTCTCCGTAGTGGTACCCTGCTTCCATAATCATTAGCAGCTGACATCTTGTTGATGATATTTTCCGCAAGCTCTCTACTCCTTGGGTCAAGGTCCAAGTGCATGTCTTCTTCAACCCGTGAGTCAACGCATGATCGTGTATACGTGACAGTGTGTTCTGATATGCACTCCTTTTTGGTTGAGGTTACATGGGTGAACTGTTCCATGTAACCTGTTCCCTAATTTCATCTACCTCAAGTTCCGATATGAGGTGCTGCTTGATTATGTTACTCTTCTGAGCTACAAGTTGCTTAGCGGTTAGTGGCAATTCAGGGCGCATTTTTATCCACAGTTGCCGCATCCTTCCCATATAGCCCCACTTTTGAGGTTCACTCATAAAGTAGCACTGCATGAGGTTCGTGTTATCAGTCTGAGTCCATTTCATCCGTTTTTAACCAATAGCCCATTTTTCACTGCCTTGTCCTGGTTCAGCTACAGGCAGCGCGGACCTTGTTTGACCGGTCCGAGCCGGCATGGCTTTGGTTATTGCACTCTTCATAGATGTTGTAGACGTTATACAAGCAAGGGTCTTGTCTAAGGACCACCAGAAAAGTGCAGTTGTTGGGGTTTGAACCGAGGACCTACTGATCACGGTCCCGATACCTTACCAACTGCGCTATCTGTCCTATATATATATATATATTTATATATATATATACAGTATATATATATATATACAGTATATATATATATATATATATATTTATATATATATAAACTTCAGGACTGGTCCTCGTACCCTCTATGTTAATTTATACCAACTAAAATCTATAAATGGCAATCTGCATTACAGTGGATTTGATCCCCAAGTTCCTCATTCACAAGATGACAAGCTAACCCAGTAAACTACATAACATACAATGAATTTACTAGGTAGATATTCTTTTTTTGGATTAAAATACACATAGCAAATCTGTGTTACACAGCGTGTTACATTAGGTTTGGAAGACGACAGTGCGATACATACTATGAGAGTGAATAAACCACATCTTGCGTTAATAATCATACAGGTATTCTCACTAATTGCATACACTCGTTATGCATATATATGTATATGCATAATGTATATACATATGCATGTATATGCATATGTATATGTATAATGCATATACTTGCATTATACATATACAACAATGCCTATATATTAGATTTTTTAACTTTTATATAACATAAAATATATTATTGTTAGAAGTAAAATAGCATCCCAAATAATTACAAATGAGCACCAAATACTTTGAGTGTAGAGTGAACTATACTATAATGTAAAATATAAAGAGAGCTTAACAGATATTCAATTGCTGAAAGTTTAAAAATATTGTATAGGTCAGTTTCATCTGTTGATAACTTGGCGACAACAATGTTATAAATTACAAATAATATATTCTTTATGTATTTATATATGATGATGTAGAGAATAATTATTCAAAAGTTAATTACTTGAATAAAACTAACAAAGTGTACAGTAGAAGCTCCTATAATGTATAACTCGTATAACATAAATTCCAGATGATGAGAAAATATTTTTCATTTTGTGATTCGAACTATGTAGAAAATTATATATAACGAAAAAGGTCAGGGGCGGCTTGTAAAATTCTATTTGAATGACAACGTATCAGTAAAACTTGAAAGAAGAAAATGTGTAACATATGACATGATATCTATATATATATAAATCTCAAAGTTTGTATGCTAAAGCTATTAAAATATTGAAATGACCAATCCGTATCACAGCAGATTTGATTGCAGAACCTCACATTTACCAGGCCTATATCTTATAATTAGGCTACCCGAGATTGTTGGATTCATTAGATGATATATGGCGCTACTTGGGTGAAAATATGCATATCTCTCTGCGCCGCACAATGTGATTAGGAACTTGTTTCCACGACTCCTACTAGTAAGTATTCAAAATACCAGCTCACTTAAATTAGCCATTGGCAATGATGAAGGCTAATGGCAAGTGGCAAGCAACTGCATTACCTGTCACTGTTTGTAAGCTGATTTTTGATACCTGTTCAATACCAAGCATTTCGATAGGCCATTACATATACAACTGTCATGGCATTTAGTTCGTCATGATAGATCGTCAGATCTGTCGACAAAACAGAAAATAAATATCCCTGCAATTTTAAAAAAATACTTAGAAGCAATCGATCGGTTTAACGATCTGAAGCTCACTAGTTGACAGTATAGCTGAAAGTTATCTTTTAGCCTAACCTTGAATTTTGTATACAGATTGATGACGAAATGGTAGACACCAATTTTTACATAGTGAAATACATTTGTATTTTGCTTTATTGTAGATGTACAAAACATTTATTATCAGTTTTTACATAATAGATTTTGCTGTTTCGAAAAAATAAACAAATAATTGTAAATTGACGTTGAATATGTGCATTCCCAATCAAGTCATTTTGAGTTCACCGTAATAATAGTCTATAAAATCAGTGATATTGATCGGAAAAAGGAGGCAAGTTGTCGGTGCAAACTAATAATGTTACAAATACGATACAGTTACCAAATTCTGAAGTGAAGTCTAGTTTTTTATTTTTGTAGAGCCAAAGGGGTGAGTTTGGAAAGATTATTTAAAGGATTAGGCAATTTACACGTACTTTACTGTTTGTATAATGTAAAATCTCTACAACATGCATGTTCCTGGAATGAATTATTTACGTGGTAAGAGCGTCTACTGTATAAAGATAGTGTATTATTTGCTCAATTCTCTCAGAATCAACTATAGAACGAGTTTTTTTTCTCTAGTTCACAAAGTGCATTGTATCATCATTTCTAATACACGATGATCTTGAGTCACGTTGTGTGGCCTATATAGCAACATATATATGTATGAGCAAGGATCTATGTATAAAAGTATGCATATTGCATGCATATTACATATACAAAATATGCAGAAGATGCATATTACACAGGAACCTGACAGTCAGCTTCACGTATTGTGAGAGATAGTCAGACGAGCCAAACAAAAACTATAGAATAAGGACACAGCAATGAGAGAAACGTAGCGCCAGTATTCCTCAATTCAGCTTACTGGCACAGCTGATAAAGAATGACTCTATACCGAGCTGGAAAGTGCTAGTTTGAATCTCATTGAAACCAATATTCGTTCCTAACCTTTAAGTGTTACTCTCGACAGACAGTCAGAGGAACAGAGTTTATTATAGTAAACAGTATTATAGTATACAGTGGACCCTCGTCATATGATTTTAGTTCATACTAGTGTTGGCATCGTTAGGGGAAGGTTTCATATAAACAGGCATAGAAACCATATTAAATATCTAATGCAAACACCTTCCTGTAAAAATCCTCTAAATTTTACATGTGTTGTTTCACATATCAAAAATTAGTAACAAAATAGAATATTGTCTTTAGTAACTATAATTACCTACATATTCTTTTGTGTATTTAGTGGTTATGATCTGCAATGAAATGTAATGTTACTATGTAATATGTGCAGTTCGCACCATAGGAAGTTCTTACTTTTGAGGCAGGTGTATACCATGATCTTTGAATGGAACTTAAAGAAATTTTGCTGACTAAACACGTACTTAAAACTTAAAAACTTTTATGTATTTCTAAGTATTTCACTGAACTTCAACTTTTTCATTGCTAAAATTTTATCAGCTATCCATTTCTGGTTTTTTCTTCACAATAATTAATAACAAATAATACTGAACCGAGCGAGATCAGGCATCGTATCTTTTTCATTTGTTGTAAGATGGACTTCGGCAAACACAGATCGGCATATTTGTTATTCCAATGTAATCGACACACCGACTGCCAAATTGGAATTTTGAGAAAAGTGATGGTTGATTTCGTATGACAACAAATATTTTGTAGAGAGAGGTTGAAATATTGGCATGTTTTACATTGCATGACCAAAGAGTCGTGTAACGGATCATCGTAATCCTAGTGTAAGGAGTAATGAATCGTAGTGCAGTAAACCGTAGCAAATATTGCACTTGTTATTAACGTATGCTTGAGATAAAAAGAAATAGTTTGATTGGTCTATCGATGACCTTGGATGAGCAGAACATTGCTATTGTTGACTGTTAGAAGACTTCATTTCATCTTAATGTTTAATATGACAGGTTTAGCTAGGTACTTAAAGTTCATATAGTGGAAAGATTGTAAAAACCATGGACATTTGGGTAAGACTTTTATTATGAAAATCAATAGTTTTCGCAAACTCCTATCAAAATTTGACTGAAAATATACATTAACGTGTAACTTTACACATAGTTTTATCTTCTTAATTTTTACATATTATTTTATGGTAAACTGTAAAATATAATATATATTACTTTAAAATAAAATAAAAATAAATTTTTTATTGGTTGTTGAAGTCGAGATGGTAATGCATGCGGGAGTATCATTCAGTGTTGTCATTGTTGTTCATTTTATAAATATGAAATATGAATTATAAAATTTCCTGAAAGTAAAGTGGAACAGATTATGTTACAGTTTAAGTATAATTCACAAGCATTTTAATCTCCAAGCACTATTAACACCTGTGACACCCGGCAAATCTTGGTCTGCTTCCCAGCAACTTTTCCAACATATGAAAAATTCAGTATTTGACCAGCAAAAAACTTTGGTAAAGATTGGCAAGTATATTTCTTACTAATGGTGAGCTAAATAATTGCTGAATTGTGCCTCAGTCACACACCTGTCTGTCTCTAGTGTGTAGACTATAGCTTGACATACTGACAGGTTTCATTGACTAAATACTCTAAATGACTACAGCTTGGCCAGGTCACATTCAAGGAACGCTTCATGTGTGCGCCACATACCTGTCACACTCAAATGATGGTTCATTTTATATTCTCCAAAGTCAGGCAATGAAAAACCTGGAGTGAATAGGCTAAGACAATAGATAGGCTAAAACTTTAGATAAGCTAGGAAAAAGTGCATGTAAAGAGTATTCAGTGCAAAATAACATCTGCAAAAGATCACAGGCTAGATCAAGGACAGCTCTGAGTCTTAGGCAAAGCCGTTACTAGATTTATTCTAGTAACAAATGTCTTAGCTTTTTGAAGTAACCAGAAAAAAGGTTGTAACCCTTGGTTATTGGTTGGTCAATAGTTAGTTATTAAGTAGTTAGTAATCAAAAAGTCATTGATTTTGTTTTTGAAAAAGAATGACAAGTTGGTAGCCTTGGCTGAAGAAAGTTGAACATTTAAAATATATGGAATTATGGTCACAGAAGATATAGTTA
This sequence comes from Watersipora subatra, assembly GCF_963576615.1. Lineage (NCBI taxonomy): Eukaryota > Metazoa > Bryozoa > Gymnolaemata > Cheilostomatida > Watersiporidae > Watersipora > Watersipora subatra. The sequence continues at coordinate 65,015,474 of NC_088713.1, forward strand.
CATGTTGACATAGTTGATGTATTTAGAATTATTCTATTAGTGAAACAGAGTTTAAACTTAACTGACACCAAACTTGCTTCAGAAATCTCTGTTTTGATAAACATGTAAAACACAGGTGCATTATTTTAATAAGTGGTTGAAACCTAATGTTTAAAATTGTTTTTATTATTGCAGCAAACTTTAGCTCTGTTATAGGTAATTATATTTTTATCACTTCAAAATTAGACTTCAGTTTGAATGCGTCTGAGGATATTGATGCTTACACTGCAATGAATGATTGATATCTAAATCATTGTTAAAGCGAACAGTCTGCTAAAAGTAAATTACATTTAGACCCACAGCAGTATCACTTGCTCTAATGCCAATTTGGATAGTAAAATGTGAACCGTTTTTAATAGAGAGTTGTTTAGAAATCTAGTTTGAATTTATCTGAATGTCACTAATTCAGCAAAATAGTTAAGTTTTTCATTTCCTTTTACAGATGGGCAAGTATGCATTGTCTAGCTATTATATAAGATATCTGTGCTGAGATTTGCAGTTTTATATTTTTTTATTCTACATAGAAACTGTTTTCATATTATAACTGGTCTATATGATATTTTACTTCCTCATGTCCTAATTTTCATTTATATAAAAAGTCTTACTTTTGAACTGTTTTAAATTCATGAGGGAATTTTTCCAAAGCTTTGTCTAAATGCTGTTTTCATGATGTAAGACTGTGATTTGAGATGATTCGGTAGGACAGGAATCAAAATTAGAACATGATATGATACAATATGAAACTACTAGCAGAATGTCCGGCTTAACTCGGGTATTAAAACAGCTTATAGACAGTGGCAGGTAATGCAGTTGCCTACCACTTTTCATTAGCCTGGAGCAACGCAAATAGCTAATTTTGGCAAAGCAGTTTATGTATTGCTAAATCTAATAATAAGGTCCGTGAGAGCAAGAGCAAGCTTTAATGATGTTGCGCCGTAATGTAATGCAGAGTCGCTATGCTATTTTAACTTAGATAACCACTCATATCACCCAATAAATCCAATGCATCTTGCGTATCTAAATTGGTTAGCTTATTGCCTGGTGAAAGGAAAGTTCCGAGATCAATCTTCTGCAATATGGATTCTTCATTCAAATATTTTATTAGCTATAGCTGGACACACTGAATCAAGACTGAATCACAAACAGACACTGTGATTTATATATATATATATATATATATATATATATATATATATATATATATATGTATATATATATATATACATTTATATATATATATACATATATATACATGTATATATATATATATATATATATATATATATAGATACAATAACATAATGATACAATAACATAATGATACAATAACAGTTGCAGCTTCAGTTCTTGTAGCATTTCTGTCCTTCGTAACTTGGGGTAGTTTGGGCTTGTAAAAAAGGTTAATTGTATACTTACTATAAATTTTAATGAGCACTCCATTGTAGGTTATGCTTCCATCAGATACAAATCTGATAGTTATTGTGTCAAATTGATGAAGATACAGGGTTGATCGATCACTCAAACTGGCGCAAATTTTCGTTGTGTGACTTAGAAACCTGTTGAATTCGAGTATTTCCAGATAGTCAAAGCAATATTCGAGCTCAATATTACGCCTAATGACCATATCTAGTCTGAGAAGGGATCGTGGAGATACACAAGAAAGTCTTAAAGAAGAGTTGATGTTGTCCCTGTATTTAAGAGTCGGGTAGCCTGAGTGGGTTGTGATGTACAGCGGGGTACTTGATTGTATATCTCTATTATTGTTATAGCCTTCATCAATTGGAATTGGATCTGCAATGAATATATGAACATCAAATCAAATATATTATATTGTGCAGTACTTTATTGTGGCATCATTGAGTTTGATAATTATATTAGTATATATATATATATATATATATATATATATATATATATATATATATATATATAAATAGTATATGTATATACATTGCATATATATAAACATTGTATATATGCGCGTATATATACATATATATGCATATACATATATATATATATACATTGCATATATATAAAAATTGTATATATGCGCATATATACATATATATTATATATATGGTAATGGGATTTGTGTCCCTTGCCTAAGCTCTGAGCTGCACTGATGAGGCTTCAATAGCTGAAACAGTACTGTCTGTAGCATGAGTATATATATATATATATATATATATATATATATATATATATATTAATATATGCAATCTATGCAGAAAACCAGTTGAGGTCAAAATATATTGATAGATATATATATAGATAAATATATATATAGATATAAATACATATATAGATAGATAAATATACATATAGATATATGTATATATATATAAGCGCCCAGGAGCACTTGCTCCTGGGCTGCCATGATATATATAAATATATCTACTATATAAACGGCAATCGTTGTCTGTCTATCTGTCTATCTATCTGTCTATCTGTCTGTCCGCCTTATAGAGTACCGTATTTTTCGGACTATTAGCCGCTACTTTTTTCTGACGGTTTGTGAGCCATGCGGCTTTGATGAGGGTGTGGCTATTCTGTGGTTTTTCTTTCACCGATAGAGCGCATTAACGAGAATCTCCATTTAGTACACGCCCCTACTAGGGATGGACGATAAATACTGATATGCTAATATCGTATCTATAGGAGTTGTCTGTTCGATATATTGAGTTGCCGATAACTCCCGAATATCGGGATGCAATCAACCACTTACCGAAATGAAATAACTATTGACCTATCACATGATCTCTGGTTAGCGCGCCTCTTTACGGTGCCCAACGACAGTTTTCCGTTTTAAACAGTAAAGTTGCTGCCGCTTTAAAGAGCACCGTCCTGAGTTCTGCGGCTTATATAAAGGTGCCTATACAGCTATACAAGTGTACTAATCATCAAATAAAATAAATTAATGAATAGTAATTTACATGCGATTAATATTTACTGCCAATGTGTACCGAGAAGGTCACGCGAACGTTGGTTTCTTGCGACTGGAAAAAACGCAGTTCTCACCTACTAAATTTCTTATTAAAAAACGTAAGTACTTTTTATTCAATATTGTATTGTCTATGAATTGCCACATTTCCACTACATAACCCTTTCACTTGTGCATTTACAAATTTAGCTATCGGCCTACTGCCAGCCGTTTTGCCGATATTGCCTAATTTGTATACAATATTTTTTCAATTTCAAACTCCATCCAGAACGTTTGTTTTGGTTATATATTTTTTTGTCAACATTTTAACAAGCACTGCTATACAAAAAATTCGTTATATCTATACTTTGTGCATTGATAGAGCGATGTGAAGCGACAAAGCAAAACGATCCTCTACAATTTTCCTTATTCTTACAAAACCATTTCTTTCATCGCCATCAGAGTCAGTGTAGATATTGCTTTTTAATTATCTGTGTAATCAAAAAAATCTGAATCGGCATCTGAAGTCATCAACATAAGTAGTCATTTGTTTTCTAATTCAGACGCCTTTGATGAACTTACACAAAAATATTCGTTTTCAAGTTGGAAATCCCCAAACAGAGATTAAAATATTAAACTTTAGGCTAATTTTATAGAGAAATCTTAGGACAACACTGTCACTACCATAAAAGTCCTACATATCGTTGGTCATGTTATCGACGAATAATAAAATTCAGTTACTAGCAATTGCTGGGAAAGTCGCAAAAATGTGTTTACAGCGGTCGACCATAGAAAACGCATAAATGAGTCTACTTCGGTGAAAGTGTTGAAAATGTTGGATTTGCCACTGATTGTGATAGTTGGACAAGTTCATTTCCTTCAGCAGCTGAGTTACTAATTTTTTTTCTAGCTACATGTATGAGAAGGCCTAATGTAACTTACTACTACAAAACTTGCATGAGTACTCCGAGGGTTGCAATAGGCGATGGTGAAAAGAAAGAGAGCAGGTGGTATCGACTTACTGTCATCCTGCTTTAGCCATGACCAGCTGTACGTCACCTGCTAAAAAGTAGGCACAAACCGAAAACTGTTTGCTCATACACCCGACAGAAAAACAAAAGATGTTGTCTATCCGCAAGTGTTGCGTTGAACTAACATTGAGTTATTGTCATGTCATGCTATGTTTTTCATGTTCTGCTATACTACATGCAGCGTTTTCTAACATATTTTTCAGTATATATATATTTTCATGCATTCGTCATCCTTATTGTATCTCATAAAAAGGCTATAATGTTGGCGCAATGTTTTATTGTTGTAAGGTGCTAATGCTGTATCTGCCTTGACATCATACCGTTTGTGCTGTTATACATATAAATTTTATCGACACAACCTCATTACTGTTTGTATATACCATGTCAAAACACGGGTTATAGACGAAAAACTGGTGAGCTATGATTAGTGTTTTAAGCATGTAATCTCCATTCAATAAATGCTGGCGATAGCAAAATATTTTGTATAATTTTTTAGAAGTTGCAAAACTTTTCAATACTGCCAGTTTGAAGAGCTTCAGTTTGCCTAGCATTGTCAATTTCATTATCAGTTCTCTGTACACAAATAGGGCAATGCTGATTTGAGTGGTTCGAGACTGATGCATTGTAGACTAGCTGTAAAACGTATTGCGGATTTCCATTGTTCTCCCAACATAATTGACATATGTATATGACTGCATATGTGTATGCATAGTGTGATCGGGGAAAAAGATTTCAGTAGACTGCATATTTGGAGTTGTTTTACAGTATGAAAGACAACTCTCGATAAACCTCTTGCTGTACATAAATCTGTTCCCGTGGATGGGTAATGCAGCTAGCGGTTGGGGGTCGTGGTGTCATTCGAGGATGCGCGGGAGACCTTTTTTGCCCCGAGTGCAGCGAGAGTATCCAGGCGCGGCTTTCCGGATGAATGAGTTGGCGAGTTAGAGGCGATTGGGTGCGAAGCGATTGAGTGCTAGGCGATTGATTGCGAGGTGATTGATTGCGAGGCGACTGGTTGCAAGTGGGAAGCGATTGGTTGCAAGTGGGAGGCGAGTGCGAGGCGATTGATTGCGAGGTGATTGATTGCGAGTGTGAGGCGATTGGTTGCGAGTGCGAGGTGATTGGTTGTGAGTGCGAGGCGATCGGTTGCGAATGCGAGGCGATCGATTGCAAGGCGAGTGCGAGGCGATTGGTTGCGAGGCGATTGATTGTGAGGCGGAAGCGGGCCGATTGACTGCGAGTGTGAAGCGATTAATTGTGAGGCGAGTGCAAGAGCCCGATTTTCAACTGCGAGGCGGGTAAAGACTGGTCAGCCAAGGCCGGGCTTGGCGGCAGAAGTGCGCGATCATCAACTGCAAATATAGACGGGTGTGGACGGACGCATGAATCTAGACACATGAATCTAGAATATTAACTAGATTTTACAAGCATCTAGCTGTAAAACATATTGCAGATTTCCATTATTCTCCCCAACATTATTGACATGTATGTGTGTGCATATTCAGGGAAACAATTTCAGTAGACAATTTACATAATATTACACCAGGGCAACAATTTCAGTAGACTGCATATTTGGAGTTGTTATACAGTATGAAAGACAACTCTCAATAAAGCTTATGCTGCGCGTGAATCTGTTCCTGTAGGCTGGTAATGCAGCTAGTATATATATATATATATATATATATATATATATATATATATATATATATATATATATATATCATGGCTGCCCAGGAGCAAGTGCTCTCAACAAGGCAACTCCAAACAAAAATCTATCACACTAGAGATGATCCTAGATGCAGACTTTGCAAAGATGCACCTGAGACCAATCAACACATCATCAGTGGATGCAAGCAGCTAAAAGGAAACGCATACACTGAGCGGCATAATCATGTCGCAGTTGTTGTGTATAGAAGTTTATGTGACGAGTATGGCCTTAATAAACCACAACACTGGTGGGAAGCTCCTGGTAAGGTCAATGAAAATGACCGTGCTAAGATCCTCTGGGACTTCCACATCCAGACTAACAAGCATGTCCTAGCAAACCAACCAGATATAGTGGTGGTGGACAAGGAGAACAAGAGAGCTACTATAATAGATATAGCAGTACCCAATGACTACAATATAGCCAGCAAAGAAAAAGAAAAGATAGAGAAATGTCTCCCTCTTGGAGAAGAAATGGAAAAATGCTGGAATGTAAGAACAACTGTAATCCCAGTATTCAATGGGGCACTGGGCGCAATAACACCGGCGCATAAAATGTGGCTTGCCCAGATACCAGCAGCAATCAATTCAGGTGAGTTGCAGAAAAGTGCGCTATTGGGAACAGCTATCTTGAGGCGAGTGCTCAAACTGCCTGGTCTCTGGTAGGAGACACGAGTTAGAGCAGAACCTACCACCCAGACGGGTTAACCGGGGTGAGGAAACATTTTTTTATATACATGCATATATATATACATATATATGCATATATCTACTATATAAATGGCAATCGTTCTGTGTGTGTCCACCTTATAGAGTGGTCTTTTTTTTCATTGTATGAACTTCGGTTGTACGCAGCAAACTGAATTAGTATGAGTAGTAACAGTAAATAAATTAAAGATCAGTCTTTCTTTTTCAATTCTGTTGTACACAGCTATTTGAATTAATATGAGTAGTAAATACCGTACATTCGTACTATTAGCCGCTACTTTTTTCTGATGATTTGAGCTAAGCAGCTTATAATAAGGTGCGGCGATTCTGTGGTTATTTTTTCACCGTTAGTGCGCATTAACCAAAATCTCTGGTTAGCGCGCCTCTTTACCGTGCCAAATGGCACTGTTCCGTTTTGAACAGCAAAGTTGCTGTCGCGTTTAAAATCATTGCCCTGAGTTCTGTGGCCTACAAAAAGGTACTTATACAGCTACACAAATGTACTACTAATTAAATAAAATAAATTATTGAGTAGGAATTTACATGTAGTTATTATTTACTGCCAACATGTGCCAAGGAGGTCTTGTAAACGTTTGTTTCTTGGGGCCACTTAAAAAAATTATGTTTTCACCTACTAAATTTATACATGTACATCAAAAAGGTGAGTACTTCTTATTCAAAATTGTGTTGTCTATGAATTGCCACACTTCCACTACATAACCGTTTCACTTGCGTCCAGGTACAATTTTAGCTATCGGCCTACTGCCAGCCATTTTGCCGATATTGCTTCATGATATGCATAAAATATTTTTTCCAATATCAAACTCCATCTAGAAAATTTATTTTGGTTATATATTTCTTTTTGCCAACATGTTAACAAACACTGCTATGCAAAAATATCATTGTATCTATACTTTGTGCATTGATAAAGCAATGTAAAGCTACGAAGCTAAAACGATCCTTTCCAATGTTCCTTAATCTTACAAAACCATTACTTTTACCACCATTAGAGTCAGTCCTGCTATTGCTGTTTTAATTATAAGTGTAATCACAAAAATCTGAATCGGCTATGATGTCATCAACATAAATAGTTATTTGTTTTCTAACTCGGAAGTGTTCAAAGAACTTACACAAAAGTGTTGATTTTCAAGTTGCAAATTCGCCAACAAAGATCTAAAATTAAACTTTAAATTTAATACAGAAATCTTAGGACAACATCGTCACTACCAAAGTTGGACTAAAGATCGTTGGTTATCTTTTAACAAATAATAAAGTTCAGTTACTAGCAATTGCTGGGAAAGTCGCAAAAATGTGTGTACAGCGGTTGACCATAGAAAATGCATAAATGAGTCGACTTCAGTGAAAGGGTTAAAAATGTTGAATTTGCCACTGTTTTTGATAATAAAACATGTTCATTTCCTTCTGCAGCCAAGTAACTTTTACTTTTTCTCTAGCTACAAGTACTACAGAACTACAGCTACTACAGAACTTGCACGGGTACTGCTACTACATTTTACCTACTAAATTTTTACTTTAAACAAGTAAGTACTTCTCAATGAAGGTTGTATTGTCTATGAATTGCCACACCTCCACTACTTCATAACAATGACTTTGCCACTGTTCGCGATGGTGAACATGTTCATTTCCTTTAGCAGCTGAGTTCGTAATTTTTTTTTCAGCTACGAGTAGCCCTACTGTAACTTACTACCTCAAAACTTGCACAGGTACTCCGAGAGGTGCAATAGGCAATGGTTGGAAAAAAGAGAGCAGCTGGTATTGACTTACTGTTACCCTGCTTAAGCCATGGCCAGCTGTACGTCGCCCGCTCAAACGTAGGCACAAGCCGAAAACTTTGTTCATACACCCGACAGAAAAACAAAAACTGAGCTGCAAAGATGAGGCTTCAATAGCCGAAACAGTACTGTCTGTAGCATGAGTATAATTCTCCCTTACTTCGGTTTGGTTGAGCAATCTGTGAGAGGTGCGGCACTATTAGCCTTTGTGCAAAGCTCATCACTTTTGTGATTTGAGCACTCTGGTGTCAGCACATTGACTTTCTTAAAGTCTGTGAAGCAACCTAGTTGTTTCATGGCAGGAAGTCAACTCTCATTATTAATGGGATTTGTGTCCCTTGCCTAAGCTCTGAGCTGCACTGATGAGGCTTCAATAACCGAAACAGTACTGTCTGTAGCATGAGTATATATATATGCATATATATATATACATAAATATATGTATACATATATATACATATATATGTGGAACGCATACACTGAGCAGCATAATCATGTGGCAGGTATTGTGTATAGAAGTCTATGTGATGAGTATGGCCTTAATAAACCACAACACTGGTGGAAAGCTCCTGGTAAAGTGAACGAAAACGACCGCGCTAAGATCCTCTGGAACTTCTACATCCGGACTGACAAGCATGTCCTAGCAAACCAACCAGATATAGTGGTGGTAGACAAGGAGAACAAGAGGGCTACTATAATATATATAGCAGTACCCAATGACTACAATATAGCCAGCAAAGAAAAAGAAAAGGTAGAGAAATATCTCCCTCTTGGAGAGGAAATTGAAAAATGCTGAAATGTAAGAACAACTGTAATCCCAGTAGTCATTGGGGCACTGGGCGCAATAACACCGGCGAATAAAATGTGGCTTGCCCAAATACCAACAACAATCAACTCAGGTGAGTTGCAGAAAAGTGCGCTATTGGGAACAGCTAAGATCTTGAGGCGAGTGCTCAAACTGCCTGGTCTCTGGTAGGAGACCCGAGTTAGAGCAGAATTTACCACCCATACGGGGTATCCGGGGTGAGGAAACATTTTTTTCATAAATATATGTATAAATATATATATATATAAAAAAAAATTTGTTTCCTCACCACGGATACCCCGTATGGGTGGTAAATTCTGCTCTAACTCGGGTCTCCTACCAGAGACCTGGGAGTTTGAGCACTCGCCTCAAGATCTTAGCTGTTCCCAATAGCACACTTTTCTGCAACTCACCTGAGTTGATTGTTGTTGGTATTTGGGCCAGCCACATTTTATGCGCCGGTGTTATTGCGCCCAGTGCCCCAATGACTACTGGGATTACCGTTGTTTTTACATTCCAGCATTTTTCAATTTCTTCTCCAAGAGGGAGATATTTCTCTACCTCTTTTTTTTCTTTGCTAGCTATATTGTAGTCATTGGGTACTGCTATATATTTTATAGTAGTCCTCTTGTTCTCCTTGTCTACCACCACTATATCTGGTTGGTTTGCTAGGACATGCTGGTCAGGTTGGATGTAGAAGTCCCAGAGGATTTTAGTGCAGTCATTTTCATTGACCTTACTAGGAGCTTCCCACCAATGTTGTGGTTTATTAAGGCCATACTCATCACCTATACTTCTATACACAATACCTGCGACATGATTATGCCACTCAGTGTATGCGTTCCCTGCTAGCTGCCTGCATCCACTGATGATGTGTTGGATGGTCTCAAGTGCATCTTTGCACAGTCTGCATCTAGGACCATCTCTAGTGTGATAGATTTTCGTTTGGAGTTGCCTTGTTGGGAGCACTTGCTCCTGGGCTGCCATGATTAGCGACTCTGTATTGGCCGTTAGGTTTCCTTTGTTCAGCCACATATATGTCTGGTGAAGATCGCCAACCTTAGATATTGGTTGGTGGTAAGCACCATGAAGAGGTTTTGTGTGCCAGTCAATTTCCTCATCATCAGGATGTAGGTCCGTTGTAAAAGCAGCCAATTGAAGTTCAGCTAGCAACTTATCTGAGATGGCCATGAAGGCTACATATGCTTTGTTGCTTTGCTCCTCCTCTTTCACTGTCTGCTGTACACTTTTGAGTCCCCTACCGCCATCTTTCCTATCAAAATACAATCTAGTAGTATCAGATTTTGGATGGAGTGCTCCATGCATGGTCAGCAGTTTACGAGTTGCTATATCTGTTTTTTTAATGGCTTCATCAGTCCACTTTATTATGCCTACTGGATATCTTATTACTGGCATTGCGTATGTACTTATTGCCATGATTTGTTTCTTGGCATTGAGCTGGCTCCGTAAGTTCTGCCGAAGGCGTTTCTTGTATTCGGTAATAGCTTTGTGACGTACCTCGGCTTCGTGGTTGATGTTGCTTTGCATAATCCCCAAGTACTTGTACCCTTCTTCTATATATTTGATGGTACCATTTGGCATTCTTAGGCCATCTGTGAGGATAGAATGGCTGTTCTTAAGAATTAGCCTTCCACATTTCTCAATACCGAAGGTCATTCCGATGTCCTTGCTGTATACCTGAGTGAGGTGTATTAGCGAATCAATGTCCCTTTCTTTGTTAGCGTACAGCTTGATGTCATCCATGTAGAAGAGGTGGTTTATCTTGGTGCCACTCTTAAACTGGTACCCATATTGAGTCTCCTCCAGCATATTGCTTAGAGGGTTTAGGCATATGCAGAAGAGCAGCGGTGATAAGGAGTCACCTTGATAGATGCCTCGCTTAATTTGTACACTCGCCAGCTTTTTGCCATTAGCCTCCAGTTCCATCTTCCATTTGATCATTGACATATTGATGAATGCCACAAGAGCAGGGTGAACATTGCACATACTGAGGCACTCAAGTATCCAACTATGGGGAATTGAGTCATAGGCCTTTTTGTAGTCAATCCAAGCCATGGCAAGATTGATTTGCCTTCTCTTGCTGTCTTGACAGACCGCCCGATCCACCAGTAACTGATGTTTAGCTCCTCGGGTGTTGCGCCTAACTCTTTTCTGAGCACTGGTCATATAGTGACTCCTGTGCTCTTCCAGTTTGTCTGCAACTATTCCTGAGAGCAGTTTCCAAATGGTGGGCAAGCACGTTATTGGTCGATAGTTTTTGGGAATCGGCCCCTGCTTTGGATCTTTTATCAGAAGTACAGTTCGTTCTTTAGTCAGCCATTCTGGATGGTCACCTTGTTCTATTAGGCGTTCCATCTGCTTAGCCATTCTAGTGTGAAGTGATGTCAATTTCTTTAACCAGAAGGCTTGAATCATGTCATGGCCAGGTGCTGCCCAGTTTTTCATACGCTGCACTCTGCACTTGATATCCTCTTTGCTGATGGTGAGTCCTTGCTGAGCCACGGTGTGTTGATGGTTCTCTTTAAGCCTCTTCAGCCAATTTGCAGTGGTGTTATGACTAGTCTCTTTCTCCCAGATGTCCTTCCAGAACTTTGATGTGCTAGATTGGGGAGGCTCAGACATTGGCCTCTGCAGTTCACCTTTGAACTGGAAATACACTCTAGATGGATTATTGATGAACAGTTTGTTCATTCTCTTGTAATCCCGCTCTTTGGTGTACCGCTTCAGTCGTGCCGAGAGTTCTACTAGCTGCTGTTATATAGATATATATATAACAGCATATATGTATATATATATAATATATATATATATATGTATATATATGTATATATATGTATGTATATATATATATATATATATGTATATATATATATGTATATATATTTATATATATGTATATATATATATTTATATATATATATATATATATATATATATATATATATATATATATATATATATATATATATATATATATACATGTGCACAGCAGTTTCCACAGGCATAATGGCTCGATAAAAATAGAAAAATGTTCATTAAACTGTACTAGTGATGACTCGATTAAGTCAATGACATTTTTTTTGTTCATTGTTTCTGTTTGTATTACACATTTTCTGTTAGAAACTTTGATTGCAGCACCATAGTAACAATTATGAACTGTATAAGACTAATAGTATTTTTGTTACTAACTCTGCTGCATATTTTGAGGCTAACATTTTGAGGCTATTCTGATTACAAAAGGCTTCCTATTATTTGCGCAAGAAGCTTTTATTCAAGATAACATCACGTAAGGTTTTTCTCTGCTAAAATTGTTTAGACGCCATTATCAACTAGCTCAGCTTTGCAGAAATCCATTTGAGGTCAGAAGAAACAGTAGAAGGTATCGAACAGCCGGAAGTGTATGAATTGGTTCTACACAAAAGCAACAATCAGAAAGCAATGTAACAATATAAGCATTATAACACACAGCGACTTTTGTTGCTGTTTGTTATATATTTATGGTTTGTTTACATGTATGTTACTTATTCTTGAATATATCTTTGTAGTATTTGATAAATTATTATTCATATAAAACTTTTAAATTTATATATTTATAATATATTGTTTGATAGCTTGACTGCAGTAATCTCAACTCGGCTTACAAAATGAATCAACGTGCGTAACACCGGTTTTACTGCACATGAAAAGCCAGTTTTTGCTGCGCACTGTAACAAACATCTTGATGAGTGCAATGAGCTTTTATGCAATTTTTTTTTAAAAAGAATTATAAAAAGGAAAATATATCTGCATATTTAAATCGGAATAAAAGACTCAGAAGTTCCAACAATTTGCAACCCAGGAATAATATCATTGATGGTTAATTACAAGCATTGAACTTCAACAGTTGGAGACATGTATCAGCGTCTTGGTGCAAATTTACTCAAAACTATGAGAATTTGGAGGGAAGTTAGCAAATGCTTTGCCTTCAAAATGATTAATGTCACACCGCTCAAAGGAGAGTGCAAAATATAGGCAATATTCGATTTGTCCGTAAAAGGGTTAAATTCATCTTCTTAACATTCTGATAAAATGTTTGAAAAATACAAAATCACACTTTACTTGGAAAGGGTTGAAAAATATACTGCCATGGCGTTCAAATAAAGTTTTTTATGGTATATATGTATATTTAGATATAAAAACCATGGTCTTCTTTTTTGGCCATTTTTCAGATCACTTTTTGCTGCATCATTATGATATTTGCAGTATCATTTTATGATACCTTTCAATCTACCACCACCACCACCACCTGAGGTCTAGGTGGCAAAACATATATCATTAAGTATTGCTAATAAAGTAATATAAAACTAGTGGTTAGCAATGAGCAATCATAGAGATCTACAAGCATCTAAAACTAGAAGCTGTTCTTTCAACTGAGTACTTTCTCTGTTAATCCTTTCATGCTGGGCTTATGTTCTTGCTGCATCATTTTATAGTACCTTCATATCTACTGCTACTATGGAAGTCTCGATGCAAAACACATCTATCATTAAATATTGCTAATAAATAAAACTAGTGCTTTAAAACTAGCGGTAAGCAATGAGCAATCATGGAAATCTACAAGCATCTGTAAACTAGAAGTTGTCCTTTCAATGAACTAAATGTACATGCATTTGCTCACTTGATTAAACTTGTTTAGTATTTATGGAACACGACTATGTTACAGCGAATGTTACAGTGATAAGTTATTATACTCTGTAAGCGTAAGCTATTTATAAAATTTTAGACCTCTGTTTTTGAGCATGTAATATAAGCATACCTTTAGTAATAATCACCCGTATAATCAAGTTTTGAGCATGTAATATAAGCATACTTCTTGTAATAATCAGGGTGTCAGGGTGGCTTAGTGGTATCATCTTTGACTCAACCATTGGGTTGGTGGCTCGAGAATTGCTTAATGCCAATCTGACAAAAAGCTCTCAGCAAGCTTTCAACCCTAAATTCCTGGGTCTTTTGGATCTAGACCTTAACTTGGGAGGCCCCGTGTACCACACTGACAATGTGGGCGCGTTAAAGATCCACCTCTGTCCTTCGAACATTGGACAAGTAAAATGCTACCTTGCTCTGTCAGACTGAGCATGTTGCAAAAAATTGATCCTTATCTGACAGTTCCAGAAGAAGCCCTTGATAAGTGTTAGGACCACCCAAGGTAGCTTTAAGAAAACCTAGTCATGTCGGTGTGTTTCTCTTCTAGAGAACACTGCCAAGCATTGTCACCACATGACAGAAGCATGCCATTATTATTATTATTATTATTATTATTATTATTATTATTGTAGTAATTACTCATATAATCAGGTTAGGCCCCAGGCTAAGCTAATGTTTAATGTCACACCAGTTACAGGTAGTGAGAAGAAGTTACAGGTAGTGAAAAGTCGTTACAGGTAGTGAGAAGCGGTGAGATTGTTAAATGAGAAGTCGGTGACGTAGTAATGACACAGCAGATGGAATGTTATAAAAGCAAGTGCAAGTCGGAAGCAACTCTCTTTTTGCATAGCTCATTTAAGTGTAAGCATCTGTACAATTATCACTATTTGACAACAATATATCTGGTGGATATGGTAAATAGGGTATGGGATGGTCTATTCTATCCAGTAAACTAAAACCTGTTATATCCTGTTGCCATACTTCTTTAGCAGAAATGACACAGAATTGCTCTGTGGCCGCCAGACTATTGCAATCTGAGCATCAAAGAAAGCAAAAGAGAATACATATCCAAGTTGCAAACTGCTAGATCAGTATGACAGGGCACCTTGAGCTGGAGACACTGATGCAAATACATGTAGATGTTAAGCTTTATCACAGAGTTGCCGACATTTTGTAAAGCTTTGGAGAAGTGAGACAAATTCAAGTCTGCTTGTAAATTGATGAACTAATAAGGAATAACGAAAATGTCGTAAGTATAGCAAGTTTGTAAACAAACAACTTTAACCCTTTTACTGCCATACGCGAGTTTATGTTGATTCTGTGATTGACTGTCGTAGATGCATTTTTGCGAAGTCTATTGTGGTAGCATAGTAGCTGAATATCAATGATTGGTCACTACGTAAATTACGATCAGTACTAATTAGTAGTTTAAAGCGTTAATATTTATCCCAAAAAATTAGCCTATATTCACAAAGTCAATTATAATTCTGTTCAGAAATTTCCAAGTCCAACGTAACTTTTTTTCTGACGATCCAACTTTTCAGTTGTAATATGGCTTCCATAAGCACATCCCGTGGTAGAAACATAAAATTTTGTGTTGATGCCATTATAGATGACTCAGACTCAGAAGTAATTAAATACTCAGACAAGGAAAGTGACAGCACTGACTCAGATGGTGGTGAAAGTAATAGTTTTGTACGAGTTAAGAGTATTGTAAGGATTGTTATAGCTTTATAGCGATCGTAGCTTCATATATATTTAGCAATGCACACAGTATGGATGCATTAAATTTTTTGCATAGTTCTGTTTTTAATATGCTGGCATAGTAAAATGTATAACAAATCTTTTTAGGTAAGGGCTCAAATTGAAAAAAATTGTATACATAACGTGAAGACAAATCGGCATTTTTCAGTAAAATGGCTGGTAGTAAGCCAAAAGCTAAACTTGTATATGAAGGGCAGTAAAAAGGTTAATGAAATATAATTATACATCCACTTGGCTAACAGACTTGGGGACATTATGTTTGACATATATCAGTTGGTTTGAATAAATAGTTTATAGCATAGTTTAAACTATTTATGGCTTGTTTATAGCTTGTGAATACCAGCTGTAAACCATGGAGTCTGTTGACTTGACTAATTAATATATAACATGGGAGCACAGACTATAAACACAACTGTTTCTAACAGTCTGGCACATACACTGGTGTTACATGCTATGAATTCCTGTCATATCTTTCATGTTGGTAGTATGTAATGGTTTCAAACATCACATATTTAATTCTTCGAAGCAATTTCAACCTCCGTTTTAAAAGAGTATTTTTGGAAACATCGCATCAACAACGAAATATTGCGTATTATGTAAACATCGATATTCATACTATTGTACAATTATATGCTATCGGAGGTTAGATTTTCATCGATTTCATTTGTGATGTCCTTACAAGCATCATTTAATAGCTCTGTTTTTAATGCACGCGTTTTAAGAATAGTTTGATAGTTTTGAAATTTTTTAAAAACGCCAATTAAAAAATGATTAACACCTGTATATCGTATTAATCAATTTACTTTTGAATAAGTTATCTCGCAAAATTTATTTTAAATAATTCTCTCATGTAAAATTTTGTTTAATCCTTAATATAATTCATCTCAAACTAAGCATGAATTGTTCACTGCTCTCTTGTATTCATGATACTTTCACAGTTTTTGTTTTATTTGATAATATGGCTGTAAAAAAGAGCTTTTTTATTTTGTTAAAAATAAGATAAAATATTACTAACTATTTTAAAACACCACTTTAAAAAGCAACTCAGAATTTAAAAGAAAGATTCCTCATGTGTTTAAACATTAACATTTGACCTTAGACACATTTTAACAGTGTCAGGGGCGATATAAAAAATGTGCCTCCGTGTAGCTAAAAGCGCTAAAGGCTAGTATAAAAAAACAATAGTTGTGTGACAATTTCTTTGTTGCATGTAAACTCGTCAGCTATGAACAATTTGGAGTTGTGAGACCACTTCTGTGTATCATATAAATATGTCCTCCTCATTTCTCATTCCTAGAATCAACACCACAATTTCGTAGCTCAAAAGTTGGTAAAATGTACATGTAAAAGTAGTGATAGTCCGCTATGTGACAGACCACTTGAAGGAAGTTTGAATTTCTTAAGTTGTAAAAACCACAGAACCGATGCAGCTTTGTGTGCATTGTTATTTCGATTGCCTACAGTTGTCAGAAAGATTAAGCAAAACTAAAACTATCTTGATGTTATCAATTAGTGCACTTTTCACGAGATTTATTTTTACCCTATTCTTAGTCAAAACTGTAGTTATTGTGTTTGCTATAAGCTATAAGAAAACAAGGTCTTGAGTTTAGAATGCTTTGAATTCTTTCTGTTAAAGAAACAGAGACTGGTATAAATTGCTTGTTCAAGTCATATGGTTGAGCTGAATTCAAGCCAGCTAACATAACAATATCAAACCTGCTTACTTTTGTTATTGTAACTGTCTGGTGACACATTTATCTGTGGTACCTTTGGTTATGATCAACGGAAACAATATTTTACAAAATGGAAACTCTATTCCTCAAATACGATTATCTGAACGCTAAAAGGTACAGCTCTGATGATATGAATGAAAAAACAGACTACCTTAATAGCTAAATGTGATACATAGAAAAAAGAGACAATAGCAAATACATGCAAAGGATTACCATTAAAACTACTCCACTGTTTTGGTAAAATAATCACTTTATCATATCAAACCTTTGAATATAATAAATATTAACTCTGTCGGTCTCTCTTTCTAAAGAATAATGACTTTATATTCAAATAGAAATAAAGAAACATGAGAACCTAAATATATCATACAAATATGCCTTTGTATATATCATATAATTTGGAGGATATACAGAGGAAGAGAGTATTTGTACATTTGTTTTAACTAAGATGTTTTAATCTAATCTACATGCTACTATGACATGAGAGAACCTCTGTATCTCAGGATGCTACAGCAATTCATTACCAGATGCTCTCCTTGATATCCAGTAGTTAGTATAAAACTACTGACCTACAATAGCTATCATGTACTGGTTAACACTACATATCAGCTACTCCTTTCCATTATATACATATTAGCTAGATGCTCAGCGTTGCCCAGGTAATAAAAGTCTTTGCACCGAAAACTGTTTTTGTTTATTATATAACAACAGATACCATTTTAACTTTCAAATTTCATATCATGAGAAATGTTTCGGGCAGTTTAAAAAAATTAGAAGGAAAAATAAACCAACCATACAGGTTTTCAAATTTTGTCGAACAACTGTAACTTTCCAACTTCATATAATAAGGAAAATGCTTTGTGAAAGTCAAATAAATTGAGAAACAAAATAAAATAACCATAAAAGTGTTTAAATGTGAATGTTACATAATTAGCAGATTTATGTAGTAGCTAAATTAAATTTGCTTTAATGAATTATGAATAATGACTATAATATTTAACTGGAAATAGAGAAATATGTATTCCCATGACCAAGCACGAGCAAAGTGATTGTTTGGGAGCTTTATGATAAATGCATATGCGCACACAACTCTCGAAAAAAGTATCAGTCAATGGCAATGACCAAACCCTTGTACCGAAATCTCATCCAAAAACTTACCCATTTTTGTGTAGAGTCGTTTAAGTATTAATAATGATACAAACCACATATAAACTTATTTAAATATGTTACTAAGTCTTTGAAAAGTTGATGCAATATCTTGAAAATTACTCATCTGATCGGATTATACATAATTAGACATATTAATTTGGCCTAAAATCGCAACTAAAACTTGAAAAGCATTTTTTAATCAAAATTAAGACCGGCCAACAAAAGGCTGACAAGGTCGTGCAACAGAGAGTAGAACCATTAAGTCGTCCGCATTTCACAAGAAAAACGTGCACATTTCACTAGTCTATGGCATTGTCCAATTGCCGAAGGTTTCTGTAATTAACGTAGAAGTACTGAAAAGTAATCGTTTCTTTTTTGTCGATTCTACCGGAATCTGACATTTTTGACACTTATAAGGAGTACTTTGGTATTCCAACTGAAGTCCAAAGCAGTGAAAGTGAAGGAAATGACGATGAAATTTTTTCAACCATTCTTATAATCTTATTACAATATTTAATAGAAAGAATAATCATTCGATTTTAAAATATTTATATAATATATAGTTATAAGAATAACATTCAAATTTACAAGATCGAAGTATATAGTAACCGATGGTGTGCAAAAGCTACTGTTATTATTTTTCTAAAGATTTTGTTGATGATACTGCGGCGGTGCCCAATATCGCGGTACTGCCAATCCGTTTTTAATATCTGCAAAATTAAATATTAGGTCTACATTTTATTATAGATAAACATCTATTTCTATGACAACCAGCTAAAACAGGTTTAGATTTTTAAATTTAGCATAATTTTTTAGATATCAACACAAAAATCTAGATGAATATCACAAATTTTCGATATTGGTTGCTATGACCAATGATATACAGCTCCCTGCGCCTGTGTATATTACACATCAGCTTGCCATTTTAATTCAATATGGCATTTATCTTATTGCAAGGAGAAATATAAACGTATAATCTTTTCCTTTCATAATTGCTGTTTGCTGTACATAATAAAACCCAGTACATTACAGCTACCATTGCAGCTACTATTGCAGTTCTCCTATTGCACTGCAGTGCCATTTGACTGCTAATAATGCATTTCTCAACCAGCAGTACCCTTTCTTTTTTCATGATCACTTCGGCTGTGAGCTGTATCACAGAGGAATGTCTAGCTGTACATATTATATGATTTGAAGGATATACAGAAGAAGAGGCTATATGTACATTAGCTTGAACCAAAATTTTTCAACCTACTGTACATGCCACAAAAGCATGAGAGAACCTGTGTATCTCAGGGAGCCACAGCAATTTATGACCAGATGCTCTTCCTGAACTCTTTTAGTTACTAGTATTAAACTACTGACCTACAATAGCTGTCATGTACTGATTAACACTACTCAACAGCTGCTCCCCTTTTTTCATGTACATATCAGTTTGATGCTCGGCGTTGCGCAAGTAATAAAAATCTTTGCACCAAAAACTTATTTTTATTTAACATATAACAACAGTGACCTTCTAACTTCAAACTTCATATCATGAGAAATGTTTTTGGCAATTTAAACAAATTAAAAGAAGAAATAAAACAACTGTACAGGTTTTCAAATTTTATTAAACGACTGTAACTTTCAAACTTCATATACTAGAAAAAAGTTTCGTGAAGGTCAAATAAATTAAGAATCAAAATAAAACAACTGTAAAAGTGTTTTATTGTGAATGTGTAACAATTAGCAAAGTCATGTTGTAGCTAAATTAAATTTGCTCTGTTATGATTACAATAAAACAAATTATTTATGATAGAAATAGTACAAACTGTAAAAAAAATCCTGAACAGGTTGAATTAATAATAACAGTTTGATGCATAGAAATGTGTGTATAAAAAAAGTTAATGTTCCAGTAGAAGATAATTATCTAAACTTTAAATACAATGATACTGACACCTCCCGATACTGGTACAAATCTAAAAACAAGATATCCAACTGTCTTTGTCTGACCAAACGGAGAGAGACTGTAGAGGTGGTTCCTACTTGACATAACACAGTAGTTCGAGTGAAAAGTATTGGCCTTTGCCAATTTTTCAATTGAACTGGAAATAGAAGTTCACAAAAAGCCGAAAAAGCATCATGTTTCATAGAGTTAATAGAGTTTCGAATATTACGTCGTTCAGCGTGTGATGTCAAGAATTAGGTGTATAAAGCATTTAATAAAAACTTCTAATCTTAATTACCTTCATGGTCTTGTAGACAGAGATTTGGACTGCTAACCTTTAGATGGAATTTTTGTGAGATGGAGCCCATCAGATTGCGAAATTTCAATATCCAAGATTATATTAGCTACAGCCACCCACACCGACAGATATCCAAACAAAAGAACAATCGTTCAGTTACGTATATAACAATATATGTTTATCTGTATATATAAGTATAATGTAGATATGTATATATATATACTATAAATAAAAACATGTTATAATGTTTTACTATTGACACAACATCATATACATCCACACACGCAGTTAGTCTACTGTTAAAACAACTGAGGGTTTGTCTGTGTATAAACCACTCGCCTGGGAATGATGCCAACAAGACACTAAAGCACAGGCTACTAACTAAAAGTACTAAAAGTAAGTCAAGCATCTTTAGGGAGTTCTGCAGTTGCCAGACTCGCATTCCCAAATATAGTTCCTCTAACATGAATTTTAACTTTTGTGTAGCTGGACTGTCCGGTGATTGGTGGGATTAATTTTTTGGCTCTGTAATCCCACCTACCTTAATGATTTGAAAGAACCAGCAATAAATAGCTCATTGGATCATGCTAAAAACACCAGACCTCAATGTCACACTGGTGGGTTACTTCATCGTATTTTACCTGTCCAACTTCGTCAATCTAGTATATGGCATGATACCATATGGTAGCTTTGGTATTACAGTGGGACAAAAAAAATTCACTAGCTAATAATATAACCACTCAGGTTTCATTATAATGTATTTTACTTGCATGTTATTCAATCTGTTATTATAAATATATTATTAGTGATAGTGTTATTAGAAATAAAAATGTGTTATTTGACTCATTATAAATACAATTATACATTTTATTATAACAAAGTATGTTATCACCTCAGTTGACTATAGCACAGATTTTATAGCCACTGTTTACTATAGCAAAGTTTATAATAGCCACGGTTTACTATAACAAAGTTTATATTAGCCACGATTCACTATAGCAAAGTTTATTATAGCTATGGTTTACTATATCTTAAAACTTTTATTTGAACTCCACCGTGCTTTATTATTTTATATTTTCTTTTACAGTGCGCTTCAGAAAAGTGAAATTCAAATAAAAAGTGGCTTTGGTTTTTTAAACTTGCCTGTCAGACTTTTTGTTAAAATAAATTTAACCCTTTAAAGGGCAAAGTGAAAGTTGCCTTTATTTAGCAGTCTTTTTGGGGCAGAGCAACAATAACCCTATTAGATTAAAAATGTATGGTGTAGCTCAACTCCAACTTACCATAGATTTTTAAATAAATATGCATTAGGAAGCTGAGAAATATTTCTACCATTTGATATACAATTAGATTTGTAGTCTGTTTCCGGTCTCGCCCAGAGACTCGTCAGCTTTGGCAATACCAGCCAAGAACTTTAATTCTCTATTTATACTGATTTATACTGCTCTTTTTTCTTAGCATGTAAACTTTTTAGCTACAAACCTTTGGAAGTTGTGCAACTACTTCGGCATATCATATACTGTAAATACGTTCTCCTCATTCCAATGATTAAAACCACAACTTCAAAGCTAAAAAATTCCAAAGAGGTAACACTAGTGATTGTGCGCTAGGCGTCAGACAACTTGAACATTGAAGGTTGTAAAAACAACAGAACTGACGCATGTTTGTGTAATATAGATAAACTGTATATATATATATATATATATATATATATATATATATATATATATATATATATATATAGTACTATATATGATTAACGCTTTCATTCAGGTATATAGAAGTGATACCTATTCATTTTTAGGTATGTTTGTTTGAAATTTTGATTAAAGCACAATAGTAATAAATATTAACTCTATCAGGCAAATAGTACTTTAGCTACTAATCCTCCTACATATATTGAGGCTAGAATTTTGAGGCAGTTCTGTTTACACAGGGCTTCTCGTTACTTGCACTAGAAACTTCTATTAAAAACGACATTATGTAAAAAGCTTTGGTCTGCTAAAAGTTTTTGGACGCTAATATCGACCATCTCAACTGTGCAAAAAAGGGGTTGAGGTCAGAAAACATGGTGGAAAACATCGAACAGCCAGCAGAATACGATATGGTTTTAGGCAGAAGCAACGATCAAAACTAAACTGGGCGAGCGAATTTAAAAATGCAAATATTTGTTTTTAAATGTTAATTTTTATTGCTGCCCAGGGTTATTATTATGGTTTGCTTATGTCACTTTTTCTTGAATACATATTCATAACATTTGATGAACTATTATTATTAAAAATCCTTTAAATTTGTATAGTTATAATATATTATTTGATAGCATGATTGCGGTAATCTGAACTAAGCTTAAAATAGACCGACGCTCGTAACTCCTGTTCTATTGCACATAAAAAGCCAGTTTTTGCGGCGAACTGTAACCAACACATCAACAAATGCAAAAGGCTTTTATGCAATTTTGTTAAACATACTCATAAAATGGAAGTTCACCTGCAAAATTAAAATAGAATAAAAAACTTGAAAACTAAAATAAATTACACTGCAGGCTATAAAATCATTGTTGGTTAATTGCAAGCAATGAACACCAACTGTTAGCGACATGTATCAGCTTTCGCATGCATATTTATTGTAAATGCTACAACAAGCAGTAGGTAAATTAGCAAATTCCTTTACACCAAACATGTCAATGTCGCATGGCCTTATGTACATTGTAAAATATAGGTGTTATTCAATTTGCCAGTAAGAGAGTTAAATTTATCTTCTCAACATTTTGACGAGGTGTTTGAAAAATACAACGCTATATTTGATTTGAGCATCCCCTCTAACAAAGCACCACTCTAAGGAAAGCATTGAAAGATAGAACAATATATTTTAGATACGGAATCCATGATTCGCCTCTCTGCTAATCCTCTCAAACAGAGCTCTTTTTTTCCTGCATCATTTTATGGAATCTGCAGATCCACTGTCACTATTGAGGGTTGCGTGCAAAAACATCTATTCTTAAATATTGCCGATAATATAATATACAAATATTGGTAACCATTGAGCAATCACGGAGATCTATAGCATCTGTAAACTAGGAGTTGTCCTTTGAACTACGGAAATGTACATGTATTTGCTCACTTGATTCAACACTTTTGGAATAGATGAAACATGGCTATGTTACAGCAATGGACCAAATATTGTATCCTGTAAGCGCTAGTTACATGTATTTATAAAAATGTCAGACCTCTGTTTTTGATCATGTATAGATAAGAATACTTTTCCTACTAGGCCCCTTTGACCTTCAAGTACCTTTGTTTATCTTAATTAATTTTTTACTTGTTTGAAGTCTGGTGGTCATAGGTCAATTTTGGGTCAACAGGTGGCAAAAGATTGGGTCTATAATAATTCAATACTTTTAGCATATTCCTAACCTAGTATTTATTATGCAAGTGTCCCACAGCTATTTTTAGTTTATAATCTATGAATAATTGACCATTAAACAGGGAGTAGTAATACTAAGATCAAATTATTCCTACGCCGTGTGCAATCAGTCAAACCAGCTATTCAGAGTCGTAAACCTACATTCACGTCATGTTGTAGTAGGGAGTATCTAATCACGCCGATAGAAATTAGGTTTGTAGTCTGTTTCCGGTCTCGCCCAGCAACCCGTGAGCGTTGGTAAGAACAGGCGAGAACTTTAATTCACTATTTACACTGTTTTCCGAAGCTAGTTATCCTGGACTGCATAACTCACTATAATCAAATACCACATTGTAATGTACTAAAAAGCCTCAGTATTAGCAAGGAACCGATAATTGAGTGTTCTTTCGAGCTGTGGAGCAACATCCACAAAGAGCCTGAGCAATCCAAAGCTAAGAAACTTAAGTTATCTAAACAGCTCACACAGCTTAACTCATTCAAATACAGGGCTGGATGCTTGATAAGGTTTGCTAGCAATTCAGTGTATCAGAGAGCTTTTCAAATTGCAAAGATTTTCAAACCTCCTGAGGAAATTAAGGTGAGAAAACAGCAGACTCACTTTAATTTATCTTTCAATTAATAATCAAATGATTATCAATCAAGGGATAGATGTATTCCTCTAATAAAACTATTTACATTGTCTTTAATTATTAATTTTTATTTCAAAACAATGTTGGTCATTGTTAGACTATCATTTTTGGTGGAACCTGTATCATTGAGTGATAACTGTAGATACTAGAATAAAATAAGTGCTTGTCAAACGCCTTACTCCACATCTTACATCTATGTAACTACAGCAAGCTACGGTCGTCTTTTCATTAAATTTAATTGCGATATGGTCTATATTTTGTAACTACAAGTGTCGGTTGCACCTCCAACTTACCACAGATCTTTAAATATATATGCATTAGGAAACTGGGAAAAAATTTCTACCAGTTGATATACAATTAGGTTTGTAGTTTGTTTCCGGTTTTGCCCAGAGACATGTCAGCATTGACAATACAAGTCAAGAACTTTAATTCACTATTTATACGGATTTCCAAAGCTAGTTATCTTGATTTGCATAATTTAGTATAATTAAATACAACTTTCTACATTCTAATAAGTTAAAAAGCTTTTGTAATCGTAAAAACCAATAATCGATTGTTTTTGCGAGCTGTGGAACAAAATATACAAAGAGCCTGAAAGATCCATAGCAAAAAGACTAAATTCATCCCAACGGCTCGCACAGCTTAACTCATGCAAATACCCTCTGAATGGTAGACGATGTTTGCTAGCAAATCGAGGTATCAGAGAACTTTTGAAGTTGCAAAGAGTATCAAACCTCTTGAGAAAATTAAAGTGATAAATAGCAAACTCACTTTATTTTGTTCTTCAATAAATAATCTAACGATCATCCATCAAGAGGTACACGTAGATGTGTTTTTCTAATGAAACATTCTGCATTCTTTTCAATTAATCATTTATTTTTCAATATGATTTAGCTTAATGATTCATTTTTCAGAACAATGTAGCTCATTGTTAGACTATCATTTGTTGGTGTCATCTGTATCAATGAGTGATAACTGTGGATACTAGATTACAATAAGTGCTCATCAAACGTCTTACTCCACATCATACATCTAGGTAGCTACAATAAGCTACTGCCTGTTTTTCAATAAATATCATGTATATATGGTCTATAATTTTGCAACAACAGTAGTCTGCTGCATCTGACATGCCTTTGCTTGAACGTTCCACACCCGACCAGTTAATACAAAAAAACTGATGCTCTTGGAACTGCATCTTTAGTTTGCACAAGTCTATGTGACTGTGTAGACTGCAGCAATACAAGAAATGGTGAGATGGAGGATGGTCATCGTATAGAGAGTAATGATGAACTTCAAGATTATATGTAATGGTTTTATTAAATACTTCACAATATGCTTTTTAGTACCAATTGAAAGTTTTTGATGTGTAATGATAAACAGACTGTACACCTTGGTAAACATGATATACAATATAATAAGCCAATGACGTAACAAGATATACATACCTATTGCAAATTGCATTGAATTGGTATTTTTTATGAGTTGGGAATATTGTTGAGGATCATTATAGCTTTGTAGCAATAGTAGCTTCACATATCCTTTGCAATGCATATTGTCTAGTTATCCTGAATTTTTTTGCATAAATCTGTTTGTTCACATGTTGGCATAATAAATTATATATTTAAAATGTTCTAGATAGGCTTTTTAACTGAAAATATTTGTATCCACATCATGCAACCAAACCGGCAAATTACAGTAAAATTGCCAGCAGTAAGCCAGATGCTAAATTTTTACATGACAGGCGGTGAAAAGGTCAAGAAAGTATTGAACATTCACTTGGCTAACAGACCTTGTGACATTATGTTTGACAGATATCAGTCGGTTCGAATAAATAGTTTATAGCATAGTTTAAACTATTTATAGCTTGTTTAAAACTTGTCAAAGTGAGCTATAAACTATGGGTTCGGTTTACTTGAATAATTAGTATATAATATGGGAGCACAGACTATAAACACAACTGTTTCTAACAGTCTGGCACATACACTGGTGTTACATGCTATGAATTCCTGTCATATCTTTCATGTTGGTAGTATGTAATGGTTTCAAACATCACATATTTAATTCTTCGAAGCAATTTCAACCTCCGTTTTAAAAGAGTATTTTTGGAAACATCGCATCAACAACGAAATATTGCGTATTATGTAAACATCGATATTCATACTATTGTACAATTATATGCTATCGGAGGTTAGATTTTCATCGATTTCATTTGTGACGTCCTTACAAGCATCATTTAATAGCTCTGTTTTTAATGCACGCGTTTTAAGAATAGTTTGATAGTTTTGAAATTTTTTAAAAACGCCAATTAAAAAATGATTAACACCTGTATATCGTATTAATCAATTTACTTTTGAATAAGTTATCTCGCAAAATTTATTTTAAATAATTCTCTCATGTAAAATTTTGTTTAATCCTTAATATAATTCATCTCAAACTAAGCATGAATTGTTCACTGCTCTCTTGTATTCATGATACTTTCACAGTTTTTGTTTTATTTGATAATATGGCTGTAAAAAAGAGCTTTTTTATTTTGTTAAAAATAAGATAAAATATTACTAACTATTTTAAAACACCACTTTAAAAAGCAACTCAGAATTTAAAAGAAAGATTCCTCATGTGTTTAAACATTAACATTTGACCTTAGACATATTTTAACAGTGTCAGGGGCGATATAAAAAATGTGCCTCCGTGTAGCTAAAAGCGCTAAAGGCTAGTATAAAAAAACAA
Source organism: Watersipora subatra (assembly GCF_963576615.1). Classification (NCBI taxonomy): domain Eukaryota; kingdom Metazoa; phylum Bryozoa; class Gymnolaemata; order Cheilostomatida; family Watersiporidae; genus Watersipora; species Watersipora subatra. The sequence continues at coordinate 65,042,831 of NC_088713.1, forward strand.
TAGTTGTGTGACAATTTCTTTGTTGCATGTAAACTCGTCAGCTATGAACAATTTGGAGTTGTGAGACCACTTCTGTGTATCATATAAATATGTCCTCCTCATTTCTCATTCCTAGAATCAACACCACAATTTCGAAGCTCAAAAGTTGGTAGAATGTACATGTAAAAGTAGTGATAGTCCGCTATGTGACAGACCACTTGAAGGAAGTTTGAATTTCTTAAGTTGTAAAAACCACAGAACCGATGCAGCTTTGTGTGCATTGTTATTTCGATTGCCTACAGTTGTCAGAAAGATTAAGCAAAACTAAAACTATCTTGATGTTATCAATTAGTGCACTTTTCACGAGATTTATTTTTACCCTATTCTTAGTCAAAACTGTAGTTATTGTGTTTGCTATAAGCTATAAGAAAACAAGGACTTGAGTTTAGAATGCTTTGAATTCTTTCTGTTAAAGAAACAGAGACTGGTATAAATTGCTTGTTCAAGTCATATGGTTGAGCTGAATTCAAGCCAGCTAACATAACAATATCAAACCTGCTTACTTTTGTTATTGTAACCGTCTGGTGACACATTTATCTGTGGTACCTTTGGTTATGATCAACGGAAACAATATTTTACAAAATGGAAACTCTATTCCTCAAATACGATTATCTGAACGCTAAAAGGTACAGCTCTGATGATATAAATGAAAAAACAGACTACCTTAATAGCTAAATGTGATACATAGAAAAAAGAGACAATAGAAAATACATGCAAAGGATTACCATTAAAACTACTCCACTGTTTTGGTAAAATAATCACTTTATCATATCAAACCTTTGAATATAATAAATATTAACTCTGTCGGTCTCTCTTTCTAAAGAATAATGACTTTATATTCAAATAGAAATAAAGAAACATGAGAACCTAAATATATCATACAAATATGCCTTTGTATATATCATATAATTTGGAGGATATACAGAGGAAGAGAGTATTTGTACATTTGTTTTAACTAAGATGTTTTAATCTAATCTACATGCTACTATGACATGAGAGAACCTCTGTATCTCAGGATGCTACAGCAATTCATTACCAGATGCTCTCCTTGATATCCAGTAGTTAGTATAAAACTACTGACCTACAATAGCTATCATGTACTGGTTAACACTACATATCAGCTACTCCTTTCCATTATATACATATTAGCTAGATGCTCAGCGTTGCCCAGGTAATAAAAGTCTTTGCACCGAAAACTGTTTTTGTTTATTATATAACAACAGATACCATTTTAACTTTCAAATTTCATATCATGAGAAATGTTTCGGGCAGTTTAAAAAAATTAGAAGGAAAAATAAACCAACCATACAGGTTTTCAAATTTTGTCGAACAACTGTAACTTTCCAACTTCATATAATAAGGAAAATGCTTTGTGAAAGTCAAATAAATTGAGAAACAAAATAAAATAACCATAAAAGTGTTTAAATGTGAATGTTACATAATTAGCAGATTTATGTAGTAGCTAAATTAAATTTGCTTTAATGAATTATGAATAATGACTATAATATTTAACTGGAAATAGAGAAATATGTATTCCCATGACCAAGCACGAGCAAAGTGATTGTTTGGGAGCTTTATGATAAATGCATATGCGCACACAACTCTCGAAAAAAGTATCAGTCAATGGCAATGACCAAACCCTTGTACCGAAATCTCATCCAAAAACTTACCCATTTTTGTGTAGAGTCGTTTAAGTATTAATAATGATACAAACCACATATAAACTTATTTAAATATGTTACTAAGTCTTTGAAAAGTTGATGCAATATCTTGAAAATTACTCATCTGATCGGATTATACATAATTAGACATATTAATTTGGCCTAAAATCGCAACTAAAACTTGAAAAGCATTTTTTAATCAAAATTAAGACCGGCCAACAAAAGGCTGACAAGGCCGTGCAACAGAGAGTAGAACCATTAAGTCGTCCGCATTTCACAAGAAAAACGTGCACATTTCACTAGTCTATGGCATTGTCCAATTGCCGAAGGTTTCTGTAATTAACGTAGAAGTACTGAAAAGTAATCGTTTCTTTTTTGTCGATTCTACCGGAATCTGACATTTTTGACACTTATAAGGAGTACTTTGGTATTCCAACTGAAGTCCAAAGCAGTGAAAGTGAAGGAAATGACGATGAAATTTTTTCAACCATTCTTATAATCTTATTACAATATTTAATAGAAAGAATAATCATTCGATTTTAAAATATTTATATAATATATAGTTATAAGAATAACATTCAAATTTACAAGATCAAAGTATATAGTAACCGATGGTGTGCAAAAGCTACTGTTATTATTTTTCTAAAGATTTTGTTGATGATACTGCGGCGGTGCCCAATATCGCGGTACTGCCAATCCGTTTTTAATATCTGCAAAATTAAATATTAGGTCTACATTTTATTATAGATAAACATCTATTTCTATGACAACCAGCTAAAACAGGTTTAGATTTTTAAATTTAGCATAATTTTTTAGATATCAACACAAAAATCTAGATGAATATCACAAATTTTCGATATTGGTTGCTATGACCAATGATATACAGCTCCCTGCGCCTGTGTATATTACACATCAGCTTGCCATTTTAATTCAATATGGCATTTATCTTATTGCAAGGAGAAATATAAACATATAATCTTTTCCTTTCATAATTGCTGTTTGCTGTACATAATAAAACCCAGTACATTACAGCTACCATTGCAGCTACTATTGCAGTTCTCCTATTGCACTGCAGTGCCATTTGACTGCTAATAATGCATTTCTCAACCAGCAGTACCCTTTCTTTTTTCATGATCACTTCGGCTGTGAGCTGTATCACAGAGGAATGTCTAGCTGTACATATTATATGATTTGAAGGATATACAGAAGAAGAGGCTATATGTACATTAGCTTTAACCAAAATTTTTTAACCTACTGTACATGCCACAAAAGCATGAGAGAACCTGTGTATCTCAGGGAGCCACAGCAATTTATGACCAGATGCTCTTCCTGAACTCTTTTAGTTACTAGTATTAAACTACTGACCTACAATAGCTGTCATGTACTGATTAACACTACTCAACAGCTGCTCCCCTTTTTTCATGTACATATCAGTTTGATGCTCGGCGTTGCGCAAGTAATAAAAATCTTTGCACCAAAAACTTATTTTTATTTAACATATAACAACAGTGACCTTCTAACTTCAAACATCATATCATGAGAAATGTTTTTGGCAATTTAAACAAATTAAAAGAAGAAATAAAACAACTGTACAGGTTTTCAAATTTTATTAAACGACTGTAACTTTCAAACTTCATATACTAGAAAAAAGTTTCGTGAAGGTCAAATAAATTAAGAATCAAAATAAAACAACTGTAAAAGTGTTTTATTGTGAATGTGTAACAATTAGCAAAGTCATGTTGTAGCTAAATTAAATTTGCTCTGTTATGATTACAATAAAACAAATTATTTATGATAGAAATAGTACAAACTGTAAACAAAATCCTGAACAGGTTGAATTAATAATAACAGTTTGATGCATAGAAATGTGTGTATAAAAAAGTTAATGTTCCAGTAGAAGATAATTATCTAAACTTTAAATACAATGATACTGACACCTCCCGATACTGGTACAAATCTAAAAACAAGATATCCAACTGTCTTTGTCTGACCAAACGGAGAGAGACTGTAGAGGTGGTTCCTACTTGACATAACACAGTAGTTCGAGTGAAAAGTATTGGCCTTTGCCAATTTTTCAATTGAACTGGAAATAGAAGTTCACAAAAAGCCGAAAAAGCATCATGTTTCATAGAGTTAATAGAGTTTCGAATATTACGTCGTTCAGCGTGTGATGTCAAGAATTAGGTGTATAAAGCATTTAATAAAAACTTCTAATCTTAATTACCTTCATGGTCTTGTAGACAGAGATTTGGACTGCTAACCTTTAGATGGAATTTTTGTGAGATGGAGCCCATCAGATTGCGAAATTTCAATATCCAAGATTATATTAGCTACAGCCACCCACACCGACAGATATCCAAACAAAAGAACAATCGTTCAGATACGTATATAACAATATATGTTTATCTGTATATATAAGTATAATGTAGATATGTATATATATATACTATAAATAAAAACATGTTATAATGTTTTACTATTGACACAACATCATATACATCCACACACGCAGTTAGTCTACTGTTAAAACAACTGAGGGTTTGTCTGTGTATAAACCACTCGCCTGGGAATGATGCCAACAAGACACTAAAGCACAGGCTACTAACTAAAAGTACTAAAAGTAAGTCAAGCATCTTTAGGGAGTTCTGCAGTTGCCAGACTCGCATTCCCAAATATAGTTCCTCTAACATGAATTTTAACTTTTGTGTAGCTGGACTGTCCGGTGATTGGTGGGATTAATTTTTTGGCTCTGTAATCCCACCTACCTTAATGATTTGAAAGAACCAGCAATAAATAGCTCATTGGATCATGCTAAAAACACCAGACCTCAATGTCACACTGGTGGGTTACTTCATCATATTTTACCTGTCCAACTTCGTCAATCTAGTATATGGCATGATACCATATGGTAGCTTTGGTATTACAGTGGGACAAAAAAATTCACTAGCTAATAATATAACCACTCAGGTTTCATTATAATGTATTTTACTTGCATGTTATTCAATCTGTTATTATAAATATATTATTAGTGATAGTGTTATTAGAAATAAAAATGTGTTATTTGACTCATTATAAATACAATTATACATTTTATTATAACAAAGTATGTTATCACCTCAGTTGACTATAGCACAGATTTTATAGCCACTGTTTACTATAGCAAAGTTTATAATAGCCACGGTTTACTATAACAAAGTTTATATTAGCCACGATTACTATAGCAAAGTTTATTATAGCTATGGTTTACTATATCTTAAAACTTTTATTTGAACTCCACCGTGCTTTATTATTTTATATTTTCTTTTACAGTGCGCTTCAGAAAATTGAAATTCAAATAAAAAGTGGCTTTGGTTTTTTAAACTTGCCTGTCAGACTTTTTGTTAAAATAAATTTAACCCTTTAAAGGGCAAAGTGAAAGTTGCCTTTATTTAGCAGTCTTTTTGGGGCAGAGCAGCAATAACCCTATTAGATTAAAAATGTATGGTGTAGCTCAACTCCAACTTACCATAGATTTTTAAATAAATATGCATTAGGAAGCTGAGAAATATTTCTACCATTTGATATACAATTAGATTTGTAGTCTGTTTCCGGTCTCGCCCAGAGACTCGTCAGCTTTGGCAATACCAGCCAAGAACTTTAATTCTCTATTTATACTGATTTTCAAAGCTAGTTGTCATAGATTGCAAAATTAATTATAATTAAATACAACTTGCTATGCTCTAATGCGTTAAAAAGCTCTAGTAATAGTAAAAGCCAATAATGGAGTGTTTTTTCGAGCTGTTGAGCACCATCTACGAAGAGCCTGAGAGATCCATAACAAAAACAATAAATTTATTCCAACTGCTCAGACAGCTTAACTCATGCAAGTACCACCCTAAATGCTGGACGATGTTTGCTAGCAAGCCAATGTATCAGAGAACCCTTAAAGTTGCAATGAGTATCAAACCTCTTGAGAAAATTAAAGTTAATATAGCAAACTCAATTTATTTGTTCTTCAATAAATAATCCAACGATCACCAATTAAGAGGTACATGTAGATGTGTTCTTTTAATGAAAAATTCTGCATTCTCTTCACTTAATCATTTATTTTTCAATAGGATGTAGCTCACCTTTAGACTATCATTTGTTGGTGTCACCTGTATCAATTAATGATAACTGTGGATACTAGATTACAATAAGTGATTGTCAAACCCCTTACTTCACATCTTACATCTAGGTAGCTACAAAAAGCTACTGTATCCTTTTCATTAAGTATCATTACCATTTGGTCCATATTTTGCTCCAACCGACGCCTGCAGTTGCATCTGACATGCCTTCGTTTGCAGGTTTAACACCCAACCAGTAGATGTGAAAACCGATGCTGTTGCTAAACTGCATCTTTAGTTTGCACAAGTCTATGTGTCTGTGTAGACAGCAGCAATGAACCGACTGATGATATAGAGGATAGTAATCATATAAACAGTAATGATCAACTTAAGGATCATATGTAATAGTCTTGTTAAATGGTTGGCTATATTCCTGCCAGATTGATTGAAAAAATTTGATATACCATGATAAGTAGGCTTGGTAACTTGGTAAACATGCTATATAATATGACAGATGTACAATGTACCAAGATGCCCATACCTATTGTACATTGTATTAGATTGGTAGAAACAGTAGTTAGAAATATTGTAGAGGATCGTCATAGCTTTGTAGCAAGAGTAGCTTCACATATATTTTGCAATGCATATAGTATAAATACCTGAAATTTTTGCAGAGCTCAGTTTTTTAATATGTTGCCATAATAAATTAAACAACTAAAATGTTCTAGATAGGGTCTGAAATTGGAAAGATTTGTATCCATATCACGCAGCTGAATCGGCAATTTTCAGTAAAATTGCTAGCAGTAAGCTTAAAGCTAAATTTTTACATGGATGGCATTGAAAAGGTCAAGGAAGTATTAGGCATTCACTTGGCTAACGGACTTTGTGACATTATGTTTGACAGATATCAGTTGGTTTGAATAAATAGTTTATAGCGCGTGAACACAAACTATAAACTATTTATAGCTTGTTTATAGCTTGTGAAAATGAGCTGTAAACCATGGTGCCTGTTGACTTGAATAATTAGTATATAACATGGGAGCACAGACTATAAACACAACTGTTTCTAACAGGCTGGTTTCTAACATTCCTGTCATATTTTTCACCTTCGTGGCATGTAAACGGTTTTGAAGTCTTTTAATCTTTTGCACAAATAATTTCAACTTGAACATCAAAGTTTCACTGCTAACTCCTATTAAGGATAGTTTTTTCTTTTTCATTTTATTTGCTAATATGTCTGCAGAGAAAGGATCTTTGTTCTTTGTTATCAACAAAAGAAAAGATTAGTAACTTAAAACCCAAGTCTAGAAAATATATGTAATTCAGATCTGAAAAGAAAAATTTTTTCACTCGTTTTAACATGAACATTTGACCTTAGACGCATTTTAATAGTGTCAGCTGTGATATATAATATGTGCACTGCTGTAGCTAAAAGCTAATATAAAAAATGCAGAGTTGTACGACTCTTTTTTCTCAGCATGTAAACTTTTTAGCTACAAACTTTTGGGAGTTGTGCAACTACTTCGGCATATCATATACTGTAAACACGTTCTCCTCATTCCAATGATTAAAACCACAACTTCAAAGCTAAAAAATTCAAAGGGTGTAACACTAGTGATTGTGCGCTAGGCGTCAGACAACTTGAACATTGAAGTTGTAAAAACAACAGAACTGGTGCATGTTTGTGTGTTATAGATAAACTGTATATATATATATATATATATATATATATATATATATATATATATATATGTATATATATATATATAAATATAGTACTATATATGATTAACGCTTTCATTCATGTATATGGAAGCGATACCTATTCATTTTTAGGTATGTTTGTTTGAAATTTTGATTAAAGCACAATAGTAATAAATATTAACTCTATCAGACAAATAGAACTTTAGCTACTAATCCTCCTACATATATTGAGGCTACAATTTTGAGGCTGTTCTGTTTACACAGGGCTTCTCGTTACTTGCACTAGAAACTTGTATTCAAAACGACATGATGTAAAAAGCTTTGGTCTGCTAAAAGTTTTTGGACGCTAATATCGACCATCTCAACTGTGCAAAAAAGAGGTTGAGGTCAGAAAACATGGTGGAAAACATCAAACAGCCAGCAGAATACAATATGGTTTTAGGCAGAAGCAACGATCAAAACAAAACTGGCTGAGCGAATTTAAAAATGGCAATTTTTGTTTTTAAATGTTAAATTTTGTTGCTGCCCAGGGTTATTATTATGGTTTGCTTATGTCACTTTTTCTTGAATACATATTCGTAACATTTGATGAACTATTACTATTAAAAATCCTTTAAATTTGTATAGTTATATAATAATATATTATTTGATAGCGTGATGGCGGTAATCTGAACTAAGCTTAAAATAGACCGACGCTCGTAACTCCTGTTCTATTGCACATAAAAAGCCAGTTTTTGCGGTGAGCTGTAACAAACACATCAAAAATTGCAAAAGGCTTTTATGCAATTTTGTTAAACATACTCATAAAATGGAAGTTTACTTGCAAAATTAAAATAGAATAAAAAACTTGAAAACTAAAATAAATTACACCGCAGGCTATAAAATCATTGTTGGTTAATTGGAAGCAATGAACACCAACTGTTAGCGATATGTATCAGCTTTCTCATGCATATTTATTGTAAATGCTACAACAAGCAGTAGGTAAATTAGCAAGTTTCTTTACACCAAACATTTCAATGTCGCATGGCCTGAAGGACATTGTAAAATATAGGTGTTATTCGATTTGCCAGTAAGAGAGTTAAATTTATCTTTTCAACATTCTGACGAGGTGTTTGAAAAATACAATGCCACCTTTGATTTGAGCATCCCCTTTAACAAAGCACCACTCTAAGAAAAGCATTGAAAGGTAGAACACTATATTTTAGAAACGGAATCCATGATTCGCCTCTCTGCTAAGCCTCTCAAACAGAGCTCTTTTTTTTCCTGCATCATTTTATGGAATCGGCAGATCCACTGTCACTATTGAGGTTTGTGTGCAAAAACATCTATTGTTAAATATTGCCAATAATATAATATACAAATATTGGTAACCATTGAGCAATCATGGAGATCTATGGCATCTGTAAACGAGGAGTTGTCCTTTCAACTACGGGAATCTGCATGTATTTGCTCACTTGTTTCAACACTTTTGGAATAGATGGAACATGGCTATGTTACAGCAATGGACCAAATATTGTATTTTGTAAGCCCTAGATATTTATAAAAATGTCAGACCTCGGTTTTTGATCATGTATAGATAAGAATACTTTTCTTACTAGGCCCCTTTGACCTTCAAGTACCTTTGTTTATCTTAATCATTGCAAAAACTGCCACAATTTTTTACTTGTTTGAAGTCTGGTGGCCATAGGTCATTTTTGTGTCAACATGTGGAAAAAGATTGGGTCTATAATAATTCAACACTTTTAGCATATTCCTAACCTAGTCTTTATTACGCAAGTGTCCCACAGCTATTTTTAGTTAATAATCTATGAGTAATTGACCATTAAACGGGGAGTAGTAATACTAAAATAAAATTTTTCCTATGCCGTGTGCAATCAGTCAAACCAGCTATTCAGAGTCGAAAACCTACATTCACGTCATGTTGTAGTAGGGAGTATTTAATCATGCCGATAGAAATTAGGTTTGTAGTCTGTTTCCGGTCTCGCCCAGCAACTTGTGAGCGTTGGTAAGAACAGGCGAGAACTTTAATTCACAATTTACACTGTTTTCCAAAGCTAGTTATCCTGGACTGCATAACTCACTATAATCAAATACCACATTGTAATGTACTAAAAAGCCTCAGTAATAGAAAGGAACCGATAATTGAGTGTTTTTTCGAGCTGTGGAGCAACATATCCACAAAGAGCCTGAGCAATCCAAAGCAAAGAAACTTAAGTTAGCTAAACAGCTCACACAGCTTAACTCATCCAAATACAGAGCTGGATGCTTGATAAGGTTTGCTAGCAAATCAGTGTATCAGAGAGCTTTTCAAATTGCAAAGATTTTCAAACCTCCTGAGGAAATTAAGGTGAGAAAATAGCAGACTCACTTTAATTTATCTTTCAATTAATAATCAAATGATTATCAATCAAGGGATAGATGTATTCCTCTAGTAAGACAATTTACATTGTCTTTAATTATTAATTTTTATTTCAAAACAATGTTGCTCATTGTTAGACTATCATTTGTTGGTGGAACCTGTATCATTGAGTGATAACTGTAGATACTAGACTACAATAAGTGCTTGTCAAACACCTTACTCCACATCTTACATCTAGGTAACTACAGCAAGCTACTGTCGCGTTTTCATTAAATTTAATTGCGATATGGTCTATATTTTGCAACTACAAGTGTCGGTTGCACCTCCAACTTGCTACAGATCTTTAAATATGTATGCATTAGGAAACTGGGAAAATATTTCTACCAGTTGATATACAATTAGATTTGTAGTCTGTTTCCGGTTTTGCCCAGAGACTTGTCAGCATTGACAATACAAACCAAGAACTTTAATTCACTATTTATGCTGATTTCTAAAGCTAGTTATCTTGATTTGCATAATTTAGTATAAGTAAATACAACTTTCTACATTCTAATAAGTTAAAAAGCTCTAGTAATCGTAAAAACCAATAATCGATTGCTTTTGCGAGCTGTGGAACAAAATATACAAAGAGCCTGAGAGATCCATAGCAAAAAGACTAAATTCATCAAAACGGCTCGCACAGCTTAACTCATGCAAATACCCTCTGATTGGTAGACGATGTTCGCTAGCAAATCGAGGTATCAGAGAACTTTTGAAGTTGCAAAGAGTTTCAAACCTCTTGAGAAAATTAAAGTGATAAATAGCAAACTCACTTTATTTTGTTCTTCAATAAATAATCTAACGATCATCCATCAAGAGGTACACGTAGATGTGTTTTTCTAATGAAACATTCTGCATTCTTTTCAATTAAGAATTTATTTTTCAATATGATTTAGCTTAATGATTCATTTTTCAGAACAATGTAGCTCATTGTTAGACTATCATTTGTTGGTGTCTTCTGTATCAATGAGTGATAACTGTGGATACTAGATTACAATAAGTGCTCATCAAACGTCTTACTCCACATCATACATTTAGGTAGCTACAACAAGCTACTGCCTGTTTTTCAATAAATATCATGTCTATATGGTCTATACTTTTGCAACAACAGTAGTCTGCTGCATCTGACATGCCTTTGCTTGCACGTTCCACACCCGACCAGTTAATACAAAAACCTGATGCTCTTGCAAACTGCATCTTTAGTTTGCACAAGTCTATGTGACTGTGTAGACTGCAGCAATACAAGAAATGATGAGATGGAGGATGGTCATCGTATAGACAGTAATGATGAACTTCAAGATTATATGTAATGGTTTTATTAAATACTTCACAATATGCTTTTTAGTAACGATTGAAAGTTTTTGATGTATAATGATAAACAGACTGTACACCTTGGTAAACATGATATACAATATAATAAGCCAATGACGCAACAAGATATACATACCTATTGCAAATTGCATTGAATTGGTATTTTGTATGAGTTGGGAATATTGTTGAGGATCATTATAGCTTTGTAGCAATTGTAGCTTCACATATCCTTTGCAATGCATATTGTCTAAATATCCTGAACTTTTTTGCATCGATCTGTTTGATCACATGTTGGCATAATAAATTATATATTTAAAATGTTCTAGATAGGGTTTTTAGCTGAAAATATTTGTATCCACATCATGCAACCGAACCGGAAAATTACAGTAAAATTGCCAGCAGTAAGCCAAATGCTAAATTTGTACGTGGAAGGCGGTGAAAAGATCAAGAAAGTATTGGACATTTACTTGGCTAACAGACCTTGCGACATTATGTTTAACAGACATCAATCGGTTTGAATAAATAGTTTATAGCATAGTTTAAACTATTTATAGCTTGTTTAAAACTTGTCAAAATGAGCTATAAACTATGGGTTCGGTTGACTTGAATAATTAGTATATAACATGGGAGCACAAACTATAAACACGACTGTTTCTAACAGTCTGGCACATAAACTGGTGTTACATGATATGAAGTCCTGTCATATTTTTCATCTTCGGAACATGTAAGTGGTTTTACTGTCTTTTAATCTTTACACAAATAATCTCAAACTAAGCATGAATTGTTCACTGCTATATTGTATTCAGGATGTTTTTACAATTTTTGTTTTCTTTGCTAATATGCCTGCAAATAAAGGCTTTTTGTTCTTTTGTTATCAACAAATTAAAAGATTAGCAACTTAAACACCATTCTAGAAAGTATATGTAACTCAGAACTTGAAATTAAAAATTTTCACACGCTTTAACATGAACATTTAACCTTAGACATGTTTTAATAATCTCAGCTGTGATATATAATATGTGCCCTGCTGTAGCTAAAAGCGCTACAAGCTAATATAGAAAAATGCAGACTTGTGCGACGATTTTTTCTGAGCATGTAAACTCGTAAGCTACAAAGAATTGGGAGTTGTGTGACCACTTCTGCATATCCTATAAATATTTCCTCCTCATTCCTATGATCAAAACCACAACTTCAAGGCTCAAAAATTCAGAAAACGAAACACTAGTGATTGTACGCTAGGCGTCAGACAACTAGGAATGTTGTAAAAAGCAACAGAGCTGATGCAGGTTGGTGTATTATATATAAATGGTATATATATATATATATCATAATGTATATATAATATATATACATTGACATATACATATAAATATATATTATATATATATTTATATAAATATATTTATATATACATGTATATATACATGTATATATACATTATATACATAAACTTCGAATAAAATTTCTACTTAGAGTTTTTGATACTATAATTACAAAATAGAGCCTCTTATTATACAAAAACTTAAAACTTAAGTTTAAAACACTTTTATTACTAGTAATTTCATGCTCTGAAGTAGCAATCATCAAATAAAATATGTCAATCAACTACAGGTGTTTATATAATACAGGTGGTGCAGCTAACATTTTAAAATGTTTAAATACATAGAGTACAGGGTTCTATTACAGCTTATGTCTTGTGATTGCCTAACAAGAATTTGTCTACAAGCATGGGTGTGGATGACAGTTCATTTCACTTGTTCATTATAACCAACTCCGACATTGGTATGATGTAAAATTTTTCCCACACTGGATCTTGGGTTCTTATATTTAAACATTCTAACCTGTTAGCTACTTTACCTCCATTATATAAACAGCTGTAGTTGATTGAAATATTTTATATGATAGTTTATATTTTCATGCTCCTCCAGAGCATGAAACTATTAGCAGTAAAAGTGTTTTAGCCATAAATTTTAAACTCTCGTCTGTGTCTAAAAATATATAATTAGGATATGAAAAAAGTCATTTTCTCACCCCGGTTAACCGATATGGGTGGAAATTTCTGCCCTAACTTGTGTATCCTACCAGAAACCTGGGATTTTGAGCACTCAACCGTTTCTGAACCAGTAGCTCATTTTTCAAAGCCTTGTCCTGGTTCAGCTACAGGCAGCGCTGTCTTTGATTGATTGGGCGACGTCTGAGCCGGCATGGCTTTGGTTACTGCACTCATCTAGAAGTTTTAGACAATATACGGACAAAGGTTTTGTCTAAGGACTTGCCAGAAGGGTGCAGTTGTTTGGGTTAGAAACTACGACCCATTTATCACTGCCCCAATACCTTACCAACTGCGCCATCTGTCCCAAATGAATTAATATATATATATATATATATATATGTATATATATATATATATAAATATACATATATACATGTATATATATACATATATATGTATATATATATATATATATAAATATATATATATATATAAATTACTATCTGTAATACCTGGCGTTACCCGGGTGTTAAACAAACCTTTGCGCAGAAAATTGATTTGTATTTAATATACATGTATAACAACACTTGCCATATTGGCTTTCAAACTACATATCATGAAAAAATTGTCTGGTGTAGATGGAATAATTTTAAAGAAAATAAAATCCACCGTAAAGTTTTTCAAAATTTGTTAAACCAATGTAGCTTTCAAATTTCATATCCTGTAAAAAAATGTTTTGTTTGTTCAAATAAAATTAAAAACATAAAACATGTTACAATGAGCCATCGTCAAACGCCTCACTCCACATCTTACATCTAGGTAGCTAAACAGGCTACTGCTTCTTCTTCATTAAGTATCATTACCATTTGGTCTATATATTTTGCAACAACCGATGCCTGCAGTTGCTTCTGACATGCGTTCGCTTTCAGGTTCAACACCCAACAGTTGATATGAAAGCCGATGCTGTTGCAAAACTGCATCTTTAGTTTGCACAAGTCTATGTGTCTGTGTAGACTGCAGCAATGAACCAACTGATGGGATTGAGAATAGTAATCATATAAACAATAATGATAAATTTTAGGATTATATGTAATAGTTTTATTAAATACTTTGCAATATTAAACTACATAAACTATGATTATTAGTATTTTTGAAGCATTAATAATTATCTGAAAATTAGCCTATATTCACAGAGCAAATTAAACTTCTATTCGGTAATCTTCAAGTCCAAAGCGAACTTTTTTTCTAACCATCAAACTTTCTAGTTTTAATATGGCTTCAGCAGGAAATGTCATAAGGAAATATATATATATATGTATATATATATATATATATATATATATATATATATATATATATATATATATATATATATATATATATATAAGAAGGTGATACAAAAGTTGTCCGCATAAGTCTTTAGATATTGAACCTAAATACACAAAGTAAGTTATAACTTTTGATCATCAAGCCCTAAGTCAAAAACGACTATGTTTTTTCTTCTGACAATTGAAATTTTTAATGGTAATATATCTTCCCTAGGCACCTCCCGTGTTAGAAACAAAAAAAAAACTGTTGATGACATAATAGTTTAATTAGATTTCAAATTAATCAAATACTCAGCCAATGAAAGCAACAGCACTGACTCAGATGGTGGTGAAAGTATAATAGTTTTGTACAAGTTAGGAGTATTGTAGATGATCGTTATTGCTTTGTAGCGATCGTAGCTTCACATATCTTTAGCAATGCACACCGTATGGATGCATGAAATTTTTTTCATAGCTTTGTTTGTTAATATGTTGGCATAATAAAATGTATAACAAAAATTTCCCAGATGATATTTCAAATTAAAAAAATTGTATACATATCATGCAGTCAAATCAGCATTTTTTAGTAAAATGGCTGGCAGTAAGCCAAAAGCTAAATTTGTTCATGAATGGCAGTGAAAAGGTTAAAGAAGAATTAGACATCTACTTGACCAACAATCCTTGTAACATTATGTTTGACAGATATCAGTTGGTTTGAATAAATAGTTGATAGCATAGTTTAAACTATTTATAGCTTGTTTATAGCATGTGAATACCAATTATAAACAATGGTGTCCAATGACTTGAATAATTAGTATATAACATGGAAGCACAGACTATAAACACAAATGTTTCAAACAGTCTCGCACATACACTGGTATTATACAAGCTACGAGCTTGTGTCATATTTTTCATCTTCGTAGCATGTAAACGGTTTTAAATATTGCCTATTGAATTTTTCGAAGCGATTTCAACCTCCGATTCAAAAGAGCAATTTTGAAAACACTGTATCAACAACGAAGTACTGCTTATGACGTAAACATCCATATTCATATTATTGCACAATTATTTGCTATCAGATGCTGGATTTTTATCAACTTCATTAGTGACGTCCTTACAAACCTTCTTTTGTAGCTTTGTTTTCAACACACGTGTTTTAAGAATAATTTAATTATTTTCAAATATTTTAAAAACACAATTTGAAAGTCGATTAACAGTTGTATATAGTATCAATCAATTTATTTTTGAATACTTTATCACGCAAGATATATTTGGAATCATCCTCTCATGTGACTTTATATTTAATTTTTTACACACATAACCTCAAACTAAACATGATTAGTTCACTACTATCTTGTATTCAGGAGACTTTTACAGTTTTGTTTCATTTGATAATGTTGCTGCAAATAGATGCTTTTTATTATTTTGTTATCAAGAAAATAAAAGATTACTAACCAATTGAAAACACCATTCTAGAAAATAATTCTAAACTTGAATGAAAAGTTTCTCACTTGTTTTAACATTGAAATTTGACTTTAGACATATTTTATTAGCCTTAGGCGCGATATAAAATATGTGCCCTGCTGTAGCTAAAAGCGCTACAGGCTAATAGAAAAAACGGGGAGTTGTGCAGCAATTTCTTCATTGCATGTGAACACTTCAGCTATAAACAATAGGGAGTTGTCTGACCAATTCTGTGTATCATATAAATACATCTTCCTCCATCCTCATTCCTTTCGATCAACACCACAACTTCGAAGCTTAAAAACTCATAGGATGTACATGTAACAGTGGTGATAGTGTGCTATGTGACAGAAAATTTGAAGGTTTTAAAAACCAAAGAACCGATGCAGGTTTGTGTGCATGATTATTTTGGTGGCCAACAGTTGTCAGAAAGATTAAGCAAAACACAAACTATTTTGATGTTATCAATCAGTGAATTTCATACATGATTCACCTTGACCCTATCTTTAGGCAAAACTGTAGTATTGTGTTTGCTAAGCTATAAGAAAACAAGGTCTTGAGTTTAGAATGCTTTGAATTCTTTTTGTTAAAAAAACAGAGACGGACATAAATTGCTTGTTGAAATCAAATAGTTGAGCTGAACTCAAGCCAGCTAACATAACAATATCAACCTTGTTTACATTTGCTATTGCAACTGTCTGGTGACACATTTATCTGTGGTACATTTCATTATCACCGACTGAAACAATATTTTACAAAATGGAAACTCTCTATTCTTCTAATATGATTATCTAACCACTAAAGTGTACAGCTCTGATGAAATAGATGAAAAACCGACTACCTTAATAGCTAAATGTGATACACAGAAAAAAGAGAATACCAAATACCTGCAAATGATTACATTTAAAACTAGTCCCCTGTTTTGGTAAGAGAATCACTTTATCATATCAAACCTTTAAATATAGTAAATATTAACTCTGTCAGTCTTTCTTTCTAAAGAAAAATGAGTTTATTTTCAAATAATAATAGAGAAACATGTGAATCTAGATATATCATACAAGTATGTATTTGTATATATCATATAATTTAGAAGATATACAGAGGAAGAGGCTATACATACATTTGTTTTAACAAAAATGTTTTAACCTACTATAATACATGACGCTATGACATGAGAAAATCTCTGTATCTCAGGGTGCCACAGCAATTAATTACTAGATGCTCTTCCTGAATTCCAATAATTAGTATTAAACTACTGACCTACAATAGCTGTCGTGTACTGGTTAACACTACCCAGCGGCTGCTCCTTTCCTTCATATACATATTAGCTAGACTCTCGTCTTTGCGCAGATAATAAAAGTCTTTGCACCAAAAAATGTTTTTATTCAACATATAACAGTGGTTTTCAGTGTTTAAATGTGAAACAATTAGCAAATTCATGTAGTAAATAACTTAACTTTGTTCCGGTACAACTACAATATAAAACAATTTGGTAATGATATCATTAGTACAAACTGAGAAAACAAAATGAAAGTCCTGATTAGATTGAATTAATGATAACAATTAGTGGCATAGAAGTTCGTGTATACAAAAAGGTTGCTGTTCCAGCAGAAGATATCTATATAAACTTTGAATACGATGATACTGTTACAGCGCCATACCGGTAAAAATGTAAAAAGGAGATATTGAACCATCTTTTTCTAATCAAACGGAGAGAGGATGTAGAGGTGGTTCCTACTCAAAATAATACATTGGTCCACGGTAAAAGTATTGGCCTTCCCAACTTTTCAGCTGAACTGGAAATAGAACTTCACAAAAAGCCAAAAAAGCATCATGTTTCATAGAGTTAATAGAGTTTCGATTATTACGCCATTCAGTGTGTGACATTAAGAGTCGGGTGTATAAAGTATTTAATAAAAATACTAATCTTAATTACCTTCGGGGTCTCGAGAATATAGATTTGGACTGCTAACATTTAGATAGAATCTTTGTGAGTTTGAGTCCATCAGATTGCGAAAGTTTATCATCAAAGGTTTTATTAGCTATTATAGCCAGCCGGACCGACAGTTATCCAGACAGAGGAACAACCTTTTAGATACATACATAAAAATATATATTTATCTGTATATATAAATACAATGTAGATATGTATATATGTACTATAAATAAAAACAAGTTATGTTTTACTATTGATATAACATCATGTACATCCACACACACCGTTAGTCTACTGATGAAGTAACAGTGTTATTATCTGTGTATGAAGCACTCACCTGGAAATGATGCCAAGATGACACTAAAGCACAGACAACTAACTAGGAGTAAGTAAAACATCTTTAGGGAGTTCTGTAGTAGCCAGGCTTGCCTTCCCAACTATAGTTCCTCTAACATGATTTTAACTTTTGTGTAACTGGACTGTCCTGTGATTGGTGGGATTAGTTTGTTGGCTCTGCAATCCCACCCATCTTAATGATTTGAAAGGACCAGCAATAAACAGCTCATTGGATCATGCTTAAAACACCAGACCTCAATCTCACACTGGTGGGTTACTTCATCATATTTTACGTGTCAAATTTCATCATTCTAGAATATGGCATGATACCATATGGTAGCCTTGGTATTACAGTGGGACAAATAAGTTCACTAGCTCATAATATAACCACTCAGGTTCTATTATAATGTATTTTACTTGCATATTACTCAATTTATTATAATAAATATATTATTAGTGATAGTATTATTAGAAATAAAATATGTGTTATTTGACTAATTATAAATACAATTATATGATTCATTATAACAGGTATATTATAGCCACGGCTAACTATAGCAGAGTTAAAAATAGTTACGGTTTATAATAGCAAAGTTTATAATAGCCACGGTTTACTATGGCAAAGTTTAAAATAGCCTCGGTTTACTATCGCAAAGTTTAAAATAGCCATGGTTGACTATAGCAAAGTTTATAATAGCCACGGTTTACTATCGCAAAGTTTAAAATAGCCACGGTTTACTATAGCAAAGTTTATAATAGCCACGGATTACTATAGCAAAGTTTATAATAGCCACGGTTTACTATAGCAAAGTTTATAATAGCCACGGTTTACTATAGCAAAGTTTATAATTGCCACAGTTTACTATAGCAAAGTTTATAATAGCCATGGTTTACTATCGCAAAGTTTAAAATAGCCATGGTTGACTATAGCAAAGTTTATAATAGCCACGGTTTACTATAGCAAAGTTTATAATTGCCACAGTTTACTATAGCAAAGTTTATAATAGCCATGGTTTACTATCGCAAAGTTTAAAATAGCCATGGTTGACTATAGCAAAGTTTATAATAGCCACAGTTTACTATAGCAAAGTTTATAATAGCCACGGTTTACTATAGCAAAGTTTATAATAGCCACGGTTTACTATAGCAAAGTTTATAATAGCCACGGTTTACTATAGCAAAGTTTATAATAGCCACGGTTTACTATAGCAAAGTTTATAATAGCCACGGATTACTATAGCAAAGTTTATAATAGCCACGGTTTACTATAGCAAAGTTTATAATAACCACAGTTTACTATAGCAAAGTTTATTATAGCTACGGTTTACTATAGCAAAGTTTATAATTGCCACGGTTTACTATAGCAAAGTTTATAATAGCCACAGTTTACTATGTGTTTACAAATATCTTAAAACTTTTATTTGAACTCCATGTTGCTTTATCATTTTCACTCTTCTTTCACAGTGGCCCTTCAGAGAATAGAAATTCAAATAAAGAATGACGTTGTATTTTCAAACTTGCCTGTCAGAAACTTTGTCAAGGTAAATTTAACTCTTTAAAAGGCAAAGCAAAGGTTGCCTTTATTTAGCAGTCTGTTTGGGGCAAAGCAGCAATAACCCTATTACATTCAAAATGTCTGGTGTAGTTTACCTCTGACTAACGGTAGATCTTTAAAGAAATATGCATTAGGAAGCTGATAAATATTTCTACCAGCTATTACATATTTCTTGCAAGTAACCTACAATGATCTTATAACCTGCACTAAAATATTTTATAGCTTTAAATTTTTGTTTATTTTTTAAATTCAAGTCATATTTTCATTTTATAACTTTAATTAGCAGTGTTACATAACATATAATTGCATTCATTGATGTTTGCTACAGTTTGCATGCAGAATTATTTTTTATGTGGGATATTAAAGTAGTATCGAGCGTCGACCCTTTGTAAGCCAAGTTTAGGTAACCAGAATGATGCTATCAAATAATTAAACGCATTAAATCAGCAAATTTATAAGTTATCTAATAATAATCTATCAAATGCTACAGATATATTTAACAACTGGTCAAATTAACAAATGTATTTATAACACATTCGGAAACAAAAATAAACTATTTTAAACCAAAAATATTTACATCGTTTACTAGTTCAGCTGCGTTCTGATTGTTGCTTTTGTTTAGAACAATTTCATTTTCTGGCTGTTCAATAACTTTCACAGTGTCTGTTTACCTCAACTTTTTTCCTGCACTGCTGAGGTAGTTAATATTAGCATCTAAACGATTTTTTACCAGAGCAAAACTTTTCTTCATTGCTTTTTTTGCCAGTAATTAGGATCTTTTTAGACGCATCCTCGCTATGCAAGCGTTTTAGTCAGAATATAGTAATGCATAGTTCCACCGTAGTCGCTGAAATATTTTTTGCATACGTCGAAGTAACAAGCCCGTGTTAAAAAAAAACTATTAATTAGCCTGATACAGCCGTAATTATTTCTATGGCATTGCATTCAAAGTCTTAACAAAAAAATTTAAGGCTTGCAATTTAAAAAACGGACTTCGACACAAACAGAAACAATGAGAGAATAAATTTTTATTTAAGTAATTGTCTCATATTGGCATCATTTTAAAAGTTGTTTCCTCTGTAATTTTAATAGTAAACCAATCAGAGCAGCACAACAGAATTTACCAATCACATGAAAGATTGGGACATTTGAAAATTCACCATCTTGTTTCAGCTGAAATCTACAGTCTGATGATCGCGCAAGCAAGAAACTGACACAAAAATGATACCCCTAGGACACTTATGTATTCGCGGCATCTAACTTTCGCGTTTTCACGGTGTAATCCTCTCGCGAAAAGTTAATGAGCGAAACTAAACTATCATAACGAATGAGCGAAAACGCGAAGTTAAATAGCTTTGTTCATTGATATCCACAATAAAATCGTAATATTAGAAATGCAGGCAACTTTCGTCTGTGGTTAGGATAAATGGGAAATTTCTGGTAAACTCATTATAGCTAATACACCAACTGAGCAGCATGGCAAAGCAATATCAGTTTAGTCACCGAATTTGTAACTGATGAGGATGAAAGTCTGGTAGGTGAAGTCGTAAAATTGAAGAATAGTTATTGCAGTGATGAATTTTATTACCATCCAAAAACAATATCAACCCTCATCAGGTCCAACCACATTATCTCTTTCATTGCCAATCATGTACAAATTCGTTACCGGCCTAGTGCCAGCCATTTTACCGAAATTGCCGATATTGCTTCATGATATGTATACAGTATTTTTCAAGTTCTACTTTAATTATCTGTATAATCACGAAAATCTAAACTGGCTATTATGTCATCAACAACTAATTACCTGTTTTATGACTCGCGCTGGGTAGTTAATGAACTCACAGAAAAATGTTCGTTTTTAGATTAGAAATTCTCAAACAAAAGTTTAAAATTGCTTCGTTGTTTTAGGCTGATTTTATAGAGAAATTTTCGGACAACACAGTCAATTTCATAAAACACTTAAAGACCATGGGTTATGTGGTCAACAAATAATAAAATCAGGTCACCAGACATTTCCTGAGAAAGTCAGAAAATGTGTTTATGTCAGTGACCCCTAGAAAACGCATAAATGCGTTTATGGCAGCGTAAGGGTTATACAGTTTTGGTTGTGAAGTTGGTTGTTACCTATCTATTTTCTTCTTCTTGGGATTCGAGTGTGAAAGTCACGGCGGGAGGGACCTAGACGTCATTGATAGTCTAAGAAACAAATGGCAGCAAGTGATCAAATTGAATTGTCGATCTCACCCACACAGTTCAACCTGTGGTTTACAAATACGAACTATTCCCAAATTGAATTTTTTCTTATTAGTGAAATGGACCTGAGGAATGTAATGTTTTTTTCCATTGCATTTATTTTCACACCACTATATTTTCGCACTCATCAGAGCCGCGAAATTAAGTTGCAGCGAAATCTTACTCTGTGTGCTACTCACGAAACTAAATACTAGCGAAATATAAGTGTCCTAGGGTAAGTACACAATCTAATTCTTTACTAATTAAAACTGCTCTCATCTATGTTGAGCACTCTGACTTTAGTTGTACGTATGATAATCTTCAATATATATAAACAAGCATATACATTGTATATTGATAAACTCTCATTGGCAATGGGATTTGTCTCCCTTACCTGCTCTAAGCTGTGCTGATGAAGCTCAATAGCTGAAACAGTACTGTCTGTAGCATGAGTATATACATATATATATATATATATATATATATATTTATATAAATATATATATATATATACATATATATATTTAAATGTATATATATATATATATATAAATATATATACATACATGTAAATATATTTTTTATTCTTTACTATTCTGGGACAGAATGGGGCTCTAAGCTATATGTATAACTAGAGACTCATTGGCTGGGGAGGTGTGAAGCGCCCAGCTTTTGTTATCCTCAATTACACAGCCTATCAAGACTTGTCATTCTAATACAAAGGTACTCATAATGTGATTCAACCTTTATTTTAATATTTATGAATCCTGACGTAAGAGCATTATATACCTCTTGCAGAACCACTCATATCCTTTTATATTACCATTTTTAACATATTTAGGAAACAGAATTTTGGACTCTTGGTAGCCTGACACGCCGGTTTGTTATTCTAATTTTCTAGCACCTGCTATTTCACTACATAGCTTAAATGTTATTTGCTTTATTTTTGCTTAATCGCTTACTGCCTAGGAGGTTTCGACATCTGTTATAATGACTAGGCAAACATATATAAGAATGCGTAAATCAGAAACTGTTCGAATTCCATGTTTTACTCACGCTCTAAAGAAAGTAAATTGCATACTTTGTAATGAGACAAATTTTACTCTTTGACGTAACACTACTGAAGTCATCAACTGGTTTGTAGCTACAAAGGAAAAAAGCAAAAAATCCCTTATTCCATTTGACGTCTGCGACCTCCACTTTTCTATTATACCAACTTTACTTAAAAATGTAATTCAATTTGCTGTCAGACACACCGATTTGACAGAAGAACAACTAAACATCATCATCTATACCAAAGATGATTAGCTAACAAATGAAAACAATGCTTTGGACTAAAATAGACTCAATGATCATGATGGATGTTACAATGGTAACTTTTTGATGAAGTGGAGACATGTGAATTATTGGGTAACTCTTTACTATCCTTACTACCTACCACCATTAAAAACAACACTAGGTTTTATCACGGCCTAGCCTCATGCAATGAAACATCCCATAATATGGAAAAACAAAAAAATAGATCTGCAACATCTTCAATAAAAACAAATACTAATCAGAATAGAAGCAAACATGAAATGCATCACCTTTCTCAGATGTAACTCTAAACTTATATAACAACTCATACAAACTTTAGGCAAAACCTCATAACAATATACAGTATGTTCAAAAACTGAAAACCATCATAGACAACCACAAAATTGTACCTGTGAACATAAACAGATTAATTAGCAGCCTGTTATCATCTGATGCCGAGTTTAACAATGCAAAGGAGCCTTACTAAACTGCAGTCACAAGTAGCGGCTACCACTATGAGCTGGAACATATGCGACCAAGCAACAATGTAACCACCAATACGAAAAAGACCCTCAAAACAGTCTGGTACAACCCGCCATTCAATGCAAATGTGCAAACACTTGTAGCAAATAGCTTCCGTTGATTGCTGATAAAAACCTTCAAAAAGACATCCTAAAGCAAAATATTTAACTGTAAAACTTTGAAAGTCAGCTACTCAACGATGCCTAGAATGAAAAGCAAATTAGATAAAAAGAACCGCAAATTACTCAACAATAACACGACTAGTATAGGTAATAAATGCTACTGCAGAACCAAAGTAAAATGTTTTTTTTTTACAACAAGACTGCCTACAAAAAAACATAGTGTACCAGGCAACAATAACTACACTCGACAAACAAACCACTGAGCCCTATGTCGGGCTATGCGAGAGTGACTTCAAAACCAGACTTCGCAACCACAGAGTGGGCTTCAAAAAAGTGATTAAAAAAACAACACTGAATTTAGTGAGCATGTTTGGAACTTGAAAGATAACAGCATAAACGTCAAATATGATTGGAACATACTAAAGCCTGCAAGCTCATTCAACAACAGATCAAAGAACTGCAACTTTTGTTCAGCAGAAAGGTTTCATATTATTGACCAACCAGAACAAACGATCAAAAACCACAAGGAGCTGTTCACTTTCTAAGAATCATCTCCTCTTTCATTTTAGTACCAACCAATCAGCAAAAAACAGTATCATCAGCCAGCCAAGCAGAACCCCAGCCAATCAAGAATAGGGAGAAACAATCTGCCACCATTCTATTTTCAGTAGCAGCCTGATGATTGACAGGAGAGGTCATGAAACTGGCAGTAGCTGCAAAGATGAGAACAACTATTTTCCATAACTACTACTATTTGCTCTAAATTATTCTAAAGCTTGTTTATTTTAGTAATACTTTATTGTATTATCTTATAACATTTTATTAGATCCCTAGTTATAATTATATATATAATATACATAGATATGTAATCACAATTGATCGTCCAGATTTGCATCAGCAGATAGAAGCAATAACCACACAAAAAACAGGTTACAGGATATCAACATGTTATCACTGGCTACCACAATGATTTATTTTTATAATTAGAATATTTTTCCCATTTACAAAGCTTCTGCAATTTGTAATTCTTGTTCATGCTATGTATGAAGTTCCTTTTTGTTTGCAGGCATTTCCTAGTTGTTTTTCTAACGTCCCTGAATAACCTGCTTAGTTCTGCATGTTATACCTGAAAGGACAATACCTACTGTGTCTGCTCTGTGCTTGTCAGGTTTGTATAAAGTAAACATATATTATCTCCAGCTAAAGTAAATACATTTCCAGTAATAGTTATTATTATTTATCAAGGTATGAGTATTATTATTTATTAATGTGAAACCTAATATATGACATAAGCAGATATGATACAGCGATATATGAAATAAGCGGGCTGGGTGTTGTCCCAAAGTGCTCCAATCACTATAGGTATCACATTAGGTTGGATATTTCACAGCCTTCAAAGCTCTAATCTCAGCTCTTTATACTTCCCTTTCTTTTCATCTCCTTTCCTCCCTACCATGGCATCTTTTGAGATTGTTATATAAATAATCTGATGATCTGTTGTTTCTTTGTTGATTAGTACTAAATCTGGTGTCCAGGCCTCTATTATTTTATCAGTCTGAATGTTGAAATGCCATAACCGCTTTCCTTTTTATTCTCAGGCGCTGGGTCCACTCTATGGTCATATCGTTTCTCTGTGTGTGGAAGGTTACACTTCTTACAGCTATTCCAGTGTGTAAAGTGTGTAACTAAAATTATTTATTATTATTATTCCAACTGATTTTAAAACCACAAAACAACAGAATATTACAGCGAACTAGAAGTAATTTAATAATAATGCATTAACCATCCTCTTATTTTATCAACCAGCAATTTTTAAAACCAGTAGAAGCGATCAGAAGCATATCAGTCCATCTACTTAGATGCAACAAGCTAACGGATATTATCTGATAATGGTGACACTACAATGCAAATATTCAAGCACCAAGTAGTTCTCTTGGACTGATATGGAAGATCGACATCGGATTATTCTCTCTACAAATGTGCCAATCTCTTCAGTTTTATTGAAAGAGAGTATAGTAGACCAAAACAGTGAAATGTGCAACAAGAAAGTAAATTTAATCTCAAGTAATTATACGAGGCTGCTGAAGTCTCGTTACAGAATCTCTACAATATTGAATCATTCAATGACAACAATCTTCAGTCGGAGATATATTTGTGGGTGTCTGAGTCATCCTGGTTATTGACCATAAAAATCAATGGTTCATACCACCTTTACTCGCATATACTTGCAGCTTATATACTCAGCAAATCGATACGGCTGATTAGCGGTAGCCTTATGATGGCTGAAGTCGTATGTCCTTCACATTTTATAGTGATCCATTAAGTTACTCGCCTCGCATGTCACCATAGACTTTGTATTTCAATAAAAGACTCAATAGATAGACAATATACACAACAATAGAGACTACTGTTACTGATTGAAGCCAAAGCCTTCTATTTACTGACTTTGGTCACAGGTGAAAAGATTAAATAAACCAGAGTGGTTCCATATTATCAGGTTTGAAGCCATGTAAACACTTACATACCTGTCTACATACGAAGCATTAGTGTGATCCTGATCAATGTCATGCACTGGACATCTTACAACCTTGCTCTTATTTGTTTCCATCTCCTCTTCTGACCTTTGAACTAAATTGAAGCACCTCGGTCAAAAAACATATTTTTTCAAAGCCTTTGAAACTCAAAAGTTACTGTTCATGACAAAATTAGCTGAAAACTGGATATTGATTGTATTTGTCCAATATTCACTGATGAAGTTTGTCATTACACCTAATATTAAACATTTAATATAGCCACTTGTTCAGGTCTGTCATTTTACTAAGAACTAACACAAACAATATCATGCAGGTGTTCTTTTTTTTAAATATGTACCTTCTCCTTCACTGTATGTATCAGAGGATAACTCTACGTATTCTCCATCTTCTGCGATAAAGAGAGAACAATACCAGCAAGTATGAAGTAATTTTAAAATTTATTCTAGATGAATATTTAAATAATTATTGAGGATTTTACTAGGAAGTTCTTACTCAGTGTATTTGGTTAAAAAAAAGCATTTATACACACCCTTGAAGTCGTCCATAATTATTAGATGTTTCAAAACAATTTACAGGAATAGCATAAAAATCTACCACAACTTTTTATTACATTTTGGTAATTTTAGCATCTATTTCAACTTATTTTTTGATAGAAAAAGCTAAATTTAAAGTTTACCAAAACATAGGCTCACTTGAACTTACTGTATCATGCTAATTCTTCAACATACATTTGAGTAAATATTTGTCATATCATTTGAAGTAGATGTAATCTACAACATCTGGATTTTCATAACATGGTTTTATAATTTAATATATTTTATCATTTTAATAATAGACAATTGTAATTGTAATAATTCTAATATTGTAAACTATTATAATTGTATTATTGTAATTCATCAAATTATAATAATTTTATAAATTATAGTATAACCTATACAGATATAAATTATAATAAATGATTTATATTCTGTACACAGCTCTTCACATACATGTACATAGCTGGGCTCTATAAAAATTGAACAATATTATTAAGAAATGTTCTATTCTTTAACTTTGTAGTTTCAAAATGATAGATACTAAAATGACCACGGCAAATTGTAAAAAAGCAAAAAAAAACTTTGTTTGAAACTTTCTTTAGAAATGCCACAAAAAATTATTATAAATTTGAGCAAACATCATTAACTTAATACTTTGCAAAAGTCTCCAAAACTGTTTAGGAGCCATATGTATATTATCTCTATTTTCTCTATAATACCAAAAATATTCCTAATAGTTGATATCTTTTGCTTGCAATCGATGTGCGATGAAATTATAGCTTTTGGACTTCTTTTCAATTTGTTTGAATCTTCAACTTTTTAGCTTTTAAATTTGTAGACATGTTTTTCTTATATATATATATATATATTTAACAATGTTGCATGAAACTCATTGCGCTCATTGATATGTTTGCTACAGTTTGCAGCCAGATTTAGTTTTTTTATGTGCAATAGAAATGGAGTTATGAGCTTTGATTAATTGTAAGCCGTCTTAATTCATTTGCAAACAACCGTAAGTTAAGTCGCGAAAGATGCTACCAACACGAGTTATCTCACCTTGGAAATTTAGCCATGCCATGTAAAGTTATTTATAAGTTATAGAGGAAAGTCTATAACTGGTTTGAAAGAAAAAGTTCTGGCTAATCATAAAAAATTTAAATATGCTTTAATGATGTTTTTGTCAGAGGTGATGGACAAAATACTAAAACGATCTCGAAGTCTACTTAAACCGGAAATCACCGCGATCATTTCATATTTTATCATTCACGACTTCTTTTTTTTCACTTCAGAACTAAATATGCAGATTCAGAAGTGGTAAGAAATTGAAAGACTGCATAAATCAAATTAAACATTATATTTAACTTTTCAAAGTTTTTATTATTTTTTTGTTTTGCCAATTTGAATTGTTATGCTCAAATAAAAATGCACTTTTAGGCATTCAACGGTAGTCATACTAAAGTTATCATTCAATTTCAATAAGATCATATTGATTCTTAAAGCTGTATATGAAGTCTGAATAGTCAACAACAGTTATTGAACACATGTTTATTATTTGACACATGTTCATGCAGTTTATTTGAGTTATACTGGCATGTAGATTAGCTACATTTTGGTTTGAAGGATGATACTTGTGGAGACAAGTTCAAAGAATTAGAGTTTTATGATTATGAAGTTAATGACTAACTGTTATCTATAAATATATTATTATTAACTTTGTATTGTTTGTAGGCAACCAATAATTTTAGCTAAACTACAGTGTACTTATATTTTTAACAGTTTATTGTAAGATTCTAATTTTGTTTCAGCAATTAAAGGTTTTTTTAAATCTAAAAATTTCTAAAACTACATTTTTGAGACCCATGTACACATGTAAGTAATATTAAGTTTATATGTGAATTTTATATCATTTGAGAAAAAAGACTTGGCTGGTTATTTTGAAAGTTGAATGGGTAACCTATATCTTTTCAGTTTATTGTAGTAGTGAGTTAATTTATTGCATATTTCTAAGAGATTATTAGTATTTGCAGCATTTGAGGTATTTGGTAGAATGCCAGCAGCGGTTGTTTGCTGGCCGACTCTAGCAGAAAGTCGCCATTTACTTGATGGGCCTCTCCCCACCACTCCAAAGAGTAATAAGTCTGTATTAATGCTTTTGGATCATTTTACATGATGGAAGGATGCCATTGCCATACTGGAGGCCACGGCTAGAGCGGTGACCAGTGCTTTCAATGAAAATGTGTTCCGCTACTTTGGCTTCTAGAGCTAATTCACCCTGACCAAGGCACTCAATTTGAGAGCCAACTGATGGAGAAACTCTGCTAGCTCTGAAAGTTGAGCAAGACATGCTCTACTCCCCACCATCCCCAGGCAAATGGAACTGTAAGAAGAAACAATCAATGTCTGGGAAACTCTTTGAAAACAATGTTGTTAGCACGAGGACAAGAGGAATAAGATTAAATCCTGTTCCAGTTCATGCGAACATATCAAGGCACCCTTAAACTGTGACAGGCGAGACGGCAAATTTCATGATGTCTGGCAGAGAGTTGTGAATGCCGGATCAGTTAGATTGCCACCCTCCTTCCACTTGATTGCAATCTACCAGCGAATATGTTATGCAGAAACAGCAGAAGCTGGAAGAGGCGCCCAAGGCAATCCGGGAGGCCCACCAGAAGAATTGACAGGCAGACCAAAAAAACCACCGCTAGTCACACATTGGGAATGAGTACGGTTGCTGAACAGGCGACGGCAAAAGGGGACAATTGCTAAGCTACACGCTAAGTTCACGGGCATCTACAAAGTCAGAACCATTTAGCTCAACCACACCTATGTGGTAGAAAGACAAGGTCCAACCTCGACTCAACCCGAGTCCAGGTTAAAACTCTACCATGCTTGTCCGGACAACCTTGCATGTGCTCCAGCAATGCTTGAGCCTCGACGGGGGTTAAATATGAAAAGGGCTACAACGTCTTGGCCAACACAAAAATATAACATATCTATAATTTTGACAAAGAGTTAATGGATGTCTTTTCTCTTCTCAAATGAACTGAGCTGTAAGGCTCGACAAAATGGGAAAGGCAACTCCACAGGCCAACACAGAAAATGAAAACTTTTACGAAGGTTCAAACTTTGAGCCTCCTACAGCAAATTTAAGAGAAGATAAACCTTTCCATTTTAGAAAGCCTCGGTGAAATAGCTATGGACCTGGACTTGGGACACTTAGCAATGTGCCCCAGGCCATAGAAAATCCGGTCACCAGTACAGAAGAGCTAAACCACCATCTATCCCATACTAAACAAAGGCCGGAATGATAGGGTAATTGGTTTTACCAAACAACAGAAGAAACTGAGGAACAGGATACGATGATAATATCGGGATCTCCTTTAATATATAAAAGGAGTTAGCAGAGGCAGGTGTCAGCCGCTGCACCTCGCAAGTATCAAGGTCAATTATATAGATCTCGACAAGCTACTACAAGAACTGGGACCTGAGCTCTAGCAGGACAGTACGACCGCAATAAAAACCAATAATGCTTGACTTCAGAATATACATGTACATCTACAAAGATAAGCCAGCCTCACCTACAGCCTCCACATCCCTGGTGCTCAGCATAAACGCTGAAAGAAATTTCTTCAAAGAGGCCACTTACCTGGTGCCCAGCCCTGCCCCTCCTCATATAAACACTATACAATCAGCAGAAAAGGGTACGGACATTAAGGAAACTCTGCCTAGACGGCCCTGCACGGACAAGATAGTGCAATTCCTGGTAGAAGAGACTAAGGAACAAGCCACAGCAGCACTTAGAAAGCACCACAGACATTGCAAACTACACGGGTTTAATACCAGTGCCACATGAGGTAAACCCTATTTACTGCAGCAATTTGCCATACATGTTTGCCCCTGTTGCTACTAGCATGTATCGAGGGATCAACTAATGCTACATCAAAAGCGTTGCACAGTGGTACAGGCAGACCCCCTTGATATATCTAGTAAACCAACTACAATGGGCACAGGAAAAACAAGACACAATGATCTAAACATGGCGTGAGATGCTACTGCCATGATACCATGCATACCCTCTTTAACAACTAGCAAGAACATATGGAGGCCCAGCCATTACCAGAGCCAACTGCCTAAAAAAAGACAAGCCACAGGCCAGACAACCTAAGAGCCTAGCCCAGACTACGCTGCTAAGAAATTCACAATACAGCTTTTGGCTACTCAATCGTATCCGGACCATACAGCAACAGTTACGTGAAAAAAAAGAGAAAATGTATACAGGCGGCCTGTAGCACCAGGGCAAGGGCACTACCAGTGATCCGCTGACAATAAGCAATCGATTAGTTGAGAAATCTCAAGGCCTAAAGATTATGCTGAGCAGCCTAAGATGTGGGCCCAGCTGGTTACTTCACCCTTTTGTTTTAATTAAACACAGCTCAAATGGAGGGGATTGTGTGGGGGACACTGGGCCATGACTTTCTGTTAACGGGTTACTCTTATAACTATTGCCTTATATGTTATATGGTGTGTTTGCTTTTTTTTCTTATGCATTGCATTGTTAATAATTTGTTCGTTTATTATATCCATACCAATGCGTAAGCGATTCTGTGATTCTTACGTTTATGCGATTTCCTACTCAGTTCCATTATCCCAAATGGGTACTCTGCATGTATATATAAAGAGGATTCTTGATAAGAGAGCAGAGCAGTAGTTTCAAGTGCCTCTACTAGTAGAATTTTCTTCAGTAATAAAAACAGAGAACCACAATCATTCTCTCACATTTATGCAACACTTACCACATGCTAGATCGTGCCTGAGGCAAATTCTTTCATAATATACATGTATTTGTTTTAATGCTGTTTGTATTTTATTGAAATTTTTCAGATCTGCAATGACTTAAAACAATGATATCGCTTTCTTATAATATTTTGATTCAATATCTTTGTTTCAAGATATGACGACTCTAATTTGTCCAGCCAATTTCTAAACAGATTAATTTCATATGTCAATGTTTAACAAAACTTTGCTGAAGTTTGAAATAACTCACTTTCTATGGCCTGTAGGTTGAGCGTTGGCGATGGGTTGACTTCTGGTAATGCAAGAGCCATGGCCCGGAAGGCTGACCTTCAAATAGAAACAGCAAGAGTTATAATGTTGCTATGTAATTGCAATTCAATGCTGTATTGTATATTAGTATGCTATAAATACTTACTGAGCAGATTTCCTTTTATATTTTCCCAGAATGGTAACCAGAACAATGATGATGCTGATTATGAAAGCACAGATAACTGTGATGAAACAACCAACAATGAGAACAAACAATTCGGCGGCTGGTGCTCTTCGATCTATAGAGACAAGAGGAGTTGACTCAGGAGTGTCAACTGTTGTGTTCATTAGCTCTGTAGTTTCTGATTTTGGAATCACTACAACAGAGATGTATATAGCTTACAAAATAAGTCAGACTGCGACAAAAAAATCAAATCTATTGGAAGCTAATGAAGATTATTAGCTACTATAGAATTGGGAAACATGCAAAGTTTAATAAGTTGAATCAATACTTTTTCTAGGCTACCTTACACTCCTTCTAGACTACTGTACACTTTCTCTGAACTATTGTATACTTCCTCTGAGCTATTATACTTTTCATATAGGCTATTGTACACTCTTTCAGAAGCATGTTGCTGTGAGGTTTATCTCATAGCATCATTAGACGTCACAGTCTGTCTTGGAGTTACAAACTACATTTACATACAGTTCTGTACATCATAATGTCGGATTCAATGACAGATCATAAGCAATAGATAAGTATTTGTTAATTTTTGAGTGAAGGTGGGAAGTTAAATCAATAGAAACAAATTTTTCCACCATAATATCCGGTTTAGGTACTCTCGTTGGCTCATCCAGATTAACTAGTATTTAATTATTTTATATAAGAAAGATTGCTATGAGATAAAGGGATATATATATATATAGATATTTATATATATTATATATTATGTATTATATATATTATATATATAATTGTATATATAATATATACATACATCTAAATGCATATATATACATATATTGCATTTAGATAAAATAATATATATATATATATTATTTTTAACTTTCACAAGCGACATCTGAAATTCTTAGTAGGTAATCCCTTCTAATCATTTTAATCATCTGATTATGTATATCTTACATAGAGCATATTCTATTACGCGAGTTTCATCTAATGAGTGGAGTCATTTTAAGTGTGCAAAGCTAAATAATAATAAAATGTTGCCAACTTTTTAGTTCTACGGTTTAATACATTTTACACATAACCTGCCAGGCATTGAGCATTTTCTAGTAAAAGTTGCACCCAACAATTTCACTATATATATATATATATATATATATATATATATATATATATATATATACTACATGTGTATATAGTATATATATATACTTGCTTGTCTCTATATCTTTTGTGATGATAAGAGCTCTGTGCACTATGGTTCTTTGTAATGTTATATGTTATTGCATATCGTAATCATTAAATATGTATTTGTTGCTTTGTAAGTGTAGGTACTGATTTACAAATTTGAAAAACAACCAGATTTCTAACAATGTAGCGGCGAGAGTTTAGAATTGTTAGCGCCTGCTATTGACTGCTGATGCAATTGTATAATCTGTTTGCTTTGCGTTTATGGTTAAAATGCTACATGTATGTTCTTTTAAATTGCCAAACGATTTACTTGCAGCTCTGTTGTATTTTTCTTGGGCAAGCAGTTTATCCTTATGTTTAACATCTTGAATAGTGTAAAATTAATGAGACTTCAATAGAAATCTCTCTATATTAGCTAAATGCCTAAACAGAGCACAGTATAAACTAGGGGCTATCTAGCTCAATTATTTGATATTCACATTTGACAACATACAGTCATACTACTTAGACAGTCTGCCAATGTATTCAACAAAGGCCTGGCAACAGGTAGACGTAGCAACCACTTGTTCAACTTCGTTAAGTTTGAATTTATACCCTAGTGTTTAGTTGAATGAATGTATGGGTTGCTAATGACAAATAATTTGATAGTGTAAAAGTTTTGTGCGACCTTCACTTTTCTTCCAGTAGTACAAGACTCGGTGCATGAGTTTATCCATATATTTTTGCTTAGTTTATAAGTTGTACAAGAATGATCAAGTAACATGCAATGAACAGGCTCATATCAGCTCGGCCTTTTAACTCAAATGTTCATGGTTATACAGCGGGTAGGCCTCGCCTCTGTTCTACCTGGCTGGGTCCCGCCCAGCTTGGCCCGGCTTGGCTCGGCTAGGCTCGGCTCTGACTCGGCTTGGTTCTGGCTTGACTCGGCTTTGGCTTGGCTCGGCTTGGCTTTAGCTTGGCTCAGCTGGAAGTGAAGGCCATCCACCACGCACTCCCCCTCATTGATGACAAGGGTTTCCAATCCACATCTTGAGAGAGCACCAGTTGTTCTAGGGCCTCATGATGGCGGGCTCTGTAGTGGAGGCACTCCACTTCGTCCAGCAGCAACAGGCGCTCTTGGCCCTCCATGTGTCCTTGCCTCAGAATTGTCTACATGGTTTCCGCAGCCCTCATCCAACCTTGTGCGTCCTTGGCCAACAGCCGGGCTGCATTGTGCGCTGCATTTGCTGCTTTGTGTCTGCATGAGAGTTTGGCTAGCCGGAGTCTGTCCCACTATCTCGGCAAGCGTGTGGTGTTCAGATCGGCCCAAGGCTGTCTGGCTCCTACAGGTTGAGGCTGGGCAAATCCTGGCCTGGGAGCAAGACTGCATTCAGGCCTGCTAGACTCCTCTTTGTGGGCTGTGATGTCTCCTTTCTAGAATGGTGGGAGTGCAGGCAGCCATCGTCAGAAAACCTCGCTTGTTCTCCTGGCGGAACCGCTTCAAGGTATCCTGGTCGACCAGATACATCACCGACTGTACTTCCCCCTGCTGGTGAGTAGTGTGTTGTATCAGCATCTGGTCTCGTGACACGTGCTGCCAAACACAAGGATATACAAACGTGGCATAGTGTTGCAGCACATGAAGGCAGATTCGTTGGGTGCTAGTCAGAAACTGGCAGATCCAGCAGCTCCCGTTCTTCAGCTGCTCTTCCACTCGTATTACAGTCCGGGCAGACAGATAGTTAATTGTCTTTACCACTGGCTTCTTTTTTGGCCTGTTCTCCTCAGGTGCCGGCTCCCTCACGGGCGTACTCTCCCTAATTGCAACAGCCGGTGGAGAAGAGGACAACTCGGGTTAGGGTGGTAGATCCATCTCCTTTTGGTTTGTATAGCAGCCACCAGGCCCTCCTCCTCTTCTTCCTCCGGCAAGGTTTTGTTGAGCAGGGCCTCTATTCACTTTTCCATGAGGGTTGCATCCAGCAGTGTCTCCATTCTCTCCCTTGTAATCTCCAGTATGGCAGAGTCTGGTCTTTGTGCCATGTTGAATTCTGTACTATCCCCCTTGTAGGCCACCACATTTGCCGACGTTGGCCTCTAAATTCTTTATCCAGCTTTTTGTGGGCGAAGTCAGTAGATCCTGCAGTGATGTGTTTCCTTCACTCTCCATTTTCTCGAGCGCTCTAACTTCATCCAAAAAAACGAGTGCGTTAAAAGAAAATTTTTGGTTGCGTCTGTGAGAGCTCTTTTGCTGTTTTTCCAAACAATGTCCGGACCGTTTTCCGTTTTTCGACAATTCCATGGAGTAGCATACTCTATCTACGTACTGTTCCGGCTTCATAGCGGTCCGGGCTGGTCTCGGATTGTGCCGGACTGAAGCTGATGGAATTTTTGGAGTTGATGGGATTTATGGAGTCGCAGTTTCTCCGGCCTGTTCCGGGTTTGCTTCTTTTCCTAGTGGGACCAAAATGACTTTTTTTAATGAACTAGGTCTTTGGCTCTCCCCTTTCTCCGGTCTGACCGGGTTTTCTGTAATTTCCCTGTTTTCATTTTTCTGCGGCCTTCATCAATAGTTTTTTTCAGTTGAGGGGTGGCATTATTGGCACTGGGTCACTCTTGACTTCCTCCGGCTTTCTCTTTGGCATGCTGGGTCGAGCTCCTTTCATGTTAGGGCCCTACTTGACTCCAGAGTGACCGTGGCTGGTCCCAGTTTGTCTGGGCAAGCATGGTAGGGCTTCAGCCTTGCTTCGTTCTGGATGGAAGACTGGCACTGTCACTCCACCAGGTATATGTGGTTGCCTAAGGCCTTCAGGAACTGGTATGGTCCCACAAACTTCGCCTGCAGCTTGGGATTTTCTCCCCGTCTCTGGCATTTGTTCATGAGCCATACCCAGTTGCCTGGGGGGTACAACAGTGGCTTCTCCCAGCCCTTTTGTTTTACCTTTATCTGACTCTGTTTTAGTGCCTCCTGTACTGTTTGTAGCCTTTGCCTCACCTTAAGGGCGTGCTCGTGAGCAGGAAAGAACTCGGTCGGTGGGGGTGACTCTCCAGCTGGCTCGGCAACCTCAGCTCCAATCCCAGCAACAGCCTGTTGGCTGTTTCTCCGGTTGCGGAGTGGGGGTGCCTTGGTATGCCCTTATCAGCTGGAGAAGCAACAGATAGTATTTTTCTTGTCACCGGGCCAGGAGCAGTGTCCTCAAGGAGTCTCTGAGTCCCCAGTTATGCCGTTAAACAATTCCGTTGGCCTGTGGGTGGTGAGGAGATGTGTGTGTTTTCTCCACGTTTCAGAGTTGGTACAGTTCGGCCATCAGTGAATTGACTCTCAAACTTTGCCTCCTGGTCTATGTGGATCTGCTCTGGCAACCCCAGGTAGTAGAACACCCACTCGTCAATCGCGTTTGCAACCATCAGTGGCGTGGCGTAAGGCAGTGCCAGTTCGTCCTGCCTTTGGGTGAAGTGGTCAGTGAGAATCAGAATTCACTTGTTTCCTCTTGGCCTGACCATAAATGGTCCCACCAGGTCCACGGCCATCTTCTGCCAGAGTCGTCCAGCATAGAGCCTTCGTTTCTCTCTAGCCGGCTTTGTCCATCCATGCTTTGCAGCTTGGTACACCTAACAACTTTTGATGAGCCATCTGAGTGTGGATGTCAGTACGGCAAATACCAATTCAGCTAGAGGTGGCTTGTTGTGCTTCCCACTTCAGAGTGAGCCAGGGCGTGCGTTTGCCACACGGTGGTCTCCCGTGTGGTTGGGACGAATGGCGCCCAATATAGCGTGGCTCTGCGGAATCACGCGTGCTTCCAGCACGCCATCCTGTCATATGTGCAGAAAACCCTGCATGTCATACAGTATATCTATCTCTCTGCTACCGACTTCAATGTGTTCTATTGGCACCTTCTCTCCTGTGGGTATGGCACGGTACATGATGGCCACTGGTCCCTGTCCAGCAGCCTGTAGCCTCACCAGCCCGTTCTTTGGTCTTGACTTCCCTGGCGGAGCTCGTAGCTTTTCGGGAGAACTACCGGCACTCAGGTTCATTCCCGAAACTGTTAGGGCGGGAGTCCCATGCGAGTTGCCGGCTGGCCCCTCAGGGTATGGGTCGTTGCCCAGGGTCGATCCCACCCTGTCGAGGGCGAGGGTCCCATCCAGTCAATTGGTCGGTACCCACACGGCTGACAGCCCTTCTTCCATTGCCAACTCCTTTCATGAAGGGCTTCCGTCCCTCTGCTCAATGCTCATGCATTGCTGGCAGTCCTCGCAGGTCTGCCTAGTCAGCCCATTTGTGTTTCCGTGGCAAATTCCTGACCGGTGTTCCAGAATGTAGCGGAACTCCGCCAGGACCTCGAGCTATTTGGCCACCTGGTTCGAAAGATTCCTCCTCTTGCACAACCACCAGAGTGATGCGCGGTCCGTTCGTAGAAGGAACTCTTGTCCATACAGATAAGGCAGAAATTGCTTTACTGCCTTGACTACCGCAAGCAATTCTTGCCTAGTGATGCAGTAGTTACACTCTGAGGAGGTGAGGGTTTGCTATAATAGGCAATGACCATCTCGCAGTCCCCTTGTACTTGGGACAGCACGGCCCCTACTCCACATCCACTTGGATCTGTGTCCAAGATGTACTGCCTCCCTGAATCTAGAGGTAATCATTTCCGGCCTGGACAGCATCGGCTAGTGTGGTCGTGTGTACGGCCAACAGATGTCGTTGCAAGGCAGGGTCCCTTAATGAGCTTCAGAATGTCTCCATGGCCATGCTATTCCGGTGACAGTTTGGCAGGTCTCAGTATGCAATGCGTACCAGCTTTTCGACCTCCATCGCATGCTCCTGAACAGTCGTTCCTTCCTCCCGTTTAAGAGCGTTAAGCTGGCTTAGTGCCTGCCTAGAGGATAGCCCAAATTTTTCTCAGAGGTTATTGAAGATGGCCCCCTGATCCTTGGCCTATCTACAGTCCTCAGCCTGTTTGCCCAGTGCTTTTCAGAGGTGAAACAGGGTTGCTCCTTCTGTCCACCGGTTGGGCTCAGCTACCTCAATAAAGCGAGCAATAAATACTCTACTTCCCCTTTTCCTGTGTACTGGGGAATCCTGAAGTGCGATGCCCATTCCTGAGCCCTTTGCATCAGTAGTACTCGTTTTAGTGCTTTGTCTAGTCAGTCAGGTCCTGGATCGGCGCTTCATGTTCTCCAATTGGCCATGCTTGGTTTTGAGTAGGTTTCTGTTCCCTTCTCCAAAGCAGTACCTCTACCGAGTCTGTGGCCGTTGGCTTTTTCTTGGGTTTCTTCCTGTTGCCAGGAAGTTCTTCCAGTGGGAGCAGTGCAGCATCCTTAGGTAAGTTCAGTCAGAGTGCTCAATAGGTTTTTTCTCTCAGATCAGTGCATCTACTGGGTCCGTTGCTGCAGGTCTTTCCACAGCTCTCTAGGTGTTTTCCTGTTGCCAGGAAGTTGTTCCAGTAGGAGCAGTGTTTGCCTATTTTCAGGCAAACCCAGTTTATCCAGAGTTCAGTGATCCAACTTGAATCTCGTGGTAGAGTTCTTGGAATTATCAGAGATTCCACGGCTGCCACCAGTGTAAAGGTTTTGTGCAACTTTCACTTTTCCTCTACTGGTACAAGACTTCTTGCATGGGTTTACACATATTTTTCTGCTTAGTTCATAGTTGTACAAGAATGATCAAGTAACAGGCAATGAAAAGGCCCAGAACAGCCTTCCCTTCTAACTTAATTGTTCATGCTTATATAGCGGGTAGGCCCCGTCTCTGATCTACTTGGCTGGGCTCTGCACGGCCCGGCTTGGCTCGGCCTGGCCCGGCTCGGCTCGGCTTGGCTCCGGCACGACTTGGCTTTGGCTTGGCTTGGCTTGGCTTGGCTTGGCTCGACTTGGCTTCAGCTTGGCTCAGCTGCAGGTGGACGCCATCCACCACAATATATTTAGATTTTGATAGAAATGATGCTGCAGTAAATTGTTTGAATTGCAGCTCACAGTTATCAAAAATAAATTTGTAAAACCACAACCGCCTTTCACTGACTGCAACAATTTTAACAACTAATATTCTGTTTAAATTGATTATTTCATCGTATGGAAATGAATCAAGTTGTATTTAGATGCACTCAGATACAAGAAAATTACCATATGAGCTCATTACTAAAACATTTTAACCTCATATGTCAAAGTATAATTGTATACGCTACTTGCTAAGTTTAGTACTTCTGATAAGGTCCTAAAGTCAGGAAGTAAAACTCTTTAGAACCTTTTGTATTGAGTAAAAACATCACACCTACTAGTAAGAAATATGCACTTTGTTACTCTCTCTTTTTTTACACTAAGTTTGTCTTACCGGAATATTCCATGACGAATCCATGGTAGCTGTCTCTGTAATTGGTAATAAAGGTGAAGGTCAGACTCTGCTTTATCGGGTTGAGGTAGAGCGTCGATTTTGGAGCCTCAGTGCCACATATCTGTACTGTGTTATTTTCATATCCAATCACTCCAGTGATGTTCACATAGTCAAAACATGCAGAATCTAAGGCTATGTTAGCTTGAGCTGTGAATTCTAGTCTGATTTGAGACTGTGGTGGAATATCTGTCACGGTCAAAGCGGAGTTGATGCCATCACTATAATGGCCTGGGTAGTTTTTGTGAGTCGCGATGTAGCTGAGACCTTGTGATGAGGCGTTACGGTTCAAGTTCTTATCCAAATATATTGGGAGCACCGCTGGAAAAATAAGAACAGTTGAGCAATGAAGAGGAGTGGTAAGCAAGTGGCAGGTCTGTGGTTCAACACCTGCTACGAGAAGTCATAAAAGGCACCCAACATGTCAATCAGTAGTAACTTTTCAGTAACTTTTCAATCAGTAAGCAACTTTTCATGATAGGATTAAACTAACAGCTTGTTAAAACCACATAAAGATATTAAAAGGATAAACATATGCAGTTAAAATCACTGACTTCTCAAAGGAATTAGAGTAATTATTTTCTTGCTAACTGTCAAAAATAATGTTTGCGATTTATTGTTGCTACCACGCTTGCTAGTGTCACTTGCTAGTGGTGCCTGCTGATGTCACCTGCTAGTGTTGCCTGATTGCCCGGTATGTCACCTGCTTATTTCAGTCATGTCATCCTTCTTGAAAATTCTAGTTTGTTTTCTACAGACACCAGTAATGTACCATTAAAGACTAAAGTGGCTTGTCCCTTATGGACCAGGAACAAGACAGAATCACGATCAGCTGCCTAATGACTTTGCAAGCATAGGAGAAACTCATAGTGTTTGACCAGCAATAAACCTTTGCCAATATTAACAGGTATTTCTTACTAAAGGGGCACTAAATGATTGCTACGGCGTCCCCTGGTCATAAACCTGGCTGTTTCTAGTGTGTAGACTCCACCGCTTGACATACTAACAGTTTTTATAAATCATATACTCTGCATGGCTACAGTGAGGCTGGACCACACACCAAGCCCACTTCAAGTATGCTCAACATACATGGCGCCCTCAGAATGATCATAACTTATGTTTGAGAGATTCAGGCAATGGAAGAGCTAAGTGAAGACTATGGATAAGCTAAAATTGTGAATAGGCTAAACAGATGTGCATGCAAAGAGTGTCCAGTGCAAAAAGACAAAGTGCAAAATATTGCAGGTTAGATCAAGGACACCTTTAAAGTTTGTGGAACAAGCATTAATACAGGGATTCCAAACCAGAAAGGAATTCCCCTCTAAGGAAAAATCTTGAATATACAAAGGGGGAAGAGAAAGGTGTACGATTTGTTAAATTTTTAATTTATTTCCTGCAGTGCCGTATGCGTTTGTGTTTCATCATTTAAAATTTTAGTTTTATCGATGACACTAGTTGCTAATAATGAGCTACTGGTCACAACCCAGATATATGGGAGCACATCTATCTAGATTTTGATTAGACAGTAAATTAGCTTCACTTAAATAAACCAATTCACCGCCATGCTCAAGGCCATGTATTGTTGTGTGTTGTATGCATGGTGTATAAACATTAATTATTTGTTTTTATATGTTTAGATATGTACAATAAAATGAAATTATATTTTTCAATTGTGGCTTTTAGTCATGTGAGTTAAAAGTGCTTGGGAAATCAAATTTATGAAGAGGCATAAGGGGGAACTGAATAAAATTATTAGAAACACTGCATTAATAGAGTTAATCTAGTTAGGACAGACTTAACTACTTGAAGCAGCCAGAACAAAAGCTCGTAACATTGGTTAAGGGTTAGTCAAAAGTTAGTAAGTAGTTAGAAATGGAAAGGTCATGGTCTTTGTTTTAGAAAAAGAATGACAAGTTGATAGCCTTAGCTAAAAAAAGTTGAACGACTAAAATATGTGTGAATATAATCAAGAATGATGTAGCTAGAAATAGTTGATGTATTTAGAATTACTTTATCACCAAAACAGAATTAAACTTACCAAGATCAATGACACTGCAGTAATTTTATTTCTATAAACATGTTGAACGCGGGTGCGTGGTTTTAAAAAAGTGCTTGAAACCGATTTTCAAAGTTTTTTTTTATTGCTGCAGCAAACTTTTGCTTTTTAATAACTAATTATATTTATATAACTTCTGAATTAGACTTCAGTTTGAATGCATATGTAAGGTATTGTTGACATTTACAATGGAACCAATGATTGGTGTCTAAACATTTAAAAAAGCAGTCTTTGCTAAAAGTAAATTACAATTAAACACACAGCAGTAACGCTTGTCCTGATTCAAAATTCAGATTGTAAAGCGCGAACTGTTTTAAATAGAGAGTTGTTTGGAAATTTGGGTTGAATTTATTTTGATCTCAACAACTTTTTTAAACAATAAGGTTTTTAACTTTCTTTTTAAGATGGCCAAACATGCAACATCTGGTTATTATATTGGATAGCTCTGCTGAGACTTGCTGTTTTATGCTATTATCTGTGATATTTTACTTCCTCATGCCCTGATTTACATCTGTGTAAGAAGTCTTAGTTTTGATTTTTTTAAACATGGAGTTGTTTTTCCTATTGCTTTGTGTGAATGCTCTTTTTATTGTTAGATTGTGATTCGAGATGATTCAATAAATATTGAATCATCTCGAAAACATGATACATTGCAATATGACATAATACAATATGATACAGTATAATACGATACGGTATGATACGATACTATATGACATGATAAAGTATGATATGATACAGTATGATATCATATAACATGATATTA
Source organism: Watersipora subatra (assembly GCF_963576615.1). Taxonomy (NCBI): domain Eukaryota; kingdom Metazoa; phylum Bryozoa; class Gymnolaemata; order Cheilostomatida; family Watersiporidae; genus Watersipora; species Watersipora subatra. The sequence continues at coordinate 65,085,466 of NC_088713.1, forward strand.
TACAGTATAACATAATATGATACAATATAATATGATACGATACAATGCAATGTGACACAATATGATACATTGCGATATGGTATGATACAATATGATATGATGCGATATGACATGACACAATATAATACTACATGATATGATATCATGCAACACGATATTATACAACTTTATTCAATAACAGATGATATGATGCAATATAGTATGATACTATTCAATATGATATGAAACACTATGATAAGATACAATATGATATGATACAATGTGATATGGTACAAAATGATATGATACAATATGATACAATGTTATATGATATGATACAATGTGATATGATACAAAATGATGATACAATATGATATGATGCAATATGATATGATACAATATGATATGATGCAATATAATATGAAACAATATGATATGATGCAATTTGATATAATACAATATTATATGATACAATATGATATGATGCAATATGATATGATACAATATGACATTACACAATATGATATGATACAATATGATACGATGCAATATGACATGATACAATATAATATGATACAATATGGTATGATGCAATATGATATGATACAATATGACATTACACAATATGATATGATACAATATGATACGATGCAATATGATATGATACAATATAATATGATACAATATGGTATGATACAATATTAAATGATGCAATATGATACGATACAATATGATATGATACAATTTGATATGATACAATATGATATGATACAATATAATATAATACAATATGATATGATACAATATGATATGATACAATATGATATGATACAATATGACATGACACAATATGATATGATACAATATGATACGATGCAATATGATATGATACAATATGATATGATACAATATGGTATGATACAATATGATATGATGCAATATGATATGATACAATATGATATGATACAATATGATATGATACAATATGATATGATACAATATAATGTGATACAATATGATATGATACAATATGATATGATACAATATAATATGATACAATATGATATGATACAATATGATATGATACAATATGATATGATGCAATATGATATGATACAATATGATATGATACAATATGATATGATACAATATGATATGATGCAATATGATATGATACAATATGATATGATACAATATGAGATGATACATTATGATATGATACAATATGATATGATACAATATGGTATGATACAATATGATATGATAAGATATGATATGATACAATATGATATGATACAATATGGTATGATACAATATGATATGATAAAATATGATATGATACAAAACGGTATGATACAATATGATATGATACAATATGATATGATACAATATGATATGATACAATATGATATGATACAATATGATATGATGCAATATGATATGATACAATATGATATGATACAATATGATATGACACAATATGATATGATACAATATGATATGATACAATATGATATGATACAATATAATATGATGCAATATGACATGATACTATATGATTTGATACAATATGATATGATACAATATGAGATGATACAATATGATATGATACAAAATGATATGATACAATATGATATGACACACTATGATATGAGGCAATATGATATGATACAATATGATATGATACAATATGAGATGATACAATATGATATGATACAATATGATATGATACGATATGATAAGATACAATATGATATGATACAATATGATACAATATGATATGATACAATATGATATGATACAATATGATATGATACAATATGATATGACACAATATGATATCATATAATATGATATGATACAATATTATATGATACAATACTATATGATACAATATGATATGATACATTATGATATGATAAAATATGATATAATATGATACGATACAATATGATACCATATGATATGATACATAAGAATACAGAATAACTTGATATGATGCAATAATTGGACTAGAATAGAAGGTTAAATGTATACTCACTTTGCAGTTTGATGAACGCCCCTCCGTAAGTTGTGTTTTCATTAGATATGAATTTGAAAGATACACTGTCATCAACTAGTTGAAGATACAGGATTATTCTATCACTCATGACGGCGCAAATTCTTTTTGACTGTTTTTCAAACCGTTCAATTCCGATTATTTCTAAGTAGTCATAGCAACTTATATCGAGCTCGATCATTGGCCTCACAACTATATCTAGTCTAAGAATGAGATCTCGGGATACACCAGTGAGCTTTAACGAAGAGTTGATGTCATTTCTATATGGATAGGTTGGGTAGGCTGAGTGGGTTGTGATGTACAAAAGGGTATCTGAAGGTATCACTCTATTATTGTTGTAGCCTTCATCAATTGGAATTGGATCTGCAATAAAGATATGAACATCAAACCAAAATTAATCTATTGTGCAGTAATTTATAACGGTGAACTTCTGTGACTATCTGAGTCTATATATGGATATATATATATATATATATCAATACATGTATATATATTCATACATGCATATATATATATATATATATATATATATATATATATATATATATATATATATATATATATATATATACAGTGTATATACATATACAAGTATATGTATATATATATATATATATGTATATACATATATTTTACTGTACATTTCTTCTAATAGAACAAATGTACAAATGATATATTGCACTGTCTTTGTCCGACTGAACAGATGGAGAGTGTAAAGGCTATTCTTACCCAAGATAGTATAATTGTTCGCCTGAAAATCATTGGCCTTAACCACAAAAAGTTCACAAGAACTCGAAAAAGTATCGTGTTTCATAGAGCTAAAGGGGTTCATAGAGTTTTAATTAATAAGTCCTTTTGGGTGTAAAAACAGAAAATAGTGTATTAGCGTGTATTAAGAGCAATGAATTGTGAAAGCTTTCGTAGTCTGGTGCATAGATAATTGGATTGTAAATCATTGGTCCCAATCTTCTTGAGTTCACATCCAGCAAAATGTGAAAGTTATATTTCAAGATTTTGAAAGCTATAGCTGGATATATCGAAGGACAGACAGACCAACAGACCAACAGATAACAAACTTTGAGAGGTATATATAAGAATGTGTATGTATAAATATAAATATGTAAAAGTAAATAAGATGAAAATTTGAGTTTTGATCAAAACAATTTTATTACTAGTAATCAAATTTTCATGTTTCTTAATTTTACTTTGCTAAATTTTATTATTTGGCATTTTTACTCAAGAGACTGCAAATACTACTTCTATTATATATATAAATATATTACTATATATATACAAATATATAAATATATAGAGATGTAAATATATAAATATTTAAATATATAAATATATACATTTCTAGATTTACATATGAAATCCATGATTCAGCTCTCTCTACTCTCAGAGTTTATTTTTTGATATATTGCTTTTTGGTACTATCAGACCTAATATTACCACTGAGGTATACACATGCAAATACACCTATCATTAAATATTGCCAATAAAGTAACACACATTAGAAGTAAGCAATGAACAATCATTAATGTCTTTAAGCATCTGTAAACTATGAGTTATCCTTTCAACAATGTAAATGTACACGTATTTGCTCACTTGACTAAACCCTTTTGGTATTTACGAAGCATGTCTATGTTACAGCAATTGCGCAGTTATGAAACTCTGCAAACAGTAGCTATTTATAGAGTTTTCAGGTCTCTGTTTTTGATGATATATGGGTAGGCATATTTCTCCTATTATGCCTCTTTGACTATTTTTTAAGTACTGTTGTTTGCCATATTCATCACAAAAAACTATCATAATTTTTCTTCTTGCTTGCAATGCAAACATCAAATGTGAGCAGCAAAAATTTCGACAAAAATTTCAGACCACTAAATCAGTATGACAAAGCACCTTGAGCTGGAGACAAAGATGCAAATATGTGCAGTTGTTGAGCTCTTCCGCAGAGTTGCTGACATCTTGTAAAGCTTGGAAATGTAAGACAATGCAGGTTTGCTTGTAAAGTAATGAATCAAAAAGCAATAACACAAATGTAGCAAATAAGCCAACTTGTAAACAAAAAAGTCTAAGAAAGTATTGCACATCTACATGACTAAAGGCCTGTTCACACTATATTTCTGTGTGTTGGCTTTTTCCTTCTTTTCGCTTCTTATGGTCCTTGCGACATTATGCTTGACAGGTGTCCATTAGTTTGATTAATTAGTTTATAGCATGTGGAAATAAGCTATGAACTATAGTGTTAGGTTGATTGGAATCATTAGTACACAACGTGGAAGCAAAGGCTATAAACACAACTGTTTCTAACAGTCTGGCACATAGTGCGCTATGAGTCAGCCAACTTGAAGGAAGTAGGAATTTCTACCGCTGTATAACCAACAGAACTCATGCACTTTTGTGTGCATGCTTATATCTGTTGCCAACAGTTGTCAGAAAGGCTGAACAAGGCACAATATGTTGATATTATCAATAAGTGCATCCTTTTTAAAGCCTCCAAAAATTTGCTATGTTATTTCTCCATTCTATTCTTAGTGGAAACTGTAATCATTGTTGCTAAGCTATAAGAAGACAAGATCTAGAGTTTCAAATGCTTTGAACTCTTTTTGTTAAAGATCTGCCTGCACTGTCTCTGTTTCTATCAATAGAAACAGAGACGGATATCAATTGCTTGTTGGAGTCATATAGCTAAGCTGAATTCAAGCCAGCTAACATAACAATATCACACAATATCAATGTTTAGTTTTGCTATTGCAACTCTCTGGTGACACATAACGAAGTTTAAAACAAAGTTGTTTTAAAAGGTCTTGCACATAATGCACTATGGAACAAACAACTTGAGGAGAGTAGGAATTTCTACCGTTGTATAACCACAAACACTTATACAGGTTTGTGTGTATTATTATATTGGTTGCCAACAGTTGTCAGAAATACTGACCAAGACAACATATGGTGAGGTTATCAATCAGTGGGTTCTTTTTAAGGCTCCAGATGTGTGCTATATTATCTCTCTATCATATTCTTAGTCAATATTGTAATCATTGTGTTTGCTCAGCTATGAAAAGACAGGCTCTAGAGTTCCAGATGCCATTAATTTTTCCGTTTAAAATCTGCAAGCACCGTCTCTGTTTCTATTTATAAACACAGGGATGGATATCAAATGCTTGTTAGAGTCATATGATTGAGCTAAACTCAAACTGGGTAACATAACAATATCAAACCTGTTTAATTTTACTATTTTACCTGTCTAGTAACACATTCATCTGTGGTACTTTTCGTTATGATAATTTAAAACAGTCTTTTACCAAATATGCAGCTAACCTCTTTATTCCACTAATATGAGTATCTAAACACTAAAGTTATCAGCATCAATGGTAAAGATAAAGGAAACTGACTCCCTCAATAACTAAATGTGGTATATAGGAAAGGGAGAATACCAAAAAGGAAGAAATAAAAAGGATTACATTTAAAACTACTTCATTGTTTTTTGTTCAAGAATCACTTCATCATATCAAACATTTGAGTATAGTAGATATTAACTCTGTGAGTCTCTCTTTCTAAAGTAATATGACTTTATATTTAACTGGAAATAGAGAAATGTGTGAATTCAAACATACATGTATCATACAAATATACATTTTTCCGACGACCAAACCCGAGCGAAGCGATTGTTTGGGAGATGATAAATGATTTTTTATGATAAATGCATATGTGCACACAACTCACAAAATTTATTCATTAGCGGCCATTGCAAACCCTTGTACCCAAATTTAAACAACCAATTTAACCATTTTTTCAATGGAGTCATGTAAGTATAATAACGATACAAAACACATATAAACTTATTTAAATATGTTACCAAGTCTTTGAACGGTTACCACAATATCTTAAAACTAATCCATTTGATTGGATTATACATAAATAGACAGATTATTTTGGCCATAAATTAAACTGTCTATTTATGAAAACTTAACAAGCTTTTTCTAATCAAAATTAAGACCGCCCAACAAAATGCCAAGAAGGCCGTGCGACAAATAGTAGAACTATTAAGTCGTGCGCATTTCACAAAAAAACGTGCACATTTCACCAGTCTATATCATTGTCCAAATGCCGAACGTTTCTGTAATTAATGTAAAAGTACTGAAAAGTTATCGTTTCGTTTTTGCCGATACTACGGCACTCTGACATTTTGAGCACTTAAAACGAGTATTTTGGTATTCCAACTGATGTCCAAAGCAGTAAAAGTAAAGGGAATGACAATGATATTCTTCAAACATTTCTTACAATATTGCCTATAAAATTATTACAGTATTCGTTTGTAAGAATAATTATTCGATTTTAAAAGATTTAGTTATAAGAATAATCATTCAAATTTACAAGATCGAAGTATTTAGTGACCGATGGTGTGCAGTATGTTACTGTTATTATTTTCAAAAGATTTTGTTGATACTACGGCTGTGCTCAATATTGCGGTACTGCCATTTTTAATTTCTGCAAAAGTAATTAATAGGCCTACATTTTTTTATAGATGTACATCTATATCTGACAACCAGCTAAAATCTGTTTATATTTTTAAATTCAGCATAATTCTTTAGATATAAATACAGAAATCTAGATAAATATCACAACTTATTGATATTGGTTATAGATAGAATTCTTTATTTTCATTATTGCTGTTTGTTGTACATAATAACACCCTGTACATTACAGCTACTATTGCAGCTACCATTACAGCTCTCCTATTGCACTGCAGTGCTATTTGACTGCTAATATTGTATTTTTCAACCAGCAGTCCCCTTTCTTTTTCCTATATTACTTTGGTCGTGGGCTGTATGACAGAGGAACTTATAGTATATACTATATTATGTGGAGGATATATAGAGGAAGAGGTTATAATTATGTACATTTGTTCTAAGCAGGATATTTTAACCTACTTTACATGCCACTATGGCATGGAAGAACCTCTGTATATCATGGTGCCTGAGCAAGTTATGACCAGATGCTCTTCTTGAAATCCAGTAGTTAGTATCAAACTACTGACCTACAGCTCCTGTTATGCAGTAGTTAACACTGCATAACATATGCTCTTGTTCTTTATATAAATATACTATATTTACAAACAAGTTATAATGTTTACTGTTGATACAACATTATGTACATCTATACACACAGTTAGTCTACCAATAAAGCAGCAGCATTATTCTCTCTATATGAACCACTCACCTGGAAATGATGCCAAGATGACACTAAAGCACAGACAACTAACTATGAATAAGTGACGCATGTTTAAAAAGTACTGTAGTGGCCAGGCTGGCCTTCCCAAATATAATCTCTTTAAAATGAATTTTAACTTAGGTATAGCTTAACTTTTCTTTCATTAGTGGGATTAATTTGTTGGCTCTGTAATCCCTGGTAATCCCGCCCACATTAATGATTTGAAAGGACTAGTAATAAACAGTTCATTACTATGTGCTAAAGACAAAATACCTAAATGTCATGCTTGTGGGTTACTTCATCATATAAAACTCTGAAACCTATTATTATTAATACGTTTTATTGATAGAAATAAAACGATGTAGTAAGTTGATTTAATACAAAGAAAATTATATGAGTGATGAAAACAGGGCATGTTATCAAGGCATGTCACCACCATGGTCGAATATAACATTGTGTATTATGGCCATGGTTTACTATAGCAAATATTATTATATCCATAGTTGACAATATGATTGCAGACATCGTAAAACTATTATTTGAACACCTCGGCGCTCTAATTTTCTATCCTTTTCCCAAAGTTGCGCTTTATTTGAGGTTATGTTCACATAAAGGGTGGCGCTGTAATTTTTCAGTAGCTTGTCCAAATTTAAAAAAAGTAAATTTAACCCTTTTACAGGTGAAGTGAGCCTCTATTTAGTACTCTCCTTTGGGTGGAACGAAATTAACCCTTTCAAATTAAAAAAATACTTCGTAGCTCAGCTCTAACTTTTAGATTTTTACATAAATTTGTTCTAAAGAGCTGAGAAATATCGCAACTGGTTGATATATATTGCTTACTTTTACCTACAACTATCTTATAGCATACCTTGCAATTAGTTGGAGCATTCTACTAGGTAATTTTTTCTAAATTTCAAGGCATATTTTGACTATATAACTATATTTAACAATTGCTTAAAAGCTCAGTTTACTCATTTGTGTTTGCTAAAGTTTGCATCCTGAACGAATTTTTATATGCAATAGTAGAGCAGTTATGAGTGTCAATCTTTTGCACACCAAGTTCAGATAACCGCAATGATGCTATCAAATAATATGATCAATTGCGCAAATTTGTAAAGTATAACATTACATGTTCATTAATATTAACTAGAAACTCCCCTGTCATACAGCCGACAACCAAAGAGATTGGAAAAAAATAAAGGGTACTGATGGTTGAGAAATGCAATATTAGCAGTCAAATGGCACTGCAGTGCAATAGGATAACTGTAATGGTAGCTGTAATGTACTGGGTGTGGGTGTAATTATATACAACAAATAGCAATAATGAAAGGATAAGATTATATGTTTATATCTCTCCCCCTGCAATAGGAGAAATGCAATCTTGGTCAATATTAGAAGTAAAATGCACTGATATTATTAGAATAACCAATATTATTAATATAGTATTTTCCCTGCATACCTATCAAGACCATTCTACATTCATCACAAACACTTAGAATACTCTGTCAATTCCTGCTGAGAACTACTTTTTCAACAACCAACAGTACCTTTTTTTTCCATTATCACTTTGGTCGTGGGCTATATGGCAGTGGAATTTCTAGATACATTTACAAATGTACTATACACTAAAGTTGAACTTTGAAATTTGGCTGCGGTGAATCTAAAATGGTATTAATAGCGATCTTTAACAGAAAGCAAGTATGAGCGTTCACACGTCTGAAAGTTTTCTGCAAACTGCAGCAAAATAAAAAATGTTCTCGTCATAAAGGGGCGTTGTAGTTCGGCCCTAGCTTGTGCATAAGTTGTAGAGAATTTTGGCTAACGTTTTAAATAATGAAACCATTGGTGATTGGACAAAAAAACATAGGCTGATAAACTGTGTACCACAAATTTGTACCTGTAATTTGGTTTACGCCTCAAACGGTCTATGTTTATTACAGAAACCTTAGAATAAATTCTATTACAAATAAACAATGCCATAGACTGGTAAAATGAGCAAGGTTTTTCGTAAAATGCGCACTGCTAAATAGTTCTACTATTTTTCGCACAGCTTTATTGGCGTATCGTAGGCCGGTCTTAACTTTTATTAAACCAAGCTTTGCAAGCGTTTTGTGGCGATTTTCGTCCAAACTAATCTGTCTATTTGTGTATAATCCGATCAGATGGGTAAGTTTTAAGATAATGCCGACGGTTTTCAAAGACTTGGTAACATATTTAAATAGGCTTATATGTGTTTTGTATCAATATTATACTTTAATGACTCTACAAAACGATGGTTAAATTTGTTGATGAGATTTCAAAACAAAGGTTCGTCTCATTGTTGATGAATAATTTTTGTAAGTTGTGTGCACATGCATTTATCATAATAACTCTCGAACTTCGCTACCGCTCGTCTGGTCGTGGGATGATCATTAAGTTATATGCAGTGGAACTCGGATTACTTGCCCTCAGAGAGCTCAAACACATGGTTAACTGGAATAGATTTGTTTGGTCCGTTCCTACGCAATGACAAATTGCTTTAGATAACTCGACCTTAACTTTGTTAATTCAAACAGTTTTTTGCCCAACGGCTACCGAGACGGTTGTTATTGCTTTAGAATGTATCTTTATTTCAATCCATGGAGATAAACATCAACTTTTAGTAGTTCTTATGCGTCATTAGTACAACCATCGTCAAAGTATTTTTATTAATGACTTTTCTAAAGATTTGCAAAAAGGTCAAATTTTACCATACATCCGCTTTGGAATAGCCCTTCGAAAGCGAAAAAACGAGGTAACCTTCAGATAAACCTAAAGAAAAATTGGAAAAATTGATTATGGGTAAAACGCTCAAAAGAAAAATATGTCTTTTCTTCTGAGCGTTTCCACAGCGATCAAGTTTTGCCTATTTTAATCTAAAAACGTCCTGGCAGTCACATCATCTAAAACAACAAACCAATCTCAGTTGATAGAAAAATATCTATCCTTTCTGATTAAAAGTTTTAAACTTTTCATGAGGAGCTTTTTAATTTGCAACAAGCCATCTATGCTTTTAATTTTTATATAGTTTGTATATGTACATGTATCTACTAATAAATACATGAACTTGCAACAGTGTTCTCATAACTTGATTGCTCTAATAACTCGAACACGTCTGTTCGGTCATTTAAAGTCAGAGCTATCCGAGTTTGCCTGTAATTACAAGATGATTAATAATAATTAGTATGATCTATCAAATGCTACAAATATATAATAATAATTAAACAGCAAGTGACAAGACAAACATATTTATAAATCTTGCAGAAACAAAAATATTTGCATCATTTACACGATCAGTTGTATTGTGATTGTTGCTTTTGTTTGGACCAAGTTCATCTTCTGGCTCTTCAGTACCTTCTACAGCGTTTGATGAACTTAACTTTTCTTCAATTAAAAGTTGCTAACCTATTTTTTAACCCTTCTCCTATAGTAGCGGTCGAAAAGTAGGTCGCGCTCAAATAATGGAGGCGTTCAAATACAGGTGGCATTACAGAATACAAGAGGGTTTCAAATAATGGTTTTACGGTATGGATAGTTTTACATGTATTGCCAACTTTGAAGTTACGTACCCTCACCATATAGGAAAATAGCATGCGCCTATTGACATGACACAATGGAATGACTATCCAATAGAAACTGTCAATAACACCAACAATAAAGTCTCCATGGTACTAATGCGATTGTTTAACGCTAAAATTATATTCTCTGATAATATAGATAAAAGAAACTGACTCCCTTAATAGCTACACAGTAGACGCTCTTATAACATATATCTTCTATAACATAATTTCCAGATAACGTGAATAATTTATGTGAAGTTGTTGCTTCCTACTCCGTAAAAAATCTACATATTTTAAAGTGTCATGTAGGGCAAATTTTCAAATTTGATTTGGTTAATACTCGATCTCGCTGAGCGTGCGAAAGAAAACAACTTGCGCATAAAGTCATATCTATTATATGTACAAGTTTTGCAACATTTTAGTTCATCGTGATAGATTGTCAGATTTGTCGACAAAAGACAACAGTTTTTGCACAGTTTTTCATAAATACAAATGTGATCGATTAGTGCAGTTACAGCGCCAGCTTACTGAATGCGATGATTTGGAATATCGTCATAAGTTATCCTTTATCTCAAGCTTTACCCATGGGTATAACTAGACAGGAATTGGGTAGCACGTTTTTTATAGCTAAAACATTTTTCTGTTTTGTTTTATTGTAGATGTATGGAATATTCGCTATTAATTTCACTTTGCAGAATATAATTGGCTGTCTAAAAAAATAATCAAATCATTGTAAATGAGTGGCAAAGATGCGCGCTCTCCATCAATTTATTGTAAAAATTATTGCAATCGTGATCTATAAAACCGGTAAGATTGACTAGAAAAAGTAGAAAAATTGTTGATGCAAACCATTAATACGGCAGTTGCAGTACAGCCCACAAAGTTAAGAGTTGTGTCAAATTTTTCCTTTTTGCATGACCAAAGGGAAGAGTTCGGAAAAATCTTGGAACAGACTAAGCCATTTACATGTATTTGAGTGTTCTTATAATGTAATCTCCTCAGAGCGTAACTGTTCATGGCACGGATTATTTACAACATAAGAACACCTGATTTATGTGATATAAAAGGAAGAGACAGTACCAAATGCATAGAACGAATTACATTCAAAGCTACTCCCAAAATTTTCAACAAAATAATACCTTTATCACATCACACATCGGTATATAGTCGATAATAAATCTGTAAGTGTCTGTTTCTAAAAAAATATGACTTTATTTTTAAACAGAAGTAAAGAAATGTGTGAATCCAAGAGAGTCATTGCATACATTGTAGTAATAATGTATATTAATTTACTAGCGCGGGTTTGTGTGACGTCTTCATCAATAAACTTAGTGTACAAACCGATATCCAATTAATTAATCGTAAATGAGCAGAAGCTGTGAATGATTTAAGCAATTGTTATTCAACCATTGCATAGACATACAGGTATATTGATTTAATAGTAAGAATTATCCTCATTTTAAAATAGACAGAAGCACATTGATGTAATAGTGATGCGTAACCTCATTATAACATAGACATACAAGTACTTTGACGTAGTAGTGAAGTGTATCCTCTTTATAGCATAGACATACAAGTATATTTATGTAGTAGTAAAGTGTATTTTCTTTATAACATAGACATACAAGTATAATGACATAGAAGTGAGGTGTATCTTCATTATAACTAATAGGCATACATAACCAAAAACTTACAAAAGCACATTATTAAAGACTTACTGTGGCACATTATTCCCCATGCAATAATAAGCTTGATAAAAGTAAACAAAACTGTCTGTAAATGTAAACATGAATAAATATATATACATTTACACACATGTATGTATATGTACATGGGTGTACATGTATAAATATATATACTTATATGTATATATATACATAAAAGGTTCATACATGTACATATATACATGTACATATATACATGTATGTATATATATATGCATATATATATAATATATACATATATATATATATACAATATATTAGGAACTGAAAACTTTTAAAATTGTTTACTACCTAAAGTTTCATGGTTGTTACCACTTATCAGGTAAAACTAAAATGATCCTTTAGTTTCACCTGATGATTGCTAACAATCATAAAACATTAAGTAGTAAACAGTTTTAAAAGTTTTAAATTCTTATTATATTGTATATAAATGCTCTATTTTAATATTGAGCACTCTCTTCTAGTGAATGGCAACCTTCTTCTTCATAAGAATATATATATATGTATATACATATATATATTATATATATATATATATATATATATATATATATATATATATATATATATATATATATATATATATATATATATATTTATATATTCTCATGCTACAGACAGACAGTACTGTTTCGGCTATTGAAGCCTCATCAGTGCAGCTCAGAGCCTAGGCAAGGGACATAAATCCCATTACCAATGAGAGTTGACTTCCTGCCATGAAACAACTAGGTTGCCTCACAGACTTTAAGAAAGTCAATGTGCTGGCACTAGAGTGCTCAAATCACAAAAGTGATGAGCTTTGCACAAAGGCTAATAGTGCCGCACCTCTCACAGAGTGTTCAACCAAACCGAAGTGAGGGAGCATATACTGTCTATGCTATATATATATATATATGTATGTATATATATATATATATATATATATATATATATATATATATATATATATATGTATATGTATATTCTGTATAGTATATATAGCGGATATACATACCTTTATATATGTATATATATAACGGATATATATAGCAGATATATATATACATTTATATATGTATTTATATAACGGATATATATATATATATATATATATATATAACGGATATATATGCATAACGGATATATATATATATATATATATATATATAACGGATATATATAGATAATATCGGTAAGATTATTATATAGATATATATGTATAGTTAGATATATATACATATAGATAATAGCTATATACAATGTGATAATACATAAAAATAAATAACACATATATTCATAAATTGGAACAAGGTAAAGAGTGACTTTAAGTTAATTGCACTACAGGATTGTTTTGTACGGCTTACAGCGAATGCAAAAACACAGATTCAAATCTGAGCAAACCACACTTTATACATGAAGTCATCACAAACACTGATATATAAACTAAGGCTGATGAAGTCATCAGAATAACCTTATAAATAAACTATAATATATACCAACTAGTAGAGATTTAGATAGTGAGATAATATAAATAATATAGAAACAATAGAATATATATATAATATGTATGTATATATAAATTAGTACAGATTTAAATAGTGTACTTATATTTTGTCAGCTACTGTCAGTTTCTTGCTTACGCAATCATTGCAGAAGTGCAAAAGCTATCATTGCTTACACAATCTTTGCTTACACAATCATTGCTTACGCAATCATTGCAGAAGTGCAAAAGCAATCTTTGCTTACACAATCTTTGCTTACACAATCATTGCTTATACAATCATTGCTTATACAATTATTGCTTATACAATCATTGCGTAAGAAGCAAAGAAGTAGGAAAAATAAACAAGCAAATCCTAAAGCAAGTTAATCGCATACTTTGTAATAAGACAAATGCTACTTTTTGGCATAACACTAATGAAGTCATCAACTGGTTTGGCTTATGAGATTTATGGAATTGCAGCCAGTCATTACATGACTAGTTTAACAGTCAGTGATACATCAGTTTGCATTCCAACTGGGAGAACACAACTTCAATGATCTACTCTTACTACCTATTTCTATTGTTCTACTTACCTTTAGATAAGTTTATCACTCAGTAAGTGTCATGATAGACAATTTATACTTACATTAGTTTATTAATACAGTCAGAGTACATAGTCAGGAGATGATAACTTACAGTTTAAATAGTTCAAAGTCCAAACCAGTTGCGCCTCTATAATTTAATGGATGGTTTTACAGCAGTGACATGTTCTTCCTTGGAATATCAGTCTCTATCCAGTGAGTAATTTATTACGACCACCCATTCTCTAAATAGACATATCACTACAGATTTAGTCTTTATCTATACGATTACTAGCTGTAGTCATATGGTGTACACTCCTTATATGGCTATTTTTATGTGCTCTTATGATGAGCTATACCGTAAGTTATCTAAAGTAAATATCCATTATCTAAGTAATATCCATTTCATATCTAGTGAGTAATTTAATTAGGCTTATCACTGTATGCTTAATCTTATCTGTACCATTACTAGATGTAGTCATATGGTGTACACTCCTTATATAGTGATTTTATGTGCTCTTGTGATAAGTAATATCTGGAGTTATCTTTAGTAAACAAGATAAAACAATGCAGAAGAGCCTTACTAAACAGCAGTTACCAATAGAGGCTACAGGTACAAGCTGAAATATAGGCCCTATGCAACCAAGCAACTATGTTAACACCAAATAGAAAAAGGACCCGTAATACTAGCTGGTACAACCCGTCATTCAATTCAATGCAAATTTACAAAAAACTGAAGCAAAAGGTTCCTGTCAATGGTAGATAAAAGCATTCAAAAGGACAAAAAAAAAACGAAATATTAAATCATAAAACCTTGAAAGTCAGCTATTCGATGCTTAATACAAAAATCAAGATGAATAAAAACAATAGCAAATTCCTTAATGTCAACACGACCAATATAAGTTAGAATTGCAACTTTAGAAACAAAGTAGAATGCTCTTTGCAACAAGATTACCTACAAAGCAGTGTAGGGTATCAGGCAACAATAACTAAACTCAACAAACAACCACTGAGACTTATGTTGGGTTATGTGAAATTCACTTCAAGAACAGACATAGCCACCAAACAAGTTGTAGAAAAAGCAATTACAAAAACACACCACTGAACTTTGTAAGCATGTTTGGAACTTGTAAGATAACAGCATAAACTTTAAAATAGATTAGAACATACTAAAGCCTGCCAGTTCATTCAACAACAGATCAAAGAAATGCAACATTTCTTAGCAGAAAAATTTCATATTATTGACAAACAAGAACAAAGGATCAGAAGTATGCCCAAACTCTATCAATCATCTTCTCAGTCATTTTTATAACTAACCACTTGGCAAGAAGAGGTACCATCAGCCAACCAAACGGAACACCAGCCAATCAAAAAAAAGAAAAAATGTCAGCCACCATTTTAAGTGTTTTAGTAGCAGCCTTATGATTGATAGGAGAGGTAATGAAACTGTCAGTAGCTGTAAAGATAAGAACAACTAATTTCTATAACTAGTATTGTTTGCTTCTACTCCTTGTAAATCTTTTTGTTTTAGTATTACTTTACTGTATTAATTTATAATATAGTAAAACCCTAGTTGTAATTATATATATAATTTATACAAAAATATATTTTTTTACAATTGAAAGTCCAGATTTGCATCAGCAGATAGAAGCAATAACAATAGAAAACAGGCTACAAGATGTCAACATGTTATCACAGGCTACAGTGTAAATCATAATTTGTAACAACTAAGGTGATATGTCATACTGTCACTAAATGTCTCACATTGGCCTCAATGGTGATATATATGTTCCCAATGCGGTATATCATTGTCCAATGAAAACAATGATTAATACCAGATGTGGAATAACAAAGTTGCAATGTCAAAGGTCATGGGGAGTTCAGTGATTATTTAATACCATATTTCATTGCCAATTGGCTAACCTGTGTAACCACACACTGATGCCATTATGTAGGATGCTCAAATAAACGCCCCAAACGGTGAGCCATATATTATTGGATAGACTGAGACCATGGGTTAAATACATGCTTTACAGGAATGGGTTGATGAACACCCCAAACAACTTCAAGTGAGGCCAACTGAACTAAAACTAACTGCAGGCTACTGGATAGAAATGGTTGCCATGGAGAACCAAGCAGAAACAAATATAGTAATTTAAATATACACTATGGTTAATTCTTTTGATATATACAAAATATAATAATGATAGATTTTTTCCAAGAGGAATCAAAGCAGTGGTAAAATTATGACATCCCATTAAACTTTGATAAGAATAGCAACAAGATTTGAGCTTTTTAACCCAATCACCAAATAAGCTTTTACCTAATTGATTAAATAGCCACCAAAGATCATCCAGTTAACTTGATCAGGTTGAAGATATACTTATGAACCGAGATAGAAAAGAACAAAACATGGTGTTTATAATAATATGATTTGACTAAAATTATTAACTCTTCTCTTCAATTTACATGCTGGTTTTATTTAGTGATATACAGACCTAAATCTCGTTGTTGCCATGTGATTTGATAATAAGTGAAAGTTTCCAATTGTTTGAACAGTACTGACTGACTGGCTCAAAAGCCTATACTGCCTAAAAAGCATATTTAGTTTAATGTTAGCTAAACGTTATAAATATCTAAAAATGTGCGAGCCTTTTTGTTGTTAGGTATGGCACCATGCATACCAAAAAAAGAATTTGAGAAGATAGAAGTAGACTTCTGAAGTATTTACATATTCCAAGTGTAGTACATGTACATGGTGTAACATCGACTAGGCAGCTATGAGTTCACTGTATGAGGGGTATTTACCATGTCGCTACTTGCTCACATAGATAGCACATTTATCCACAACAATGGTGAGGGATGGTCTGAATTTATAAAAAATAAAAGAGTTGGCTATGTATTTCATATGTGTGAGTGAAGTTGATTCAAAGTAACAAGCTTGGACAGGCCCAAACTTATCTCAGGACAAGTGGGGGCCTGTCCAAGAGATCAAACCCAAGTCAATTCTAATAGACTATGATGTTTTCAGAATTGTTCAGCGTTATATACTAAATTTAAATCAGCTTACCTCCTTGTTAGTAAGGGTGTAGAGTCTGTGAGATTTTATTCTTAGAGCCAGAGGTAGGTATAGAAAAGCCATTAATACTTCTTCTTCTTCTAAAAAGAGTATAGTTTATCACATAAGGCAAGTGAAAATTTGTGTCGGTGTTAGAGCTTTTGGATTATGGTATTCATATGGACTATGATCACTGATATTTTGATTGAATTTAGTATGGCCTATTCCATAGCCAAACAATTGATGCTGTGAATACCAGAAAGCTCTAAGAAACGAAAATTGTGAGGGTATATCAGAGTTTGGGTATTGTGTGGGACAAGAGGTTTTTGTTTTGCTGTGAAAAACTAAAATCATGAAGATGAAACCTCTAATATGTTGTTTTGACACCAACAGTGGTTCAATCAAAAAGGCTTTGGTCGCCATAACTTCATGCAGTACATAGCATAACACAACCACATACCATGACTAAGCGGTAAGTTTCGAATGAAGCTTTTGATGACTTTTGCCTGGGGAAATAGCTCTCTTCCAATTGGATAGACAGAGCAGACCGCCCTTTTCTCATTTTTAAACTAATGTTCAGGATAGGAACAATCAGGGATGCATAAAATGCTTTAATCACTTCTTTCCACTCTTGAGTGAGCTGAAATAATCCATAATCATACATATACTTTATGCAAAGAAATATGGTAAATCACAAGGGCTAAATGAGATTGAGGCAGCCAATTAAAATTGATAGGAATTTTTAACATAACCATCGAATTTGCAACAGCACATCGCAGTAAGCAGGGCAGCCAAAAAACCAAAACATGGGGCACAGCTCCAACAGGCTGTGTAACGCACGTGTATGTTAATATTATTTAGTAAAATAGTGTACTATCACTCTTTTCCCACTGTTGCCGATGAATGGTATCAATCCTGATGCAACACTGGACCGGCTGTCAGTTAGTGAAAATGAGGATTCCCGTTTAATTCAAATATACATGCATGTACACTATCCACTTACATAATGCTGGTCTTTGAGGGACGGCCAGTGAAAAAAATCTTCAGACCCTATCCCACTCATCCTCTCATTTCTAGAACTTCTCAGCATAGCCATTGTTTCACAACCAATATCAACAGCTTTACAACTAACATCTTGTGACTCACTCTATGGTACAATAAATAATGTCAGTTAAAAAAACAGAGCAGATAACATAAATAAATTCTCCTAAAAGCAGAAATAGGATGAACCCACATTCTTAGATAGGTACAGTGAAGCATGGATAACTCGCCCACGGATAGCTCGAATACATGGTTAATTCGAACGGTTTTTTTGGTCCGTTCCCACGTAATGATAAATTGCTATAGATAACTCGAACTCAACACTGTTAACTCGAACTGTTTTTTCCCCAATGGCTACCGAAACGGTTGTTATCGCTTTAGAAAATCACTTTATTCCAAGCCATAGAGGTAAACCTCAACTTTTCGTAATTCATAAGCGTCGTTATTACCACCATCGGCAAAATTTTTTTGTCATTGACTTTTCTAAAGGTTTGGTGAAATTTGATTTATACCAAACATTCGCTTAGCGATCGCCCTTCGGAAGCAAGGTAAAGTGAGGTAATCTTTGCATAAACTTCAAGAAAAATCGGCAAAATTGATCGTGGGTAAAAGCTCAAAAGAAAAATATGTCTTTTCTTTTGAGCATTTCAACCACGATCAAGTTTTGCCAATGTCAATCTAAAAAACGTCCTGGCAATAAGCTCACCTCAAGCAACAAACCCATCTCAAGTGATAAAAAAATCTCTATACTTTTTGATAAAAACGTTTTAAACTTTACATTAGAAGCATTTAATTTGAAACAAGCCATTTGTGCTTTTGATTTATATTATAGTTTGCATATGTACTGATGTCTTTTCTTTTGAGCATTTCAACAACGATCAAGTTTTGCCAATGTCAAGCTAAAAAACGTCCTGGCAATAACATCACCTCAAACAACAAACCAATTTCAAGTGATAGAAAAATCTCTATACCTTTTGATAAAAACATTTTAAACTTTACATTAGAAGCATTTAATTTGAAACAAGCTATTTTTGATTTATATTATAGTTTGTATATATACATGTATCTACTAACAAATAAGTAAATACATGGACTTGTGACAGTGCTCTGATAACTTGAACGCTCTGATAATTCGAACACTTTTGCTCGGTCCCGTGAAGTTCGAGTTATCCATGTTTGACTGTAGTTATACTAGACAGGTACTCACCTGGTAATTGCTCTATTGCCCTCACACAGTGTTGAACCCAGTGTTATAAATCCACAGTATAATTCAGTGTTGTTAATTTCCTCTGTAATGATCTTTATCCACTAAGAGGTGAAGTGTTAATATATCAGTATATGCAGTAAGGAATAGCGATAGGAATGGCGCAAAGTCGGAACCTTGGGTTGAAAGTAGTGGTTCTTACAGTACAACTGTTCAGTTAGCTGCTCACTTGTGAAATGGCCCTGTTAATACTTTGGACTTTCAACAAGATTAAGTTTCACACCTGTCACTAATTAACACACCTATGCAATGCACAAAAGAGGCCTAAAGATTAAAAAAACTCATTATGTAATACTGTGTCTGGCTTTTTAAAATAACAGAAACCCCAAATAACTTTTGTAAAAAATCACAATGTACATAATTCTATCTATCACAGCTGAAAATTTTCGATAGAAATCCTTCTTTTTGATACTAAAAAACCTATATTTGGCAATCTTCATTGAATAGTAAAAACAGCTTTTATTCAGCTTACTACATATGGGGCCTCTGGTATTACATATTACACTGGGTGTGTTGCTGTTTATATTTTCATTTCTCACCTAAAGCCTGGTTCCGAAATCGAATGCGAGACTCAGGTGGTAACTTGCGCAGCAAAACGTTTGCGACATTAGGCTTGGCGGCATATGTTCACATATAAACTGCATTGCTAAACTCAAATAAAATGTTTGCCAACCATGCCGTTTCTATAATGATGACCTTCACCTGCACAGTGCATTTCGGAAGGTTTTGCCAGCGGCCTTTTGCGAAATTAGTGCCGTATTTTAAACGTAATGAGACAGTACCTACTGTGTCTGCTCTGTGCCTGTAAAGTTCGTATGAAGTATACACATGTTAGCTCTGCGTAAAGTAAATATATTTTCAGTAATATTTATTAGTATTTAGTAAGGGGAGAACTATTGGAGAATTGTCGGTTAGTTTTCAACAGATTCTATTGATGAGTTTATTTTACTGACCGATCCACCCTGCCAATAACACAAAAACATTGTTAGTATTATTATTATTAGCATTATTGTTATTATTATAAAAGTTGTCTTTACAACCAAGTGGTTGGTAGTAAATGAGTCTAGACCTTAGCTTAAAGTCACAACGTTATCTCTTTGAAGGTTCGTCCTATTGAAGCGTCGTCCTTAGAATATGGGCAGTACCTAGTGGCACTGTTTTCTGAATTGTTTCGAACGACAGTTTAGCGTCAACATCAGCAATACATGAAATAAGCTGGCTGGATATTGTCCCAAGTGCTCGAATCGCTAAAAGGTATTGTTTTTGGTTGGATGTTCCACAGCCTTCGAAGCTCAAATCTCAGGTTTTATACCTCTCTTTGTTTTATTTTTTTCCTCTCTATCGTGATATTTTTTTAGGTTGTTATATCAATAATCTGAGGCTCTGCTGTTTCTTCATGAATTAGTACTAAACCTGGTGTCCTGGCCTTTATAATCTTATCAGACTGGATGTTGAAGTACCATATCCGCTTTGCCTTGTCATTGTTAGACACTGGTTCCACCCTATGGTCATACTATCTCTCTGTGTCTAGAAAGTTATGCTTCTTACAGATACTCCAGTGAGTAAAGTGAATCAGTAAATAAAATTATTGAAGAACAAAATAAAAGACAAAAAAAAACAATAAAACATGGAACAAGAAAGTAGAATTAATCTCAAGTAGGCCTAATGATTAGTGGCTAACGAAGTCGCGTTATAGAATCTTTAGAGTATTAAAGTATTAAAGTATTCGATAACAAACAACTTCAGTCGGAGATATCTTCATAGGTGTCTGAGTCATCCTGCTTATTGACCCTAAAAAGCAATATTTCACATTACATTCACTTGGATCTACCTGCAGTTCATATACTCAGAAAATTAATACAGCTGATTGGCAGTGGCCCAATTTGATGGCTGAAACTGTATGTTTGTCACATGTTAAGCTTGGTGATAAGTTAAGATACTCGTTTATATGACATGCTAAGCGAATATCTTAACTTATCACCAAGCTTGTATTGGTTGTAACCACGTTTTATTTTGTTTATTTTATTCGAGAGACTATTGTTACTGATTGGAGCCAGAGCCTTCTATTTACTGAGTTTGGTCAGAGTTAAAGAGGTTAAATGAACGTGAGTGGTATTATATTAACAAGTTTGAAGACATCTAAACACTTGCATACCTGTCTGCATTCGAAGCATAGGTGTATTCCTGATCAATGTCGTGCACTGGACATCTCACAACCTCGTTGGCTCTTGTTTTCTTTTCCTCTTCTGATCTTTGAACTAAATTGAACCACATCTGGTCAAACACTATTTTTTACAAAACTTCTGAACTTCAAAGATTACTTTTTATGACAAAATTAGCAGAAAACTAGATATTGTTTGTAATTGTCTTCTATTTACTGATTAAGCTTGTCATGAATCCTACTATTAAACAATTAATATAGCCACTTGTTCATGCCTGTCATTTTGCTAGGAACTAACAGTAACGATGCCGTATCATGCAAGTGTTCTTATCTTCAAATTCTTACCTCCTCCTTTACTGTATATATTAGAGGATAACTCCAAGTATTCCCTGTCACCTGTAATGGAGTGAAGACAATACTAGCAAGTATGGTACAGATTAAAAAAATTTTAATGATTGAAAATTTTAATACAGAGAACTTCTTACTCAGTGTCTTTGGTGAAAAAATGAAAATTCGGATCACCCATGAACTTTTAGCTTTTAGTTAGCAAATGTTCTAAAATTATTTTCAGTAATACATTAAAATTCTACCAAAACCTTTCATTATATTTCTTTATTTTAGCAGCTATTTTAATAACATTTGAACTACATGTAATCTACAACATCTGGAATTTTTTAAAACAGTGGTATAATCTAATATAACTTATAGTTATAATATTATATAAATGTAATCATTATAACTTGATAAATTAAAACAATTATATTATTATAATTTATAAAATTGTATTAATAATTTATAATAACATTTATAATAGTTTATTATTATAAAATTATAATAATAAATTTTTTAAATTTTCAAATATATATACATGTATAACATAACATAGTATTGTATAATATATTATGTAATATAATGTACAGATATTTAAACAAACTAAGTATAAAAAGTAATAAAGCAGTTCCAAAGTATTTTTGGGACGTTAACGACCAAGGACTATAATATAAATAGTTTAACATAATAATATACAATAATATTAAATATATGACAAAATACATTATATTATTCCCAAAGTACCTTTAAGAAACAACATTTTATAAACATAAATTCTCAAAACCTTGATTCATTGGATCAAGGCTAGACCACTGAGCTAACAATTACGCCCCTCTTCTAACGCAGGTATCTGGGAATACATGTACAGGAGAACATAACTACGTAAATTCGCTTATATTGTTTTATAACTAATTTAAGTTCTTTGTTTTCTAATCTAATTTTAAATAACTTTTGCATTTGTCTAAACCAAATCCAATAAAAAGTAAATCAAAACATAACAAATGAAATTTGCTCAAATATTCCAATCACCAGTGATTTTAGCTCTTGTTACAACATTTATAATAGAAATACATTTTCCATAGGTGGATGAAGATTGACTATCGCTGTAAAAGAGGGTTAAAAAAGTATAATCACTTCATATATAAAACAACCTTAAAAAAGACATAAAAGTGTTTCCATTCAGCCTCACTGTTTATATTTTTCTACTTGAACTAGCTTGTTCTGTTTTTCCACTAGTTATTATACAATGCAAGGGTCAAGGTATCACACGTTCTAAAAAACAAACAATGCTTGTGGGTTCTGATCATTGGAATGTCACTCTGACTGTGATGCTCATTAAAACCTTCTCACTGTGTCAACTTATTTTTAAATGATTTATTACATTCTTATATCGATTGCATAAGTTATCACTAAACAGTCATACAATTTAAAATATATTTGGTAGTACAGTCAAACCTCTACTTATGAGTACAGTCAAACCTCTATTTATGAGTACAGTAAAACCTCTATTTATAAGTACAGTCAAACCTTTACTTATAAGTTCAGTCAAACTTCTACTTATAATTACAATCAACCCTCTACTTATGAGTACAGTCAAACCTCTACTTATAAAATTTGAGCAAGTAGTTGCTTCGACATAAAAACTATTTTCTAACATATGATGCCTGAGCTTTCTCAAAGCATTACAGTTTTGCAAGTAAAGGTCAAAACGTCAAAATTATAAATAAAAAGCGTGTAGTTAATTTTGGTTTTCCTTAGGGTAAATCAAGGTAAGTTAGAACAAGTTGTGCTATAATACATTTATATTGTTCCACCAATGCATCTTTACAATACTTAACTTTCACTTCCAAACTACCCTTTCATAATTTTATGTAATGTATTTGTTTTAATGCTGTATGTAATTACTTAGAATATTTATTGAAGTTTTTCAGAACTACAATGAATTAAAAAAACGACAGCGCATTCTTATCATGTTTTGTTTCAGTATCTTTGTTTCAAGATATGGCAACTCTAATTTGTGAAACTAATATCTGAACAGATTAACTTCATGTGTCTATGTTTGACAAAATTAAGCTGGACTTTGAATAAACTCACTTTCCATGGTCCGTGGCTCGACCTTTGGCGGTGGGTTAACCTCGGGTAATGCAACAGCCATGGCCTGGGAGGCTGACCTTCAAGTAGAGACAGCAGGAGTAATAATGTTGCTATGTATCTGCTACTCACTGCTCTATAGCATGCCAGGCTGCTATAGTAACTTACCGAGCAAATGTTCTTTTGTATTTCAACAGAATGACAACCAGAACAATGATGGCAATTACGAGAGTGAAGACAGCTGCAATGAGAGCAATCGTTGTTGCATCTATAGCTGTTGCTGACGCTTTTGGATCTATGGAAGCAAGGGGAGACGACTCAGAAATTGCAACTGTTGTGTTCATTAGCTCAGTAGTGTGTGCTTGTGGAATCACTACAACAGAGATGTATACAGTTTGCGTCTATGGCTTACAAAAGAGTTATACTGTGATCAATAAAACCATATCTATTAGAAGTTAATGAAGATTATTAGCTACCATAGAATTGGTACACATGCTAAGTCAAATTAACACTCTCTTTAGGTTACTGTGCAAACCCTTTAGACTATTTTACACTCGTTTTAGCCAATGTACATTGTCTCTGAGCTATTGTACACTTCATTTGATCTATTGGTCACTTTCTTTGAACTATTGTACACTCCATATAAGCTATTGTACCCGCTCACTGAGTTATTGGACAGTTCTTCTGGAACATTTTTTGGCAGTCTTTCTCATACCACTGTAAGCAGCTACTGTCTGTCTCAAAAGTAAGAACTTCATGCAGTATTGTACATATAATGTCACATTTTGTTGCAGATCATAACTACTAGATAGGCATGTGTTAACTTCTGAGCGCATTTGGTGAATTAGAACAATTAAAAACATATATTCCATCATAATATCCTGTTTTAGGTTGGTTTCACAGTATGAGAAGAGATTAACTAGTATTTAGTTATTTTATACAAGAAATATTGCATTGAGATACAATAATACATTTATCTACTTTATAAATATATATATATATATAGATATATATATATATCTGCATATATAAATTGGATATATATATTTGTATATATATACATATATATATATACGCATATATATACACATACATATATATATACATATATATGCAGATATATATATATATATATATATATATATATATTTATATATATATATATATATATATATGCATATATATGTATATATATGTATGTGTATATATATGCGTATATATATGTATATATATACAAATATATATATCCAATTTATATATGCAGATATTATATATATCTATATATATATATACGTTTATATATAGTAGCTAAAAGCAGGTGCAAAATCATATAAAAATGTATATATATATATCTATGTATATATATCTGTATATATATATATATATATATATATACGTACATACTTTAATTTATGTATATATATGTATATATATATTTTTATATGTATATATATATATATACATAAAGGAAAGTTTAAAACTTATGGTTAAAACACTTTTATTACTTTTACTTGTTTTAACCATAAGCTTTAAATTTTCGATTACGTATAACAGGCTCTATTTTATAATATCAAACAGTCTGAGAAAAAGTTTAATTCAAAACTTATTTATATATATACACACATATATACTTTGAGAGACATATATTATTCATATACATATATCTCATAGATATGGAGATACATATATATGGTATATATATAGATAAAAAAAATATATATTCGAGAAACATATTTGAGATATATATACAAAATAAATATACAACATATATACATATACCATCATACCCTGACATATGAGTGCCCTGACCAGCGCAACAAGTAAAGTGAGATATAAGTAAAGTTGCGAGCAAGTTTCTGTCTTGAAATGCGAGAAACAGTTGAGACATGAGCATACAAGCCACTTTTTGAAAGGCACTAAATAGCAATTGATGCAAGAGGTTACTTTCGAAAACATCATCGCTCAGTCTGAGATCAAATAAGTTTTACAAATTTTCACAGAGGTAAGTTACAAACTATAGTGAAAGCGATCCAAAAGGTGCTGGAAACAGATGATAAAAGTTTTGATGAAGACAAGACTATTGTTCAGTTTTCTAAAAGATTAAAGCTTAGCTTTAAGGGTGGCTCTCACAGAATTTATTGATGTTAACTTTAATGTTACCGCTATGTTGCGCAGCATCTCATACCCTCGTTAGCCAGTACGCCTGTTTCATGGTAAGAGCTCTGTGCAGTAGCCTAGTATACATTGTAATATTATAATTTGTTGCATATCATAACCACTAAGCAGGTATTTGATACGTTAGTGCGTAGGTACTGAATTACAACCATTAAAAATATGGGATGTTATCTGAATGGATTAACTTGTATTTAGTTATTTTATATAGTGGAAAATGCCTTGATATACAAAAACATTAACATGCAAGTTTAGTTCCAAAACACATTGGGCTCATTTGTCAAAGTATAACTGTATATGCTACTTGCTAAGTTTAGTACCTCCAACAAGGTCATAAGGTCAAGAAGTACTGAACACTCCTTTTATATTACCTTTAATATTACCTAAAGGCATCACACCTACTAGTAAGAAACACGCACTCTGTTACTCTGTCATCTTTTACACTCAGTTTTTCTTACCGGAATATTCCATGACGAATCCATAGTAGTTGTCTTTGTAATCGGTAATAAAGGTAAAGGTCAAACTCTGGTCTATCGGGTTGAGGTAGAGGGTCGATTGAGGAGCCTCAGTACCACAGATCTGTACTGTGTTATTCTCATACCCGCTCACTCTAGTGATGTTCACATAGTCAATGCACCTGTACTCTAAGGCTATGTTAGCTTGAGCTGTAAAATCTAGTCTGATTTGGGACTGTGGTGGAATATCATTTATAATCAAAACAGATTCGATGTCATCACTGTACTGGCTTGGGTAGCCTTGGTGAGTCGCAATGAAATTGATATTTTTCGATGAGACTCTATGGTTGACGTTTTTTTTCCAATATATGGGGAGCACCGCTAAAAAGTAAGAACAGCTGAAGTTTGAAGAATGGTGGTTAGCAAGCGGCAGGTTTGTGGTTCAACACCTGTTACCAAAAGTCAGGAAAGGTATCTAAATATGTCAATCAGTAGTAATGATACAGTATACTAAAGCTTATCAAATACCAAAAACCTTTATTAGTCAGATTTAAGTTAAAACCTACAGTATAATAACTAATATTATATCATAATACTTTCAGGTTTATTATATAATATAAAATAAATGAGAGATTGATAAAAACTGAGAAAACTTGATAATTTTGAGAATTTAGAGTTTGCTACTTTTGAAAAAGGTTTGCGGCACTTTGAGTTAATTCAAAAAAATTATAATTTCACAGCTGATGTGTTTTTAATGTATGACAATTGTAGATGACCTTGGCAATAAAACGATTAAAAATGTAACAATAGAAATAAAATTCAAATATTGTTTAATCTTTATTTCTTCCGACTTAGGGCTGGTGGGTTTGTTGTGCACTTGGATCTCGTCATCCACAGAACTTTTTAAACACTTTTTGTGATATTCTTCTAAGCAAAAAAGTAATCTTTGCATTTTGTTTTTGCTATACATTCTGTCTGCTATGCACTCATATAATTTAATTATCACATTTATATACTAAAATAGACACCGATTAACTGTTTGTCACAAAACTTGAGCAATAGCTACCCTCAGCATTTCCCTTCTTGCTATTTAGACAATTTTGCATAAAATTTGCTCAAATGCAGCAGTATCAGATCTGCTGCACGTCAAAAAGAATTTTAATACAGTTCCATTGTATTACCATTTTTTGGACATTGTGCTCAGAAAGTTTTAAAAGAAGTCTTAAACAGGGTTTCTTTACTTTGTTTAAGATAGAAAAATATTTGTCATAAAAACACACCTATACTCATTTACACACTAGCACATTCACATGAAATTTTGCGCTAAAATGTGGTAATAGTTAGCATTTATGCTGAGTAACAGGCGCATACTCGCACACGCACTTGCACAAACACACTCACACACACTCGCACACACACGCACACACGCACACACGCACACGCACACACACACACACCCCCTCACCACCACCACCACCACACACACACACACACACACACACACACACACACACATCATATGTGCCTTCAAACTCACACACAGACAGACTAACAGACAGACAAAGTGGCAAAGTTAGATTTATTAACTTAACTTATTTCTTTTCATTTTGTGCATTTTTTCTGCAGACGTTTGTTTTTTTGTATGAACTTCACTTTCAAAAACGGTTATACATGTCCATGGGAAATTATTTTGAGTACATTGTGACCGTATTTCTTACCTGAGAAAACAAGTAGAAATCCTTGATAAGTTTGTTCTTGGCTTGTAATAAATCGGAAAGACATACTGTCTGTATTAGAAGTGACATAGAATGTCGAATCTTCGAAGTCCTCTCCACAAATTCTGTAGTTACCTGACACCTCGAAAAAGGCACTGCAGTTGCTGGCCAACTCAATGCCTGACCTCAGTGTTGAATCAATTCTGTAGAGAGGGTAAGCTGACACATTAGTCAGCGTGAGATTACTATTGATGTCACTGTCATAAGGTAAGATTGGGTAGCCTTTGTGGCTAACAATGTGCAGCAGGTGTCTGGTTGGAGCTGTACTGTGAGAGTTGCGACCTCGTTCAATGGGAATCACCTCTGCGTAATAAAAGACTTATTTCTTATTTTCACACTACTTTTCAAGGTTACAGTTAGTATGTACATGTATATAGTTAACACGTACATTATTAACATATATGAAGTTGACATATATATATATTATCGGCAACATAGGTATTGTTAACATTTATAGAGTTAAGCTATGTATTGTTAACATTTATAATTAACACATATTTTGGTAAAATAGGTGTTAATATCTTACCAATAAAATGTATATATTGGTAAGATATATATTGCTAACATTCATATTGTTGATATCGTCAAAAGATCAATTTTGTTACACCCGAACATAAAAAATAAAGAGATTTATGTTTCTCTTTTATTGCACCGGCCATCTTCTTGCCACTAGAATTGGTCAATAGCAAATGACTTGGCTTGTTTTAACAAGAAAACCTGCATTTTAAGCTGCAAGTTATTTCTTTCGTTGCTCACACGTCATTTTCCTTTTGATAACATAAAACACTGGTTAGTGGTTGTCAAATTTAAGATGTTGGCACCATAAGGCAAGCTAAGGTGTACCATCTACAAACAACATTACTGCAATATACATAAAAAGACTTTGCAACTACCTTTTCTGACAACGACCAACTACAGTAGATGTTGACTTTAAACAATAGAGCATCTCTTTAAACAAAAGTGTTTAGGTTTTCTAAATACTTGTATTTTCGCAAGCTTTCTAAACTTTGTAAAGAAAGAGTTATCTACCCTCTAGTGTAGAGAATCCTTTCTTTACAAATTTTAAATTATTCATGCATAATTCATAGGCATAAGGCTGTAATCAGAAGGTAAAAAAGCACATACCGATCTCAGCAGCGGGATTGTACGCATCACTTGGTATCCCTTCAACTTCTGAAATCAAGGAAAGTGTAAAACGGCGTAAATAACCCAAATGACATGTCTAAGCAACTTTCTTATGAAAAGTAATGTTATATTATATTAATAATATTAATATATAGTAAATTAGTATTATTAATATACAGTAGATGAATGTTACAAATATTTAATATATCAAAATTATTAATAAATATTGATTGAATATTACTATATATTAGATCAAAGTTATTAATATATATTAAATCAATATTATTTATACTTATTAAAACAATACTATTAATATATAGTAAATTCATATTAATAACATATATATATTATATTAATATTATTACTATATAGTAGATGTATAGTATTGCTATATAATAAAATAATATTATTAAAGTTTAGTTGATCAATACTATTAATATATAGTAAATCAATAATAGTAACATAATATAGTAAATCACTATTATTAATATATAGTAGATGAATATTATTAATATATAGTGAAATATTATTATTAACATAATTATAGTAGATGAATATTTTAAATACATAGTAGATGATTATTAATAATATATAGTGAATCAATATTATTAACATTGAGTAAATCAATATAATTAATATAAAGTAGGTCAATATTACTAATAGGTTAAACTTACTAAGATATGGCATATCAATATTTATTATTATCTTGAACTTCAGGTTTGATACAAATAATTGCGAAGTTAAATGAAGACTGAAACTTACCAGAATATTCCATGACAAACCCCGCATAACTTTTACTGTAGTCTGTGACGAAAGTAAATGTTAGACTTTCTCTTACTGGCTGAAGGTAGAGCGTTCGTTGGGAAGCCTCGGTACCACAGATCTGTGCTATGTTTTTGTCATATTCACTTACTCCAGTGATGTTCAAGTAATCATGACAGTTGTTCTCTAAGCCAATACCACTACTAGCAGTAAATCTCAGTCTGATGATGGTGTCTTGAGAAATGTTAGTCAAGATAAGCGCTGAGTTAAGATTGTCGCTGTACTTTTGCGGATAGTTTTTATGGGTTGAGATGTATAAAGGAGTTATGGGTAAAGCTCCTCTATCATAGATCCCACCGACATCTATGGAGAGAACTTCTGCAGAAAAAGGTGTTGGTGTTTAATGTAATATGTAGTAGATTTTCTGGGGAACTACTGTAGGAATGTAATGGATGATCAGATAGATTGGAGATACAAACTGAGTATTTACACAGCACATTTTTCACAACACGGATAGCTCATCAGCATGAAGAGCATTTATAATGCATGTATGATGTGTATTTTAAATGCATGGAGATCGTCAGCTTAAAATCTGTAATCTCTTTTTTATAGTTCGGTCTTTTCTATGAATTGTCATTAAATTTTAGGAAGCTAAATATATCGTCAAAGTGTGACGGCCAATAAGAAGTTGTAATAATTTATTTAAGAAGCAGTTTTAAACTATCAAACCTAAAAGTCTTAACATTAGCCGTATATCCTGAGATCAGTGTAGCAAAATATCATAAGCTTTAGATTCTGAGAATCTACATACGTGTATAAATAAACTTCACTGCTTGTTTTTGGACATTATGTCCAGTTAAAACAATTAAAATCCGGCAATGGAAAACATGCACCACAGAGGATTGGATCTCTGATCCCCTATTCACAAGATGACAAGCTAACCCGATAAACTACACGACATACAATGAATTTGCTGGGCAAATATTCCTTTTTTGGATTAAAATACACATAGCAACTTTGCGTTACGCAACGTCACTAAAGTTTGCTCTCATAGTTCTTATTAGTAAGTTTATCAATACGTATACTAGCTTATTCAAATTAGCTATTAGCAACAATAATATCTGCCACTGTTCATAAGCTGTTTCAATAAGCATTGAATGAGTGGAATACATTTTAACACTCTCACTAATTGCGCACATACGAATGTATCTGCCTTATACATATACGTGCACATATACAAAGACCTACACGTTCACCAATGCAGGTATATTATATTTTTAGGTATTTATAAAAGAATATTTATTATTGTTTTAAATGAGCTCTTAATACTCAAGCATAGAGTGAATTATACTACAACGTATAGTGCAAAGAGAAATGTTCTGCTAGTCAATTGTTGCAAATTTGATGTAAATAGATATAGATCTGTCTTACCATATGATAAATAAAAGACAGTAATATCATATATCTTAAATAATATATTATTTATGTATTTATTTATGCTTGTGTAGAAAAGATTTAAAGGATAATTGCTTCACAAATACTAATAAAGCGTACAGTAGACACTCCTACAATGTATACCTTCTATAACGTAATTTTCAATTGAGAAAAAATTATGCAGTTTTGCTTTGAACTACGTCGAAAATTCCATATAATGTGAGATGTCAAGTAGGGGAAACTTCACAAATTTTATTTGATTGATGACATATGAGAATAACTTGTAACAAAAAACTGACGTAAATATAGCGTTATATCTATATATTTACATTTATATACACATACATGTATACATTTGTATATATATATATGTATACATTTGTATATATATATATATATATGTATACATTTGTATATATATATGTATGTATGTATGTATGTGTGTATGTATGTATGTATGTGTGTATGTATGTATGTACGTATGTACGTATGTACGTATGTACGTATGTACGTATGTACGTATGTACGTATGTACGTATGTACGTATGTACGTATGTACGTATGTACGTATGTACGTATGTACGTATGTATGTACGTATGTATGTTTGTACGTATGTACGTATGTACGTACGTACGAACGTATGTACGTACATAGGTACGTACGTATGTACGTACGAATGTATGTACGTATGTTTGTACGTATGTACGTACGTATGTACGTACGTATGTACATACGTATGTACGTATGTACGTACGTATGTACGTATGTACATACGTATGTACGTACGTAAGTACATATGTACGTACGTATGTACGTACGCATGTACGTACGTATGTACGTACGTATGTACGTACGTATGTATGTACGTATGTACGTATGTATGTACATACGTATGTACGTACGTATGTACGTACGTATGTACGTACGTCAGTACGTACGTATGTACGTACGTATGTACGTACAGATGTACGTACGTATGTACGTACGTATGTACGTACGTATGTACGTACGTATGTACGTACGTATGTAGGTACGTATGTACGTACGCATGTACATATGCATGTACGTACGTATGTACGTATGTATGAACTTATGTATGTATGCATGCATGCACGCATGCATGCATGTATGCATGCATGTATGCATGCATGTATGCATGCATGTATGCATGCATGTATGCTTGCATGTTTGCATGCATGTATGCATGCATGTATTCATGTATGTATGTATGTATGTACGTATGTACGTATGTACGTATGTACGTATGTACGTATGTACGTATGTACGTATGTATATATATATATATATAAATATATATATATATATACATATATATATATTTTTTTTTACATTCATATACATATATATATATCTCGAAATTTAACATCATCATATTAGCATCATCATGCTCATGATGATACAAACATGTATATCATGATAATACAAACATGTATATCATGATGATACAAATATTAATATCATGATGATACAAACATGAATGTCAAGATGATACAAACATGTATATTATGATGCTACAGACAAGTATATCATGATGATACAAACACGTATATCATGATGATACAAACAGTTATATCATGATGATACAAACATGTAAGTCATGATGATACTAACATGTACATCATGATGATACAAAAAAGTCAATCATGATGATCCAAACATGTATATCATGATGATACAAACATTTATATCATGATGACACAAACATTTATATCATGATGATGCAAACATTTATATCATGATGATAAAACATGTAAATCATGATGATACAAACATGTTTATCATGATGATACAAACATTTATATCATGATGATACAAACATGTATATCATGACGATACAAACATGTAAATCATGATGATAAAAACATGTATATCATGATGATACAAACATTTATATCATGATGTTGCAAACATTTATATCATGATGATGCAAACATTTATATCATGATGATGCAAACATGTATATCATGATGATACAAACATGTATATCATGATAATACAAACATGTTTATCATGATGATACAAACATGTACATCATGATGATACAAACATGTATGTTATGATGATACCAACATTTATATCATGATGATACAAACATGTATATCATCATGATATCCATGTTTGTATCATCATGATATACATGTTTGTATCATCATGATGATATATGTATATCATCATGATTTCCATGATTGTGTCATCATGATATACATTTTTGTATCATCATGATATAAATGTTTGTATCATCATTATATAAATGTTTGTATCATCATGATATAAATGTTTGTATCATCATGATATACATGTTTTTATCATCATGATTTACATGTTTGTATCATCATGATGTACATGTTTGTATCATCATGATATACATGTTTTTATCATCATGATTTACATGTTTTTATCATCATGATATACATGTTTGTATCATCATGATATACATGTTTTTATCATCATGATTTACATGTTTGTATCATCATGATATACATGTTTGTATCATCATGATATATATGTTTTTATCATCATGATTTACATGTTTGTATCATCATGATATACATGTTTATATCATCATGATATACATGTTTTTATCATCATGATTTACATGTTTGTATCATTATGATATACATGTTTTTATCATCATGATTTACATGTTTGTATCATCATGACATAAATTTTTGTATCATCATGATATACATATTTTTATCATCATGATTTACATGTTTGTATCATCATGATATACATGTTTGTATCATCATGATATACATGTTTTTATCATCATGATTTACATGTTTGTATCATCATTATATCCATGTTTGTATCATCATGATATACATGTTTGGATCATCATGATTGACTTGTTTGTATCATCATGATTTACATGTTTGTATCATCATGATGTACATGTTAGTATCATCATGACTTACATGTTTGTATCATCATGATATAACTGTTTGTATCATCATGATATACGTGTTTGTATCATCATGATATACTTGTCTGTAGCATCATAATATACATGTTTGTATCATCATGATATTAATATTTGTATCATCATGATATACATGTTTGTATTATCATGATATACATGTTTGTATCATCATGATATACATGTTTGTATCATCATGATATACATGTTTTTATCATCATGATTTACATGTTTGTATCATCATGATGTACATGTTTGTATCATCATGATATACATGTTTTTATCATCATGATTTACATGTTTTTATCATCATGATATACATGTTTGTATCATCATGATATACATGTTTTTATCATCATGATTTACATGTTTGTATCATCATGATATACATGTTTGTATCATCATGATATACATGTTTTTTATCATCATGATTTACATGTTTGTATCATCATGATATACATGTTTATATCATCATGATATACATGTTTTATCATCATGATTTACATGTTTGTATCATCATGATATACATGTTTTTATCATCATGATTTACATGTTTGTATCATCATGATATACATTTTTGTATCATCATGATATACATGTTTTTATCATCATGATTTACATGTTTGTATCATCATGATATACATGTTTGTATCATCATGATATACATGTTTTTATCATCATGATTTACATGTTTGTATCATCATGATATACATGTTTGTATCATCATGATATACATGTTTTTATCATCATGATTTACATGTTGCTATCATCATGATATACATGTTTGTATCATCATGATTTACATGTTTGTATCATCATGATTTACATGTTTGTATCATCATTATATACATGTTTTTATCATCATGATTTACATGTTTGTATCATCATGATATACATGTTTGTATCATCATGATATACATGTCTGTATCATCATGATATACATGTATCATCATGATGATACAAACATGTATATCATGATGATGCCAGGTGAGCCAAACGAAGACTACAGAATAAGGATAGAGCATTGAGAATAACCGTGCCAGTTGGCTAAATTGAGGAATGCTGGTGTTACGTTACGTAGCACTAGCATCCCTCAATTCAACCGACTATCATAGCTGGAAAAGATTCAATCCACCATGCGCAAAGCTGCAAGTTCAAATCTTGATGAGAACACTATTTTTCCTAACCTTAAAGTATGACTTCAGACAGTCAGACAGACAGAGTCTATTATAGTAAATATATACAATGGACCCTCGTCATATGATTTTAGATCATGCCAGTGTTGGCATCGTAAGGCAAAAGTTTCATAAAAGGGATATAGAAACCATTATTAAATATGTGGTGCAAACACCTCCTGACAGAAATCATCAAAATTTTATATGTGTATTTCATATGTTAAATATTAGTAACAAAATAGTAAATTATCCTTAGTAGCTATAGTTACCTACAGTAACCTTAGTGTATTTAGTGGTTATGATCTACAATGAAATGTTATGTTACTATCTAATATGTGCGGTACGTACCATAAGGAGTTTTTACTTTTGAGGCATGCGTATACCATAAACTTTGAATTTAACTTAAACAAATTTTGTTTGCTAAACACATACTTAAAGCTAAGTTTTAGTTCGTATTTTTAAGTATTTTACTGAACTTCAGCTTATTCATTGCTAAAGTTTTCTCAGCCATCCATTTCTGGATTTGATTTTACAATAATTAATAATAAATAATACTGAGCTGAGTGAAATCGAGCATCGTATCTCTTATATTAGTTGTAAGATGTACTTCGGCAATAGCATATTGGCATATTTGTTATTCCATTGTAAGCGGCACACCGACTGCCAAATTTTAACTTCAAGAAAAGTTTGTTGATTTCGCTTGGCGAAAAATATTGCGTGGGGAGGGAGTAAACAATCTGCATGCTTTACATCACAGCACAAAATAATTGTGTCACAGGATCCTTATAGCCCGAGGGCGCACTGTAGTAAATATTACACTTGTCATGTCATTATTGCTTGCTAAAGATGAAAGGAAATGGTTTGAGAAGTTTATCAATGACCTCGGGTGAGCAGAAGGCTGCTATTGATTACTGTCGAAGACTTTTCCTTCATCTTGATACTTAATATGACAGGTCTAGCTAGGCACTTGTAACAGTAGGTCACGCAGTGAAAAGATTGCAAAACCTTTTGGCATTTGAGTGAGACTTTTTATTATGAAAATAACTAGATTTTGAAAACTGCTCTTAAGATTTGATTGAAAATATACATTGACACGTAATTTTACAAAGAGGTTTTATTTTCCTAGCTTTGACATGTTATTCTATCATAAACTGTAAAATATAATGGATATCAATTTAAAATGGAACTAAAACAAATGCTTTATTGGTTGATGAGCTGTGATGGTAATGCATGGCAATAGTAATCATTCAGTGTTATCATTGCTGTTCACATTATTTTTCATACATAATCATACATTATTTTTATACAGTATGATTTTTACAATATCCCCAGAATAAAGTGTAATAGCTTTTGTTGCAGTTTTAATATAATTCACAAGCATTTTAATCTTCAAGCACCATTAAAACCTGCAACACCTGTCAAATCTCGTTCAGCTCCCGGCAACTTTGCCAAAAAATGAGAAATTCACAGTGTTCGACCAGCAAGAAACCTTTGTAAAGATTGCCAGGTATGTCTTAACAAAGGTGAACTAAATGATTACTACAGATTGACCTGGTCACACACTTGGCTGTCTCAAGTGTGTAGACCCTACAGCTTGGCATGCTAACAGTTTTCATAGACTTAATGCTCTGCATGGCTACAGCGCATCAAGAACGCTTCATGATTTCACCACATGCTTGGGACACTCCGAATGATGATTTGTTTTTCTGTATATTCTCCAAAGTCAGGCAATGAAAGAACTTGAGTGGATAGGCTAACACCAGAGATAGACTAAAACTGTGAATGAGCTAGGAAGATGTGCATGTAAAGAGTATCCAGTGCAAAAGACAAAGTGCAAAAGATTGAAGGCTAGATCAAGGACAGCTTTAGAGTTTCTGGCGAAGCCGTTACTAGATATTATCTAGTTAAAATGTAGTCTTAACTACTTGAAGCAGCCAGAACAAAAGGTTGTAACCTTTGGTTACAGGTTAGTCAAAAGTTAGTAAGTAGTTAGTAATGGAAAGGTCAGTCTTTGTTTTAGAAAGAGATTGACAAGTCGGCAGCCTCAGCTAAAAAAAGTTGAACACAAATGTATGTTAACATGGTCAAGAAAGATATAATTAGAGATAGTTTATGTATTTAGAGTTATTCTGTTAGTGAAACGGAATTAAAATTAGCTGGATCAATGACATTACAATGCTTGTAAAATGTATCTTTTTATAAACATACGAAACACGGAGAGATTGTTCTTGAAAGTGCTTAAAACCGGATTTTGTAAAGTTGGTTTTATTGCTGAAGCAAACTTTTGCTTCATTACAGCTAAATATATTTATATAACCTCTAAAATAGACCTCAGCCTGAATGCATCTAAAGATATTGACACTTACACAGCAATGAATGATTGAGATGTAAAGCATTGTCAAAGGAGAAAGTCTTTGATAGAAGAAAATTCCATTTAGACACACAGCAGTATTGCTTGCCCTAATGCAACTTTTGGCCAGTAAAATGTGAACTGTTTGTAATAGAGAGCTGTTTAGAAATTTGGTTTGTAGTCATTTTGATGTCACCAACTCCTTAAAGTAATTAAATTTTTCATTTCCTTTTTAAGATGGCCAACTATGCAATGTCTAGCTTTTATGTAAGATATCTGCGCTGAGTTTTGCAGTTTTAAATTATTTTGTTTTATATAGAAACTGGTTACATATTACAACTTGTCTTAATAATATTTTACCTTCTGATTTGCATCTATGTAAGAACTGTTAGTTTTGATTTTTTTAACGTTTTGATGGATCTTTCCTAAAGTTTTGTACAAATGCTCTTTTCATTGTTAGACTGTAATTCGAGATAATTTGGTAGGACATGAAACAACATGAGAACGTGATACAATACAATATAGTATGATATAATAAAGTACGATATGATACAAAATGATATGATGCAATATAAAACTACTAGCAAGATTTTCGATGTTAGTCGAGGGTTGAAAGCAGCTCATAAACAGTGGCAGGTAATGCAGTTGCCTACTGTTACAGTTGCCTACCACTTGCCATTAGCTTGGCACAATGCCAATGGCTAATTTGAGTAAGCTAGTTTTTGTATTGTTAAATTTACTAACAAGAGCTGTGAGAGCAAGCTTTATTGATGTGGTGCCGTAATGTAATGCAGAGTTGATATGCTAATTTAACCTAGATAACCATTCATATCACTCAATGAATCCAATGCATTCCGTGAAGCTCAATTGGTTACTTTATTGCTTGGTGAAAGGAAGGTTTTGAGATCAATCATCTGCAATATGGAATCTTTGTTGCAAAATTTTAATAACTACTGCTGGAGAGACTGAATCACAGACTGAATCAAAGACAGACTCTGAGATTTATGTATATATATACAACATAAAATGACACAATAAAGGTTGCAGTCTCAGTTCTTGTAACATTTTCATTCCCCATAACTTAGGATAGTTTTGGCTTGTAAAATAGTTAAATGTATACTTACTATGGAGTTTAAGGATAGCTCCTTGGTATGTATTGCTTCCATCAGATATGAATCTGAAGGTTATATTGTCGGCAACTAGATGGAGATTCCAGATTGACCGATCACTCAGATGGGCGCAAATTATCTTTGTGTTACTTTGAGATCCTTTGACTTCGATTATTTCCAAATAGTCAAAGCAGTTTTTTTCGAGCTCAATGTCACGCCTGATGACCATATTTAGTCTGAGAAGGGAGTCTGGGGATACACCAGTGAGTGTTATAGAAGAATTAATGTCATTCCTGTATTTAAGAGTTGGGTAGCCTAAATGGGTTATGATGTGCAAAAGGGGAGCTGAAGGTATCACTCTATTAGTGTTATAGCCCTCATCTATCGGGATTAGATCTGCAATAAACATATGAACATCAAACCAAAGCTATTCTATTGTGCAGGAAATTATAACAGTATCATTCGGTGGCTGCTTGAACATATATATCTATATATATATATATATATATATATATATATATATATATATATATATATAAAATTGGGTAAAAATGAAAGTTAAAGTTAAGTTTAAAACAACTTTATTACTAATAGTTTCATATTGCCATGCAATAATCATCAGATAAAATTGTTAGCACTGAAAACGACTTATATATAGATGGAAATAAAAGCGTAGGTCTTAAAATACCTAAATACACCACTGATACAGAGGATTAAAATTAGCAAGCAACACGATTTAAAGCCTCAACAATGCAGAAGTTTAAAAGTTAAGTCTTAAAATTGCTTAAAAGGAATTTGCCAGCATGTCTACATGTTGAAACTAGTTCACAGCGTTTGTTTAATGTAGCAATGTTAGGATTGTATATAATATAAAATTTATCATACAGACATAGGTTGCATCTGCCTGTGGTCTTGTTGTATGATGTAGCTCTTTTGACTATGCTCCACTTGATGTTATATTCTATGCCTTGGTCTTTTAAGGTCCATATGTGCTTACTGAGCTCGGTGCTTGATCTTTTCTCTACATTTCTAAAGGTTGTCATATGATTGTAATAGCGTTGTTTGAATGTGGTGTCAGTCAATCCTTGATTGACTGACACCACACCACAGGTAGTGAAAAGACGTTACAGGTAGTGAGAAATGACGAGAGGTTAAATGAGAAGTATGTGACATAGTAATGACGTAGCATATGGAAATTTATGAAAGCAAGTGCAAGTCAGGAGGGCCCTCTCTTTTTGCATAGCTAATTAAAGATTAAGCATTTATACAATAATCACTACTTGACAACAATATATCTGGTAGGTATGGTAAATTAGGTATGGGGTGGTCTATTCTATCTAGTAAACTAAGACCCGTTATACCCCGTTGTCGTGTCTCCTTAGCATAAATGACACAAAAACACCCTGTGACCATCAGACCATCAGACTATTGTAATCTGAATATCAAAGAAGACAAAAGAGAATATATACTCAAATTGCAAACTGCTAGATCAGTATAACAGGGCACCTTGAGCTGGTGAAACAGATGCAGTTGTCAAGCTCTCTAGCAGAGTTGCTGACATTTTGTTAAGCTTGAAGATGTAAAACAAAGACAAGTTTACTTGGTAAGCAATAAATCAATAAGCAATAACACAAATCTAGCCAATTTGTAAACAACCAACTTTAACCCTTTCACTGCTACAGGCAAGTTCATACGAATGTCATGATCAGCTGCAGTAGAAGCATTTTTGTGAAATTTACTGTCGTTGCGTATTAACTAAATATTACTGGCTCATGACTAGATAAACAACAATCGTTAGTATTTCTAAAGCGATAATAATTATGGCCTAAATAATTTTCTAAAGAAGCCAACATTTGTGTAGCCAATAATAGTTTATGATCAGAGAATTCCACTTCAAAAAAGGAACATTTTTTCTGACAATCAACCATTTTAGTTGTAATATAGCTTCCGCAAGCACATCCCAAATTAAAAACAGAAAAACTTTTATTGATGACTTTGTAGGTCATTTAGATTCAGAACTAATTAAATAATCAAAAAAGGAAAGTGACAGCACTGATTCTGAAGGTGGTGAAAGTAATATTTTTGTAAGAATT
Source organism: Watersipora subatra (assembly GCF_963576615.1). Classification (NCBI taxonomy): domain Eukaryota; kingdom Metazoa; phylum Bryozoa; class Gymnolaemata; order Cheilostomatida; family Watersiporidae; genus Watersipora; species Watersipora subatra. Next base: position 65,127,406 of record NC_088713.1, read on the forward strand.
AAGAATATTGTAGAAAATCGTTTATGCTTTAGACAATCTGATCTCTAGCTATGCACAGTATGAATCCATTGAACTTTTTGCATAGCTCTGTTTGTTATTATGTTGGCATGATAAAACACATGTACAACAAAAATGTTCTAGATAAGTGTTGAAAATGAAATAAATTGCATGCATAACAATGCAGCCAAATCGACTATTTTCAGTAAAATGACTGGCAGTAGGCCGAAAGCTAAATTTGTACATGAATGGCAGTGAAAATGCTAAAGAAATATTGGGCATCCATTTAACTAACGGTCAGTGTAACATTATGCTTGACAGGTGTTAGTTGTCAGGTGTCAGTGCCAGATGCCAGACTATGGTTTCCATTAAATTGAATAGTTAGTATAAAACATGGGACCACAGGCTATAAACGCATTTGTTTCTAACAGTCTGGCACATAGTGGGCTATGTGTCAGACAATCTAACTAAATAGGAATTTCTGAGGTTGTATAACCAACAGAGCTCATGCACTTTTGTGTACCCAACAGAACAAACAGAACTCTTGCAGGTTTGTGTGCATGATTATATTGGTTACCAATAGCTGTCAGAAAAACTGAGCAAGACTCGAGCTATGTTGATGTTATCAATCAGTGCATTCTTTTTTAAGCCTCCAAAGATTTGCTATGTTATTTCTCCACTCTGTTCTTAGTGGAAATTGTAATCATTGTGTATGCAAAGCTATAAGAAGACAAGGTCTAGAGTTTCAAATGCTTTGAACTCTTTTTGTTAAAGATCTGCATGCACTGTCTCTGTTTCTATCAATAGAAACAGAGACGGATATCAATTGCTTCTTGGAGTCATATGGCTAAGCTGAATTCAAGCCAGCTAACATAACAATATCACACAATATCAATGTTTAGTTTTACTATTGCAACTCTCTGGTGACACATTTATCTGTGGTACTTTCAGTTATGATCAATTAAAACAAAATTTCACAAGGTGGCAACTATCAATTCCACTAATACGGTGATCTAAAAACTAAAATTGTCCGCTCCTATGATATAGATAGAGGAAACTGACTTCCAAAGATGTGATTGCATCATTAAATTCATTCAAATGACATTAAAACCAATGTAGGGCTATAAAATCAGCTAAAATTTGATGTCTTTTTTGCCTTTGTAGACTAGCCATGTCCATGTATATAAGCGTTTGAATGAAATCTTTTTTTTGAAACCATTAGATTCAAGCAAGTGGTTTTATCCCTGGCATATATAGTCAGCACACATAAAAATAGTCAACGGGCGCTGAGTACATGATCTTTTCATTTGCTAATCATCAGCACAAATGTTTTATATAGGTCCTATAAAATTCTTATCGCTAACAAACCCGTTGGCTGTGATCTCGAATAGTGTCGTAGTTAAAAAATTGATTTACTAGATCAGGCAGCCTGAATCGACACATTTAATTGAGAAACAACAAAGATTTAACAATACTTCGAGTTTCAGCCAAGGAGACTCAGAGTTTTCTGAGCATCAGGTAGTTAAAGATTGGGGTAGAAAGCCTATGGTTAGAGCTGACGGGTGTCATCAGCATTATGGTAGTCGGTCACGTAATAATGATGCAGGAGTTGGAGTTTGATGAAAGCAAGTGCAAGTCAAGAGGAGTATAAGCTCTTTGTATAGCTTGGTTAAGTTTAAGCATATATATATATATATATATATATATATATATATATATATATATATATATATATATATATATATATATATATATATATATATATATATATATATATATATATATATACATACATATATATATATATATATATATATATATATATATATATATATATATACATATATATAAATATATATATTTATATATATATATACATATACATATACATATATATAAATATATATATTTATATATATTGCATATATATTGTATATGCATTATATTTTGCATATACAATATATATGCAACATATAATGCATACATATTGTATATGTATACAATATAAATATATATATATATATATATATACAATATATTATATAGGCAATATAGGCAAAATATAGCCAATATTCTTCCGCAAAAGGGTTAAATTTATCGTCTTAACATTGTGACGAAGTGCTTGAAAAATACATCCTCACCCTCTACTTGGAAAAGGGTAAAAAACAGACCACTAAGATGTTCAAATAAAGGTTTTATAGTATATTATAAACATGTATATTTATATATAAAATCTGTGATCTCTATTTTTGCTCATTTTGAGCTCTTTCTTTGCTGCATCACTTTATGCTACTTTCAGATATACTGCCACCATTGACGTCTACGTGCAAAGACAACTATTGTTATGTATTGCCAATAGAGTAATCTACAACTAACGGTAAGCATTGAGCAATCATGGAGATTTACATGTACGGGCATCTGTAAACTAGAAGATGTCCTTTTAACTGAGTAAGTGTACATGCATTTGCTCACATGATAAAACAATTTTGGTATTTATAGAACATGTCTATGTTACAGCAACTGATCAGTTATCGTACTCTGTAAGCATTAGCTATTTATAAACTTTTCAGACCTCTTATTTTGATCATGTATAGATAAGCATACATGTCGTAATAATCACTCGTATAATCAGGTTATTGGGCCTAAGGCTAAGATAATGTTTGAGATCACGGCAGTTACAGGTAGTGAGAAGACATTACAGGTAGTGAGAAGTGACGAGAGGTTAAATGAGATGTCGGTGACATAGTAAGGACGCATCAGATGGAATTTTATGAAAGCAAATGCAAGTCAGGAGTGGCTCTCCCTTTGTACAGCTTATTAAAGTTTAAGCATTTGTACAATTATCACTACTTGTCAACAATATATCCGGTGGGTATGGTAAATTAGGTATGGGGTGCTCTATTTTATCTAGTAAATTAAAACCTGTTATACCCTGTTTTCGTGCCTCCTTAGCGAAAATGACACAAAATGCCCGGTGGTCATCAGACCTTTGTAATCTGAACATCAAAGAAGACAAAAGAGAATCTATACTCAAATTGCAAACTGCTAGATCTGTATAACAGGGCACTTTGAGCTGGAGAAACGAATGCAGTTGTTAAGCTCTCCAGCAGAGTTGCTGACATTCTGTTAAGCTTGGAGATGTAAGACAAATAAAAGGTTGTGTGTAAAGCAATAAAACAATAAGCAATAACACAAGTATAGCCAATTTGTAAACAACCAACTTTAACCTATTCACTGCTACAGGCAAGTTCATACGAATGTTATGATCAACTGCAGTAGAAGCATGTTTGTGAAATTTACGGTCGTTGCGCATTATCTAAATATTACTGGCTCATGACTAGATAAACAACAATTGTTAGTATTTCTAAAGCGATAATAATTATTGCCTAAATAATTTTCTAAAGAAGCCAACATTTGTGTAGCCAATAATAGTTTTTGATCAGGGAATTCCAATTCACAAAAGGGACATTTTTTCTGACAATCAACCCTTTTAGTTGTAATATAGCTTCCGCAAGCACATCCCGTGTTGAAAACAGAAAAACTTTTGTTGATGACTTTGTAGGTCATTTAGATTCAAAACTAATTAAATACTCAAACAAGGAAAGTGACAGCACTGACTCTGAAGGTGGTGAAAGTAATAGTTTTGTAAGAATTAGGAATATTGTAGAAGATCGCTTATGCTTTAGACAATCTGATCTCTAGCTATGCACAGTATGAATCCATTGAACTTTTTGCATAGCTCTGTTTGTTATTATGTTGGCATAATAAAACACATGTACAACAAAAATGTTCTAGATAAGTGTTGAAAATAAAAGTAATTGCATGCAGAACAATGCAGCCAAATCGACTATTTTCAGTAAAATGGTAGGCAGTAGGCCAAAAGCTAAATTTGTACATGATGGCAGTGAAAATGCTAAAGAAATATTGGGCATCCATTTAACTAACGGTCAGTGTAACATTATGCTTGACAGGTGTTAGTTGTCAGGTGTCAGTGCCAGAGGCCAGACTATGGTTTTCATTAAATTGAATAATTAGTATAAAACATGGGACCACAGGCTATAAACGCATTTGTTTCTAACAGTCTGGCACATAGTGCGCTATGTGTCAGACAATCTAATTGAGTAGCAATTTCTGAGGTTGTATAACCAACAGAGCTCATGCACTTTTGTGTACCCAACAGAACGAACAGAACTCTTGCGGGTTTGTGTGCATGATTATATTGGTTACCAACAGCTGTCAGAAAAACTGAGCAAGACTCAAGCTATGTTGATGTTATCAATCAGTGCATTCTTTTTTAAGCCTTCAAATATTTGCTATGTTATTTCTCCACTCTATTTTTAGTGGAAATCGTAATCATTGTGTCTGCTAAGCTATAAGAAGACAAGGTCTAGAATTTCAAATGCTTTGAACTCTTTTTGTTAAAGATCTGCCTGCACTGTCTCTGTTTCTGTCAATAGAAACAGAGACGGATATCAATTGCTTGTTGGAGTCATATAGCTAAGCTGAATTCAAGCCAGCTAACATAACAATATCACACAATATCAATGTTTAGTTTTACTATTGCAACTCTCTGGTGACACATTTATCTGTGGTAGCTACTTTTAGTTATGATCAATTGAAACAAAACTTCACAAAGTGGCAACTATAAATTCCACCAATACGGTGATCTAAAAACTAAAATTATCAGCTCCTATGATATTGATAGAGGAAACTGACGTCCAAAGATGTGATTGCACCGTTGAAGTCATACAAATTACATTAAGCCCAACGTAGGGCTATAACATCAGCTAAAATTTGATGTCATTTTTGCCTTTGTAGACTAGACATGTCCATATATATAAGCGTTTGAATGAAATATTTATTTTTTTGAAACACTCAGACTAAAGCAAGTGGTTTTATCCCTGGCATATATTGTCAGCGCACATAAAAAGGTCAATGAGCGCTGAATACATGATCGTTTCGTTAGCCAATGATCAGCACAAATTGTTTTTATATAGGTCATAATAATTGTTATCGCTAGCAAACCCGTTGGCTGTGATCTTGAACAGTCTCATCGTTAGAAAACTGATTTACTGGATCACGCAGCCTGAATCGACACATTTTAGTGACAAACAACAGAAATTGAACAATACTTCAAGTTCCAGCCAAGATGACTCAGAGTTTTCTGAGCATCAGGTAGTTTAAGATTGGGGCAGGAATCCTATGGTTAGAGCTGACTTGTGTCATCAGCACTATGCTGCAGAGGAAGATAGGAGAAATGAGGTTAATCTATCTTTAACTTTGAGTCTCTTATATAAATGCCTAACTAAAGGTAATAATGTTACTAGTCACAAACACATACACTAATTAATAAATTTATAACATTTTTGCTATCACTATTCATTGTTTCATAATGTTTTTATCATTTCATTTAGCTATAATAAATGTTTTAAAATTTCTTTGGCAGTTTTAGTTAACAAATTAACTTTATCATTAAGATTCATGTTCACTTCTCACTAGTAGAAAATGAGCAAAATGGATTGATCAATGCTCAAATTTAAATCCCAAAAAACAAAGTTTTGAATCGTTGGCTTGTCATACTTCTGCTTACGTTAACAGCTTGTTCATTTAGTAGTTTTACACTCTCAATCTATCTAACTCCCAGATTCAAAGCTTACCGAAGATACACGTTAAAATGACATATTTATGAATGACATATATTGATTACATTTGGTTTAATAATTACAAAATGTTTACTTGGCGTCACCGGTAGAGCAGTGGTGTCAGTATAGATACTGCTATACACAGAAAAAAGAGACATGAATGCGTTCTGCACAAACCGTAATATGTGGCATTTCCTTCTTCCAACTACTTCTTTCAAATTGATACTAAGGCCTAGATAACGTTGTCTATATATGACTTTTTAGGGATCAAGTTGGTGTCACTATATATTCAAACATATTCTTTTCAAAAAATGTAGCTTGCTTATTTTTATTTAGTAACTAGTTTCCTGTGTGGGTAGCAACTGAGAACTTTGCTGATACAAAGGTCTCAATGAATTAAGTTTACTCGACAACCTGATTACCGTCTGAAACACCCATAGCAATATATATTTAGCTACATTTAAAATTTTATACCGCGAATCATGAGCAAATACAAATTAAAACATACGCTAATAGAACCTCCTAGTATTTGACTCTGATAGCAATAGTCAACATAATAAAAGTGAGAGACAGGCAGCTTTGCGGATATATACATCATTTTGGGCTAGTCTTGGCACATGTTTTTTCTGAGTGTTTTACCAGTGATAAACTTTTGTTGATCCTAATCTTGAAACATCTTAGATGTCAAGCCATCTTAAACATTAAAAACTATTGCAAATTATGGAATAAAACCCATACACTGATAGAATCAACAATTTGGTGCAACTACATCATTTTAGCTACCTATATGGGATATATAGAGAGGATACTATACCAAATACATAGAAAGGATTGATTTTAAAGTTACTCTATTATTTTCAGTACAAGAATCATTCTTTCATATCAAACATCTGAAAATAGTAACTAATAACTCTGTTAGTGTATTTTTTTTAAAGAATAATGACTGTATATTCAACTAGAAATAGAAAAACATGTATTGGTATATATTATATGATTTGGAGGAAATATGACCATATTCAAACAAAAGTAGAGAAATGTGGGAATCTAAATATATTATACAAACACGCCTTTGTATACATGTATTATATGATTTGGATGATATACAGAAGAAGAGGCTATATATGTACATTTGTTATAACCAAGACGTTCTAACCTATTCTACATGCCACTACGGCATGAGAGAAAATATGTATCTCAGGTTGCCAGAGCAATTCATGTTTAGATGCTCTCCCTGAAATTCTTTAGTTACTAGTATTAAACTACTGACCTACAATAGCTGTCATGTATTGCCTATATTTTGCCTTTAGGCAAAATATAGGCAATACTCATCAGGTGTTAAATTTACCTTCTTAACATTGTGAAAAAGTGTTTGAAAAATACAATGCCACCCTTTACTTAAAAAGGGGTGAAAAACAGACAGCTAAGACGTTCAAATAAAGGATCAGTTATTGTATTCTGCAAGCCCTCATGCTGTGCACTCTATGTTACAGCAATTTATCAGTAACTGTTATCGAACTCTGTGAGCATTAGCTATTTATAAACTTTTCAGACCTCTGATTTTATTCACGTATAGATAAGCATACATGTCGTAATAATCACTCGTATAATCAGGTTAGTGGGCCTCAGGCTAAGCTAATGTTTGAGGCCACGACAGTTACAGGTAGTAAGAAAATGTAACAGGTAGTGAGAAGTGGCGAGAGGTTAAATGAGAAGTCGGTGACATAGTAATGATGCATCAGATGGAATTTTATGAAAGCAAGTGCAAGTCAGGAGTGGCTCTCTTTTTGTATAGTTTATTAAAGTTTAAGCATTTATACAATAATCACTACTTGACAACAATATATCCGGTAGGTATGGTAAATGAGGTATGGGGTGCTCTATTTTATCTATTAAACTAAAACCTGTTATAGCACGTTATTGTGCTCCTTTAGCAAAAATGACACAAAAATGCCCTGTGGCCATCAGACCTTTGTAATCTGAACCTCAAAGGTAACAAAAGAGAATATATACTCAAATTGCAAACTGCTAGATCAGTATGACAGGGCACCTTGAGCTGGTGACACAGATGCAGTTGTTAAGCTCTCCAGCAGAGTCGCTGACATTTTGTTAAGTTTGGAGATGTAAAAGAAAGAAATTTTTGCTTGTTAAGCAATAAATCAATAAGAAATAACACAAGTATAGCCAATCTGTAAACAACCAACTTTAACCCTTTCACTGCTATAGGTGAGTTCACACGAATGCTATGATCAACTGCAGTAGAAGCATTTTTGTAAAATTTACTGTGGTTGCATATTAACTAAATATTACTGGCTCATGACTAGATAAACAACAATCACTAGTATTTCTAAAGTGATAATAATTATTGCCTAAATAATTCTCTAAAAAAGCCAACATACGTGTAGCCAGTAATATTTTTTGATGTGGGAATTTCAATTCAAAAAAGGGACATTTTTTCTGATGATCAACCATTTTAGTTGTAATATAGCTTCTGAAAGCACATCCCATGTTAAAAATAGAAAAACTTTTGTTGATGACATTTTAGCTCATTCAGATTCAGGACTCATTAAATACTCAAACAAGGAAAGTGACAGCACTGACTCTGAAGGTGGTGAAAGTAATAGTTTCGTAAGAATTAGGAATATTGAAGAAGATCGTTTATGCTTTAGACAATCTGATCTCTAGCATTGCACAAAGTATGGATTCATTGAATTATTTGCATAGCTCTGTTTGTTAATATGTTTGCATAATAAAACACGTAACCAAAATATTTTGGATAAGGTTTGAAATTGAAAAAATTGTATGCACAACAATGCAGCCAAATCGACTATTTTCAGTAAAATGACTGGCAGTAGGCCGAAAGCTAAATTTGTACATGATGGCAGTGAAAATGCTAAAGAAATATTGGGCATCCATTTAACTAACGGTCAGTGTAACATTATGCTTGACAGGTGTTAGTTGTCAGGTGTCAGTGACATATGCCATGCTATGGTTTCCATTAAAATGAATTACATGTATTAGTATATAACATGGGACCACAGGCTATAAACACATTTGTTTCTAACAGTCTGGCACATAGTGAGCTATGTGTCAGACAATCTAATGAAGTAGGACTTTCTGAGGTTTGATAACCAACAAAACTCATACACCTTTGTCTGCATGATTATATTGGTTGCTAACAGTTGTCAGAAAAACTGAGCAAGACTCGATCTATGTTGATGTTTTCAATCAGTGCATCTTTTAAGCCTCCAACAATTTGCTATGTTTTTTCTCCATTTTATTCTTAGTGGAAGTTGTAATCATTGTGTTTGCTAATTGCTACAAGAAGACAAGGTCTAGAGTTTCAAATGCTTTGAACTCTTTTTGTTAAAGATCTGCCTGCACTGTCTCTGGTTCAATCAATAGAAACAGAGATGGATATCAATTGCTTGTTGGAGTCATATAGCTAAGCTGAATTCAAGCCAGCTACCGTAACAATATCACACAGTATCAGCATTTAGATTTGCTATTGAAACTCTCTGGTGACAAATTTATTTGTGGTACTTTTAGTTGTGATCAATTGAAACAAAACTTCACAAAGTTGCCACTATCAATTCCACTAATACGAAGATCTAAAAACTAAAATTATCTAAAAACTAAAAAAAACTAAAAGCTCATATGATATAGATAGAGGAAACTGACTTCCAAAGATGTGATTGCACCGTTGAAGTCATACAAATTACATTAAGACCAATATAGGGCTATAACATCAGCTAAAATTTGATGTCATTTTTGCCTTTGTAGACTAGACAAGTCCAGAGATATAAGCGTTTGAATAAAATATTTTTTTTCAAACACTCAGATTCAAGCAAGTGGTTTTATCCATGGCATATATAGTCAGCGCACATAAAAAGAGTCAATGAGCGCTGAATACATGATCGTTTCATTAGCCAATGATCAGCACACAATTTTTTATATAGGTCATAATAATTGTTATCGCTAGCAAACCCGTTGGCTGTGATCCCGAACAGTCTCGTCGTTAGAAAACTGATTTACTGGATCACGCAGCCTGAATCGACACATTTTATTGACAAACAACAAAATTTTAACAATACTTCAAGTTCCAGCCAAGGTGACTCAGAGTTTTCTGAGCACCAGGTAGTTTAAGATTGGGGCAGGAAGCCTATAGTTAGAGCTGACTTGTGTCATCAGCACTATGCTGCAGAGGAAGATAGGAGACATGAGGTAAATCTATCTTTAACTTTGAGTCTCTTATATAAACGCTTAACTAATGGTAATAGTTTTACTAGTCATATATACAAACACCAATTAATTAACTTATTAACTTTTTGCTATCACTGTTCATTGTTTAATAAGGCTTTTATCATTGCACCTAGCTGTAATATTTGCTTTAGATTTTTTTTGGCAGTTTTAGCTAGCAAATTAAATTCAGCAATAAGTTTCATGTTCACTTCTCACTTGTAGAAAGTAAGGAAAAGGAATTGATCAATGCCAATATTTAAATCCCAGAAACAAAGCTTTGAATCATGAGCTCGGCATACTTATGCTTATGTTAAACATTTGTTCATTTAGTAGTTTTACACTCAACCTATCTAACTCCCAGATTGAAAGCTTACCAAAGTTACACGTTAGAATGACATATTTATGAATGACATATATTGATTACATTTGGACTAATAATTACAAAATGTTTACGTGGCGTCACCGGTCGAGCAGTTGTGTCAGTATAGATACTGCTATACACAGAAAAAAGAGAAATGAATGCGTTCTGCACAAACCGTAATATGTGGCATTTCCTTTTTCTAACTAGTCTCAAGTGTGTAGCAGATATTGCGGGAGATTACCGACTGTATAACACCAGGTATTTTGGAAATAGCCTTTTATAGCTATCAATACCAACATAGTACATTTAGCAATCAATTGGATTTTTGTTGCTGCTAATTTTAGTAGATGTCATATCACTTACAATCAACATCTGATAACTTATTCAAAGATACTGAAAGTTTAGTATTTTGTTAGTGTCCAAGTATCTAGATATGGAGTGCCTGAAACCATCTGAAAAGTTGCTGGAACATGACATGCGCAACATGTTATGTAAATACAGAGGAATTCGTGCATCTACAAATCATTGATATTTTGGACAAACCTAGAAGGATTTACAAGAGCAGAGTGGCTATCACTACCAAACTGTGTGTACAACATAGTGAGGGCCACATATTCTAAGACCAAAGATGAGGAGGGACATCTAAATATAATTGGTACAGAGCTTGAGTTTACTGCAGTAGAGTAATTTTTCAATTATATGAGCTGAAACTACTGGAGTGGTCACGACTTGGATGAATGTTTTTAATGAAAAAACTTTGCTGAGATGAAAATTCTTCGGCTTGTGAAAATTTTATTTTAAAATAATAATGGTGAAGATAATACAAAACAAGAATTGCAGAACACATTGAATACGTCGTAGCTCTGTTGCCACCAGTACCAAAATCTTGCCTGATAGATGGGTTTATGAAGTGTAATTAAGGCTGTGTGTCTACTGATGAAACTACAGTTTTATTCTCTGTGTATGAATCACTTACCTGGAAATGATGCCAAAATGACACTGAAGCACAGACAAATAACTAGGAGTAAGTTAACCATATTTAGGGAGTTCTGTAGTAGCCAGGCTTGCATTCCCAACTATAATTCCTCTATCATGAGTTTTAACTTTTGTGTAGCTTAACTGTCCTGTGATTGGTAGGATTAATTTTTTGCTCTGTAATCACGCCCATCTTAAAGATTTGAAAGGATCAGTAATAAATAGTTCATTGCATCATGGTAAAGACGACAGACCTCAATATCACGCTGGTGGGTTACTTTATCATTTGAAACTTCATCATTTGCAAATCTGCTAAGGCTGCAATCCAATATGGTCTAATAAGGTATTCGGTCCACATGTGTGATGTCAACAGCAAGTCTATGCCACATATTTTCGACATCCAAATTTCCTCTCCCCTATCTCACAGGTGAAGCATCAATTTGTTTGCAGATTTGACACTCTTGCACAACCTTTTCAATCATATCTTTTGAGGCCCTGTCACCAAACCTCTGATTAGCTAAGTAACTCATCTTGTCAACGCCTAAATGGTAAACTTGATGCATGTTATATATTTATTTATCAATACTTGAAACTTCCTCCGCTGCTACACCCATGCATGATACTAGTGGTTTCAGCCATCTTTGGTTTACCCTAGTTAAAACATCAGCACGGTTATCTGCTGATTTGATCAAGAACATTTGTAGAGTGATGTCATATTCTTCTACTAATTGCGCAATAACCCCAATCCGTCTTTTGACTATCATTCCTGAAAATCTGCTGACTTTGGGGCAATGGCTTTCTGTGATATTGGAATTAACCCAGTTATAAACTGATAATGAGTCTGTAACAATTGTAGCTTGTTTCACTCCCCACTTTATTGCAAGATTTAATCCTTTAAGTACTGCTTCAAGTTCGGCTACATTTATATGCATACTGTCATCAATTTTCCTTAGTCATGATGCATCTTCTACAATGCCACCTTCCATTTCTATGCTCACACCCATCGCTATAGAGCTCACATCACACCAGACCTTGCAACACTCATCTCTATTCACATACCATTTGCTCTGCACTGGGTGATGTCTTGTTACCCTATTTAGTGTTTCATGTATCATATGCAGCACTTATTTTGCTATCATATCATCTCACTTGCTATCAGCAGCACACCGCTTCGTGTAGCTGAATGCAACTCGTAACCAGCCAGCTACTGGGTAGTGACCAATCAATTTACCCCACACAAAAACGAGTCTCTTTTTGTACGAATGCTTTCTACTGTTGGCACAGCCGAGTCGCGTTGCCATGTACATATTTCTTTTTACTGATTGTCATGCGAAGCCCTAGAACTCCCGCTTCAGTAAATTGAGAGGCTTTTTTGTGACTAGACCAAACTTTAACAAATGGCTGCGCACAAATTTGACTAGCACTACTGACTTATTTACCAAAATAACATCAATAGAGTGATCAGTACCAGCAGCAACCCTAGGATCAAGTGACAACGCTGTTGACAATATTTTTACATAATCTTTGGGGCTACATTGAGACTGAAACCTAGTCTAGTCGTGACATACAATGTTTCATTGAACATAACAACTTGAAGTCTTTGCAAACTAGCAGCAACATTCAGTTGTATTTATGCTTTCTTTAAGTCTAACATGCAAGCATCCCTGCCTAACTTACGCCACTTGCGGAGTTTGTCTTGGCATACTGTGGTGTCCAAACCAGGATGACTGCTGACATACCCATTCAGTTCTCTGCTATAATCCATTACAGGTCGTACATTTGTCTTTTTGTTAGGTTGTGTAGCTACCAACAATGGAAAAATGCCAGTTAACAGGTCCCTGAAGTGCTTATCGGTGTGGCTGCAGCCATCCATTGTCTATCCATTGCATAACCTGTTTTCAATATTCTTCTTTGACGATATCATTTATAGCGTATTCTCCACATGTATTTGACAATTTAGGCTCTCTAATTAACCATTTCTAAGCAACTGTCCAATGAAGACCATCAAATTGTGCTTTAAAGTCTCTATCATCTATAACTATCAGAGGCTGCTGGTCATCATTATGACTGACAGAAGTAGCTTTGTTACGTAGCATCGTGACAACTGTTCTTAACGGTCTTGGTCCAAAAGGTACACCTCTATTTTTATCTATAGATACCCCGCCTAGCTTTGCAATGCCATCCATTTCTAGTATCATCTGGCAACCACTTACTAGCTTCGGAGCAATCATACACTGAACTATAATTTTAGAAGAGTGATCCAGTTCTATGTCAAGAGTTGCCTCACCCTTGCATGTAGTGATATGTTCATTTACCATCATTATTTGTCGTTGAGGACCTTTCGGCAGCAATCCTAACTGCTGTGCCCACAATTGTTGTATAATTGATTGTTCACATCCGCTATCCACCAACGCTTTTATCTTTGTGCCTTTTATCCATACATAAACAAATGGTAACACCGAGTTTTTTACATTTGGGGAAGAGCCGGTGCATACACTTCCCCAATGCCAATGGCATTTCCCTGCATCCGAAAACAGTTTTTCTCCAGGTGTGACCAAGTTTATCACACCAGTAGCACGTGACCTCATGGCGCTGCCAATGCTGTCTCCTGTTCCCAGCAGCACATGCGGTAGTTTCACCATTTTCTGAAGTTATCATCATGCGGGCCCTGTTCACTAATTCCAAGAGAGCCATATCTTCTACAGAAGCAATAGATTTTAGTTGCGTAGCCACTTCTGTAGGTAACCCTGCAATGAATGCACATTCAAGCATTGGGTCAAGTTCTGATTGTCCCATCAAAGTTGCTAAACGTTTGAGATCTGCTAGATATACATCTACAGCTTTACCATATCTTAAAGCTCAGTTTTGCAGCTGAATATAAGCACTGAACCTGTCTACACAAAAAGCTGTCAACACAGCTGCCCTTAGTTTAGGGTAGTCTTCCTTGATATGATCTTCTAAAGGTTTATAAACGGCAAATGCTGCTCCTGACAAAAATAATGGTAAGAATGCTGTAAGATCGTCCACTTTTTGAAGCTTGGCCACTAACTCTAGCCTGTCCAATCAGATACTGAAGTCACCGCTTTGCCATCCTCGTATGTTTTGGTGAGCTCGGATTCCTTCACTGAAATTTCTTCTGTAGTTTAGAGCCTAAATAGCTTGTGGCTTATTAGAGTAATCACAAATTTATACCTTGACACTATGCATGCATTTTCACCAATGTTGGCTTGAAGGATTAGTTCTAGCTACATGAAAAAGAGGGTGTTACATAATACATTACATATTACGATGCAAACTACCATATTTGCATTGTTTGCTCGGCCAGTTGAGTTCTGGTTGTTGCTTTTGTTTGGAACCATTATATCATTTAATTGTTCAATACCTACCACAGTGTCTTCTGGTCTCAATTCTTTTTTTGCACTGCTGAAATAGTTGATATTAGTGTCCAAACAATGTTTTTGCAGAGCGAAACTGTTACACATTGCTTTTTGTGCCAGTAATAAGAAACCTTTTAGCCTCATTCTAGCTATGCAAGAGTTTTTAAGCTAAAACCTTTTATCACCTGCGTCAAAGTACATGTATCTGACAGCGTTAATCGAGGAACTACTATTAGCCTGATACAGTGGTTAATTATTTTTATTGCGTTGCGTTTAAAGTTTTAACGAAAAACTGTTAATCTTCGGAGTTAGAAAGTGAACTTTGATACGAACAGAAACAATGAAAGAATTAATTGTTATTGAAGTAATCAAAAAGTCATTATTAGTATGATTTTAGGTTTTTTTCTACTGTTCACTTTTCAATGTGGGTTCGTTAAGATCAAATAATCTTAAAGTGGCGGTCAAATAAAGTGGCATTCAATTAAAGGGTGGTGCTCTGTTTTCAACCTTTCTTGTATAGTAGCCGTCCAAAAGAAGTTGGGTCCAAATAAAGGTGGCATTCAAATACAGGTTTTATGGTATGTATAGTTTTACATGTGTTTTCAAACTTGAAGTTATGTACTCTCTGCATGTAGGAAATCAACTGCCATGACTCAAGGATATTACTACTCAATAAAGACTGTCAACAACGCCAACCATAAAGTCTCTATTTTACTAATATGACTATCTAAACACCAAAATTATCAGCTCTGATAATGTAGATCAGTGGTTCCCAACTACCTTGGAGCCATGGACCCCTGAGCTCTTTATCTAAAAGTCATAGACCCCGTTATGAACATCATAATATATGGTGTTTATAACAATGCATCTTAAATTGGCGTACATTATAAATTAGAATAATATAAGAGTCAGTAGATTTGACATGTTTATATTTATTTACTTACATAAAGCAATGCTATACTAAATTGCTTTGACTGTTAATTTTCAGTTTGTTAATGGGATGGATTGTACTTCTTGTTTTCTACCAAATTCTCAATCTTTGGGGAAATGGTTGACAAAGCGCATCGCATGTCGTCTTCTAGTCCCAGTCGGTTTCGTTGTTTCAATTTGAGAACAACCATGGAGGAGAAAGCGGACTCGCATAAGTATGTAGACACAATTGGAAGCAGAGTTCACTGGGTGTGTTTGGCTATCTGTGGATATGGATGAATCATGGAAGGCCAAAATTCTTCAATGGTTTTATCTTAATAAACCTTTTTGGTTATTTTACCGATCTGCTGGTTTCATTTTGTGGTCAAATAAATATAGTTGCCAAATATTGTCACAGTTATGATCAGTCAGCTGCCATTAACAAGCATTCATGATATTAATAGTCGCCATTGTGAAATGACCCAATTTTGGTTTTACATTTAGATTTTGAGTATGAAAACTACACTGCACAGCTTTGCCTGCCCTCCCATCTTATTTGCCAGGTCTAACAATGTGACAACAAAAAATACTTTGCCATTTTATATTATATGTGAAAAATGTTAATTAAAAACTAGGGAAAAAAGGCAGTTGTTTGGGTGATTTCAGGTAAATTATATTTAAATTTAAGCATATAATAACACCCCTACCAATCTGAAAATAGGTAAAAAAAAGTGGGTCGAAATGTTTTATCTTCTATGGATCTTAGTATATCACTAAAATTGAAGAGGGAGAGCGAAAATTATGTGTTTGCTAGTTACAGGTTGTCTTGTTTTGTACTATTAACCGGAAATCGGGTACTATCCAGCGATTGACGCACATAGGTGATAACAGTCTAGACCCAAAAACCTAACAAGACAACGCAACCACCCTGCGGGAATTGCATTAGCCTAGATGCCCAGGCTAACACAATCCCAACAGACTGATTATTAAACCCCGCCCATATGATGGCCGTCATCTATCCTTTTGGGGTTTTATATCATAGATCCAACCACTATGACAGAAATAGCTGTAAATATCTAGCTAGAAAAACCAACACCGGCACCAGCCTGTGAACCCCCTCAAAACCTCCTGAAAGGCCAAAAACCGACCACCAGTTGAGAACCACTGATGTAGATAAAGAAAACTTACCTCTTTAATAGCTGTGTGATATATTCGGAGAAGACAATTCCAAATACATATAAGGATTACATTTAAAATTGCTCCATTATTTTCAGTAAAACAATCACTCAATCCATGTCAAACATCCAAAAATAGTAGATATTAACTCTGTAAGAGTCTCGTTCTATGGAAATATGACTTTATATTCAAACAGAAGTAAATAAATGTGTTAATCCAAGAGACTCATATTAAATACAGTGAACCCTCAGAATGCAATACCCTGAAATACTATTTTTTCACGTTATAGAATGGAACATGATGAATTTTTAACCTCACCATACAAATATTTTTTCACCATACGAATTCAACAAAATTTTTGCTGTGGGTCCATATTTAGCAGTAGATGTGGTGTGCTTATTACGTATGTTAAAATAACAAAGATCCCAAAATGCTGCTTGCTAAAAATGTTTCCTCAAGCCTGAAAGAGACTCGATGACCGCTTTCTCTCAGTTCAGAAATTTTGATGTGTAAAATAGTAATACTTTCCCGTGAAATCCAGTAGCAAAGTTGGAGTTGCAATCTCTTCAAACAGAAGTTTAGACAACTTCTCTCGGCCTACTAACAAAAATCCATTTTTCTACGAAAACAGTATTGTTCAAGATTTTGTGCTGAATTAAGCTGCAAAAAGTTTGAAACAGGCCTTCTAAAAGTTATATCAAAAGTGAAGACGAATCTGATAAGTGATAAAATTTTAGTTATAAAAAGTAGATATTCAGTAAAATAGTTGAAAATACATATTAGAGCTAAGCTTAAAGGGTGTGTTTAATAAGCTGAATTTATATGAGGTGAATTCAAGGTTTATATTTGGCATATAATATAATTATACATAATACATACATATATATACTTCTGTCTGGAAAGTGAGAACTTCCGACGATACTTTATAAGATTAGATTTTATTGCAGATCATACTCCCTAAATGCACTAAAGTTACTCCAGGTAACTATAGTTACTTAGGTTAACATACTATTTTCTTACTGGTTTTAATATGTACATCACTTATACAAAAATTATGACAACTTTTACTATTGGCTGTTTGTATTAAATAATTACTATGGTTTCTATACTCCTACTTACGAGTTTTTCACCGTAGCACGCCAACCCAGGAACGATTCAAAATCGTATTCTGAGGGTGCACTGTTCCTCATTTCTTTGCAGCTTTGATGTTCAGTAAAAAAGCTTTCAATTTGTTTTAGCAAAAGTCAACCAAAACTTTACTTAAGCATTAAATGCATTATTTTTTCATTAAATGCCAAAATTGGTTAATTTTTGTCTTTGCTCATTTGTGGCTTTTCAATTTAACTTTTTTTCATAGTGGCTAATGGTAATTGGCTACTTATCCATATGAATAATTTATAATATACTGCTATGTTGACAGAAAATGGTTGCCTTTTATACTAATCTAAATAGAAAACTACTGCTTTGTGCTATGCTGTTTGTGTGGTTTATTAGATGGAGGAAGATATAATATTTTAGAAGCCAGCCAATCCGCGAGCGAAACATCAGTTGTGACAGTCCAAACTGATGCTACCACACCCAACGACAGTACAGCTGATGGTTCGCAGCAGCCTAACCTCTACAACAGATTGAAAATGAAGTTGTAAGTTGTATTGTTTAGTGTTGCCAATCAGTGACTTCCAGTGGAAGGTTATATTTATTGAATAACAAGCAACAACAGGTCACCGCTAGTGCTGACAGGCGCCAACAGGCCACTCCTAAAACTTTTTTTTTATCAGGAAGTAGAGTCTCATGGCAAATCATCTCCCATGCAGCGTTACCACCGGTGGCATTACCAAAAAGACCGACAAAAACCTTTGAAAAATTAATAGCCAAGTCAAAATCTCCTCAGTGGAAAGTTTTCGCAGCTGACGGGTTCGACATAAAGCTCGATGAGTCTACACTGCTGATAGGTCAAGTTACTAACACAAAAATCAACTTAATTATGAAAGACTGAGCATACTTGTGAATGGTAGTGGATAATTCTTCAAAAAGCCACCAGAAATCCATAATTTTTTTCCACATTTTAATTTGACTTACCTTGAATGTAATCATAGCTAACACAAATACTAACATTATCATATGACCCGTGAAAAATGATTAAAATGCTGCAACGTTTCCTAATGTTCTTTATCTCTTTGGTTGAACTGGTAGACGAATCCAATAAAACCATATTTAGCGTTCACTCAGTGTGCTCCCTCTAGACAGTAAATTAAACCCATATGAGCGAACAATCAACCTTCAGACAACCTGACCTTTGACCTCTGCGGTAGCACTGGCTAATGCTGACCAGTGATAATTGTTGTTATAGATAACGGGGACTAATAATTATGGAATGTATCTTCTGCCAGTTGGACTGCAAATTCACTGTTGAGAAAGCTGGTGACAATGAAATCAAATTAAAAGTCAGCACAAACCATGAACAACGTGGTTGATGGTTTATTCTAGGTGAGTATCCAATTACTCAGTTTACCTTATTATTTATATTCAACTTGGAGAGTGGCTGTTTACTGAGATAGTCAATGACTGTTGTAGCTATGATAGGCAATGTCACCTTAAAGGTGTGTTTTAATTCCAGCTGAAGTACATATGTGTATGTCAACTTCTAAACTAAAAATATATTGTTTGAACCATTTCTTGTTTCAGTGTTCTGTGATTTTACTAGTTTGATAAACCACAGCTGAGTCATCCCAGGTGTGAAGAAAGGTTTGGTTGTGATTAGTTGAGCAAAATTAGGCAAGTCATATCCTTGCTTTAGCTGCTTTGGTTTAATGCCAAACTTTTTGCTTAAGCTGCCCCATGGCCAGCTGATAGTTAACTTATCTATGACCTTTAGGTAGCATGCCTTTAAGTAGGTGGCTAGCAATTATCTGATAAACAGAAATATCGCTGATGTTTGCCTGTTCAAACATTCATAAACCAAGTTTAAAGTAACCAGGAAATATTTGAGATAAGAAGGCAAACCGCCTACTCTTGAAGAAAATGCATTATTATGTATTTAT
Source organism: Watersipora subatra (assembly GCF_963576615.1). Lineage (NCBI taxonomy): Eukaryota > Metazoa > Bryozoa > Gymnolaemata > Cheilostomatida > Watersiporidae > Watersipora > Watersipora subatra. Next base: position 65,147,123 of record NC_088713.1, read on the forward strand.
GCTTGAGGACATAATACATATTTTGTTGCATGAAAATATATTTGATATTTAATTATCACCTTATGAATAGTCTGCTCTTAAGGGGTTTTTAGATTTTCTACCCTTTAGGGTTACAATTGACATTATGTCAGAAAGTATTTATCACAAGAAACACTCATTTAGTTCTAGACGTATTCAAGCATTATGTTTTACATGATACTTTCAGCGACATGTGACAGACACGGTCATAACTCTATTGAAGATCTATAAAAATACTCATTGACTTATTTTTAGAGTACAACAAACGCATTTGTTATAAAGCGATGTTCAGTTGTCACATCCTCAAAGCATTACCATATATGTGAAGAACTTGGGTCACAGCTCTTTCTGGTGCATTGCCCCACAAGTGCTCAACTAGTGCCAACACACATTACAAAATGTGTGAAAACTACATGTGATGAATGGAATCATGTTTTGCAATATATAAACTTATGGTAATTCAATTATTTGTGATATACTGTGATATACTGTGATATACTGTGATATACTGTGATATAATATTGTGATATGTGTGGCCCCAGCCTAGGCTTGACTTATCATAAGGGCCCCCACTCTAAAAAGGTTGAACACCTCTGGCTTAGGTTAAGGATTAGGTATTGCTTGATCCAAGTATTAGGTATTTCTTTGTGTTACTTCTCATGCGAAAAACGGCAATATTTCCCATTGAAACCAGTAACAAAGTTGTATTTGCGATCTTTTCAACAGAAGATGAGTGGTCAGACAACTTCTTTTAACGTGCTAACAAAAATCTACTTTATTTGAAAACAGCATAATTTTGGTTTTTTTGCCAATTTTGGAAGGCAAAAGTTTAAACAGGTCTATTAAAATTTATAGGGGAAGCGATGACAGAAACTAATAAATGATAAAACTTGAGTGATAAAAAGCTTTAATTTAGTAAAATAGATAAAAAGTTAAATTTAAGTCTGCGAGTGCTGGTTTAGTAAGCTAAACTTATTTGAGGTGATTCTAAAGTTTCTGGTATAGGAACGTCTGTCTTGAAGGTAAGAACTTCCTATGATACATTGTAATGTTACATTTAATTGCATATCATAAATACTAAATACTAAATACAATAAAGTTACTACAGTTAACCATAGTTACTAAGCTTAACATACTATTATCTTACTAGTTTTTTCAAGTACTGGACTTATATAAAATTTTGGCGATCTTTACCAGGGGATGTTTGCATTTTATCATTACTATGGTATTTATACTGCTACATACCATTTTTTCACCATGCGATATCAAACCTGGAATGTATCAAAATTGTATTATGAGGGTGCACTGTACCTCATTTACTTGCAGCTATGATGCTAAGTCAAAAAGCCTGAACTTTTTTGGCAAAAGTTAACCATAACTTATGCATTAAATGCATTACTTTTTATATTTAATGCAAAGTCGGTTTACTTTTGCGTTTGCTCATTGATGTCATCGGAATTTAACTTATATTCATAGAGTTTCACTGTAATTGGCTACTTCTCTATATGAATAATTTATAATCTATTGCTATGTTGACAGAAAAGGGTTGCCTTTTAAACTAATCCAAATAGAAAACTACTTGTTTGTGCTAGGCTGTCTGTGTTGTTAATTAGGTGGAGGAAGAGATAAAAGTTTAGAAGTCACCCAATCAGTAATTGGAACATCAGGTGTAGCATTCCAAACTGATGCTGCGACACCTGATGTCTGTACAACTGGTGGTTCACAGCAGCTTGACCTCTACAACAGATTAAAATGGCAGTCGTAAGTTGTATTATTTTGTATTGCCCATCAGGGACTTGCAGTAGCAAGTTATAGTTATTGAATAACAAGCAACAACAAGTCACAGCTAGTGTTGACAGGTGCCAACAGGCCACTCATAAAACTTTCCTTCTTTAACAGTTCAAAACTAGCCATTCAGGAAGTACAGTATCATGGTGAATCATCTCCCACACAGCGTTACCACTGAAGGAACTACCAAAAAATACCAACGAAAAACCTTTGAGCTATTAATAGCCAAATCAAAATCTTCTCAGTGGAAAGTTTTCGCAGCCGACGGGTTCTACTTGAAGCTCGATAAGTTTACACTGCTGATCAGTCTAGTAGCTAACACAGAAATAAACTCTGCTAATTGTAGCCACAGTGATTATGAAAGACTGAGCATATTTGTGAATGCTAATGGATAATTCTTCAAAAGGCCACCATAATTCCATAATTTTCTCCCACATTTTATTTTGACTTACCTTGAATGTAATCATAGCTAACACAAATACTAACATTATCATATGACCCGTGAAAAATGATTAAAATGCTGCGACGTTTCCTAATGTTCTTTATCTCTTAGGTCGAGCTGGTAGACGAATCCAATAAAACCATATCTAGCGTTCACTCAGTGTGCTCTCTCTAGACAGTAAATTAAATCCATATGAGCGAACAATTAACCTTCAGACAACCTGACCTTTGACCTCTGCAGTAGCACTGGCTAATGCTTACCAGTGATAATTATTGTTATACATAACATGGACCAATAATTATGGAATGAATCTTCTGCCAGTCGGACTGAAAATTCCCTATGGAAGAACCTGGTTGCACTGAATTCATATCAAAGGTCAAGACAAACCATGAACAACGTGGTTGCGGTTTTATTTTAGGTGTGTAATGTGTAATTTATGCTGACATATAGAGTTCACACTCATTTTTGGGAGTGAGAGATGTTGCAGTTGCTGCAGAGCATTCGCTTGACAAGTGGAGTTCTCATCGCAATAAGTTTTACTGAGAATAGAGTTTATTTACTAAACTTGAATGTTCTCACTGCTCTGCCATAGGTGAAAACAACCAGTCTCAAAGAAATATGCCAGACATATTTGAGGATGCGACATGGACTGAGGAAGGCATCGCTGACAGTAACAATGTTATTGGTGAAAACAGAGAGACACGTCTAGGAATCAACTTCAGCCAAGCTGCGCATCCGGATATGGCTGAGCTGGATAGGAGGTTGGTTTGGAGGATGCGGGTTTATTCGAGGTTCGTAATTATTTACTCAGTTTACCTTATTCTTGATATTAAACTTTGAGACTGGCTGTTTAAAGAGATAGTAATTGACTAGTGCAGCTATGTTACGCATTGCCACCTTTAAGGTGTGTTTTAATTCTAGCTGAGGTACACATGCGTATGCCAACTTCGATCAGCTTCTAAACCAAATAGATATTGTTTGAACTATTTCTTGTTTCAATGTTATGTAATTTTACTTGTTTGATAAACCACAGCTGAGTCATCCCAGGTGTGATGAGAGGTTTGGTTGTGATATAGCTGCTTTGGTTTGACACAAAACTTTGTTTAAGTTGCCAGCATGGCCAGCCGATAGTTATCTTATCTATAACCTTTGAGTAGCATGCCTTTAAGTAGATGGCTAAAAAATCACTGATAAACCTATATATCAGTGATGTTAGCCAGTGTAAACATTTTTAAACAAAGTTTAGAGTAACCAGGAAATCTTTGTGTCAAGGTGGTAAACTGCTTGCTCTTGATGGAAATGTAATATTATGCATTTATGCTTGAGGAAATAATCAATATTTTTTTGCTTGAAGAGATAATTGTTGTTTAATAATCACCTTACAATTAGTCTGTTCATAGGGAGTTTTCAGATTGTACACCCTGTATGGTCATGACTGACATCGTGTCAAAAAGTATTTATCAAGAGAAACACTCATTTAGTTCCAGACAATTTCAAGCGTTATATTTTACATGCTGCTTTCAGCAACATGTGACAGAGACGGTCATAACTCTATTGAAGATCTATGAAAAAACTGATTGACTTATTTTTAGAGTAATTTTCCTTTATAAAGCAATGTTCAGTTGTCACATCTTCAAAGCATTACCATATATGTGAAGTACTTGGGTCGCAGCTCTTTCTGGTGCATCGTTCCACAAGTGCTCATCCAGTGCCGACAGACACTCATTTATACTACCTGTGTTTTTTAGAATTCAAATACACTAATAACTGTCTGTAAAGTGAGAAATGTTGCAAGTGTAGCAGAGCATTGGCTTAACAAGTGGAGTTCTCATCTAATAAGTTTAACTGTGAGAAGAAGCTTTCGTTTGTAAACTTGAATTTTCTCACTGCTCTGCGATAGGTAAAAAAAGACCGGTCTCACAAAAATATACCGGACCTATTCGGGGATGAAACATGGACTGAGGAAGGCATTGCTGACAGTAATAAAGGTACTGGTAAAAACAGCGAAACACGTCTTGGAATCAACTTCAGCCAAGCTGCGCATTCAGATATGGCTGTACCGAACAGGTGAAAGGCAACATTTCTGACCTTTCCTCCAAGGTCAGTAAAGCAACCGGAGGAGCTCAGTGACAGTGGATGTTTTTATTCATGTATGGAACCAGGTATTTGATGCTGAAGGTAATAAAAGGTCACCAACTTAATCTTACTGTACTACTCATGTAATCATCACTTATTGTATTCTCACACAGGAGGAGAATCAGTGATAAGTTTCTCAAGTGATACAAAGATCTCTAACTTTGATCATGGAGAGGATGTGTAGACAAGACATGTTCGATGCTTCCCAAATTGCTCTTTTATAAGCTTCTACAAAGGGCAAGACATTGTCAATCGAGTGCTTGAAACACATGTACCATATGTTGAACCCTGCAGCGAGCCTAGAATAACTGTGAGTTGATTACAATTGCAGCAGATCTACTGTTAAAAGAAATGTTTATCTCTAGTTCACAAGAGGACAAAACTCCTAGACACTTTGAAAAAAATTAAACATTAGTTTTGTATAAGCAGTCCTACCTCACCAATTTTTGACTGGTTTATTTGACTGAAAAATCCAGCCAATGATGACACAAGCGATATTTTTCCTTTTGGTATTATTACTTTATGTTGATTCAATTGACAAATAGCATGAATTTCATTGATTCACCTAACGGTTTTATAAACCCCGTATTGTATTACTTAGTCTAAGGATTAGGTATTACCTAGTCTAAGGATTAGGTATTACTTAGTGTAATGATTAGGTATCACTTAGTCTAATGATTGGGTATTACTTAGTCTGAGGATTAGGTATTACCTAGTCTAAGGATTAGGTATTACTTAGTCTAATGATTAGGTATTACCTAGTCTAAGGATTAGGCATTACTTGGTCTAAGGATTAGGTATTACTTAGTCTAAGGATTAGGTATTACTTAGTCTAAATATTAAGTATTACTTAGTCTAAGAATTAGGTATTACTTAGTCTAAGGATTATGTATTACTTAGTCTAAGGATTACGCATTACTTAGTCTAATGATTAGGTATTACTTGGTCTAAGGATTAGGTATTACTTAGTCTAAATATTAGGTATTACTTAGTCTAAGAATTAGGTATTACTTAGTCTAAGGATTAGGTATTACTTAGTCTAAGGATTAGGTATTACTTAGTTTAAGGATTAGGTATTACTTAGTCTAAGGATTAGGTATTACTTAGTCTAAGGATTAGGTATTACTTAGTTTAAGGATTAGGTATTACTTAGTTTAAGGATTAGGTATTACTTAGTGTAAGGATTAGGTATTACTTAGTCTAATGAATAGGTATTACTTAGTCTAAGGATTAGGTATTACCTAGTCTAAGGATTAGGTATTACTTAGTCTAAGGATTACGTATTACTTTTTCTAAGGATTAGGTATTACTTAGTCTAAGGATTACGTATTACTTTTTCTAAGGATTAGGTATTGTGGAAGATTTTACCGTGCCACTTTCACGGCTACCCACAAGCCGAGTAAATCGAAGACCGAGTTGTTGTCTGAGCATACAATGTATATTTCTATGATAAATATGTTTGTATTAATACAACAAGGTCTAGAATGCATACATCAATAATAAACAGTATGAGAATATTATAGTGTCTACCATATGCCGACAGCTGCACTGCTCTGCCTGCCTTTCCAATCATCCTTCCTCTTATCTTTTTCGCTCTTTGTTGGCTCTGCCCACATGTGGCTTCGATGCCCGTCATAACGTTTTGTGGCTATGGGACTCGCGTCACTCTTATCCTTATTGCCAGCCTAGCCTCCGGGCGAGCGAGGGAGGCCCAGATCGGCCTGTAAATCGACCGTCAAGTTGGCACTGGCTCTGCTCACGTTGCTCTTCCCTCACACTTTCCTCCACAGGACTGGCCCGGGGGGCCATCGAACCAATGCCGGAGGGAGAAAACATCTGGACCCAGAGCCGGTGCTGTCGAGCCTCTTCTTCCCACTAGGAGATGATGTCCTCCAAGAACAGGGCATTCCGGCCTCGATGTCGGGCACCCGGTCGCGGTGGCCCGAGTGCCATTACTCAGTTTACCTTATTTTTTATATTAAGTTTAGAGGATGGCCCTTTAAGGAGATAGTAGTTGACTAGTGCAGCTATGTTATGCATTTTCACCTTAAAATGTGTGTTTTAATTTCAGCTGAGGTTAGCATGTGTATGCCAATTTCGATCAACTTCTAAACCAAATAGATAATGTTTGAGCTATTTCTTGTTTCAATGTTATGTGATTTTACTTGTTTGATAAACCACAACTGAGTCATGCCAGGTGTGCTGAGAGGTTTGGTTGTGATTAGTTGAGCAAAATTAGGCAAGTCATATCCTTGCTTTAGCTGCTTTGGTTTAATGCCAAACTTTTCGCTTAAGCTGCCCCATGGCCAGCTGATAGTTAACTTATCTATGACCTTTAGGTAGCATGCCTTTAAGTAGGTGGCTAGCAATTATCTGATAAACAGAAATATCGCTGATGTTAGCCAGTTCAAACATTCTTAAACAAAGTTTAAAGTAACCAGGAAATCTTTGCGATAAGGTGGTTAACCACTTGCATTGATGGTAAAGCAATATTATGTGTTTATGCTTGCAGACATACCCCAAATTTTGTTGCATGAAGAGATAGTTGATGTTTAATCATCCCCTTATAAATAGTCTGTTCATAGGGAGTTTTCAGATTGTATACTCTGTAGGGTTATGAGTGACATTGTGTCAAAACGTATTTATCAGGAGAAACACTCATTTAGTTCTAGCCGTACTCAAGCATTATGTTTTACATGCTGCTTTCAGCAACATGTGACAGACACGGTCATAACTCTATTGAAGATCTATGAAAATACACATTGACTTATTTTTAGAGTACAACAAACGCATTCGTTATAAAGCAATGTTCAGTTGTCACATCCTCAAATCATTACCATATATGTGAAAAACTTGGGTCACAGCTCTTTCTGGTGCATTGCCCCACAAGTGTTCATCCAGTGCCGACACACATTCATTTATCCTGCCTGTGCTTTTGGAATATAAATACACTTTAACAACTGCCTGTGGAGTGAGAGATGTTGCAGGTGCAGCAGAGCATTAGCTTGACAAGTAGAGTTCTCATCCAATAAGTTCAACAGTGTGAAGAGGTTTTTCTTCTCTGCGATAAGTAAAAAAACAGCCTCATAAAAACATACCAGACATATTTGAGGATGCAACATGGACTGAGGAAGGCATCACTGACAGTAACCATGCTACTGGTGAAAACACTGATATGCGTTTTGGAATCTACTTTAGCCAAGATGCGCATCCAGATATGGCTGTACTGGATAGGAGGAAGGCAAAATTTCTGACCTTTCCTCATGGGTCAGTGAAGCAACCAAATAAGCTTTGCGACAGTGGATGTTTTATTCAGGTATAGAACCAGCTTTTTAAAGTTAAAGGTAGTAAGAGGTCACCAACCTAATTTTACTGCACTCCTCATGTCATCATCGCTTATCTTATTCCCACACAGGAGGAGCATCTGTGACATGTTTCTCATGTGATACAAAGCTCTATAACTTTGATCATGGAGAGGATGTGTGGACAAGACATGTTCGATGCTTCCCAAATTGCTCTTTCATAAGGTACTACAAAGGGCAGGACTTTATCAACAAAGTTCTTGAAACACATGGACCATACGTTGAACCCCGCACTGAGCCTAGAATAACTGTGAGTTGATTGCATGTGCAGCAAATCTACTGTTAAAAGAAATGCTTATCCCTAGTTCACAAGAGGACAAAACTCCTACAAACCTTGGAAGAAATTAAACATTAGTTTCGTACAAGCAGTCCTATCTCACCAAATTTTGACTGGTTTATTTGACTGACAAATCCAGCCAATGATGACATAAGCGATATTTTGCCCTTTGGCATTATTACTTTATATTGAGCAATTGACCAATAGCATGAATTTCATTGACTCACCTAAGGATTCTATAAACTCCATGTTGTTTGGTCACCACTATGTCTTCACAGATATTTTGTTTTGTTCCAAATAAGGTCATTTATTACAAGGTTTCACTCTATGATCTCTCAAAGAAAATATGAACTAACCATAAGAACTAAAGCAGGCCAGAGATATATTAAGCTGATTTGTTTGCTAGCCAGCATGCATTGATGCTGCTGTTAATGATATTAGTAATCGCTAGTTTATTTGTGGGTTTGATGGTCTTGTCTGCTGTTTTTTGTGATTAGCTGGCTGATTGTCACTAATGAAAAATGTTTTAACATAAATCTAAAATGCACTGGAAAAAATAATTCAATTTAGGATGAAAACAAAGTTGCCCTGAATGAATATACGATGACAAAGTTGTGACCAAAACTGTTTAAAACAATAATCATGTAACATTATATAATTACAAGTATTAACTTCACATTATACTGTGGTAAAATTTGACCCACGCAAGGCAGATGATTGTAGAGTGTTTCTCAATGCCTCTTATTTTTTACCTAGAAATAGCATGCCTAGAAGTAGATGACTATCTTGCCTCTGTGTTTCAGACTTGATAATTTTGAGAAACTCTGCACATCCTGCAGTAGTTCAACATACATATATACTTGTATACAATGTTATGTATTGACAGCTGTTTTTGAATAAACTGTTAATGATACCCATTATCTGGATAAATCAATATCTGAATAAATCACTATTTTGATGAAGTCCTATTCAGATAAATCGCTATCTGGATTAAGTATTATCTGGATAAAGTGTTATCTAGATGAAATGATTATGTCAACATAAATCCATATGAGCGAACAGCCAACTTGCTGACAACCTGACCTCTGTATCAGTGCTGACTATAATGCTGATCAGTGATAATTATTGTTATAGATAATGGTGGACCACTAAAAATGGGGTGTATCTCCTGCCAGTTGAACTTCAAATTCATTCTTGAAGAAGCTGGTGACACTGAATTCAAATCAAAGGTCAAGGCAAACCATGAACAAGGTGGTTGCAGGTTTATTCTAGGTGTTACCTAATTACAGTTGAACATGGATAACTCGGCCACGGATAGCTCGAAAACATGGTTAATTCGAACGGTTTCTTTGGTCCGTTCCCACGTAATGATAAATTGCTATAGATAACTCGAACTCAACACTGCTAATTCGAACTGTTTTTTTGCCCAACGGCTACCGAAACGGTTGTTATCGCTTTAGAAAATCACTTTATTCAAAGCCATAGAGGTAAGCCTCATCTTTCCGTAATTCATAAGCATTGTTATTACCACCATCGGCTAAATAATTTTGTCAACGACTTTTCTAAAGGTTTGGTCAAATTTGATTTATACTGCTATACGATTAATAGCACGGGCTTGCCGGGTCACGCGCGCAAGGATTTTCGCCACGCACATACAAAACAAAAACAGTATGTTGTTTTGTATGTGCGTGGCGAAAGTCCTTGAGTGCGTGACCCGGCTAGCCCGTGACGAATAGTTTTCCGACGTTGATTCCGTGTTGAATCAAAGTCGGAATGTTGAATGTTTAAAACGTCTTAAAATTGTTTTTATTAAACGTATACGTTGTCATAGCTAAAAAAAACTATTCATCGTTTGACCTAAACACAGAATACGTGTGTACATTCAATAACTATCCATTCAAAAAGCGTGAGTGATATACAATGTACCGTTAAACCTCGTAAAACTTTTAATTGAACTGCCTCGGAGTGTTGCTCTTAACGAATCCCAGGTAAAGTAAGGGATTTTTCTTTGGTAACTTTTTCTTGAAGTTGCATAAACTTCAAGAAAACGCGGCAAAATTGATCGTGGGTAAAACGCTCAAAAGAAAAAGATGTCTTTTCTTTTGAGCATTTCAACAACGATCAAGTTTTGCCAATGTCAATCTAAAAAAACGTCCTGGCAATAACATCACCTCAAACAACAAACCAATCTCAAGTGATAGAAAAATCTCTATACTTTTTGATAAAAACGTTTTAAATTTTACATTAGAAGCATTTAATTTGAAACAAGCCATTTGTGCTTTTGATTTATATTATAGTTTGTATATGTACATGTATCTACTAATAAATAAGTAAATATATGGACTTGTGACAGTGCTCTGATAACTTGAATGCTCTGATAATTCGAACACTTTTGCTCGGTCCCTTGAAGTTCGAGTTATCCATGTTTGACTGTATTCAGTTTACCCTATTCTTTACATTAAGCTTTGAGAATGGCTGTTTACTGAGATAGTAATTGACTAGTGTAGCTATGTTATGCATTGTCACCTTCCACGGTGTGTTTCAATTCCAACTGAGGTACATACAGTATGTGTATGCCATCTGCAATCAACTTCTGAACCACTTATATATTGTTTGAGCCATTTCTTTTTTCAATGTTATGCGATTTTAGTTGTTCCATACATCACTGCTGAATTAACCAGGTGTGAAGAATAGTTTGTTCATGATTGGTTGAGCAAAATTAGGCTAGTCATTTCCTTGCTCAAGCTGCTTTAGTTTGACGCTAAACCAGTGTTGGGCAATGCCAAATATTTTGCTTAAGGTGCCATGTGGCCAGCTAATAATTAACTTATCTTTCATCTTTAAGTAGAATGTGTTGGCTAGCAAATCACTGATAATCAGAAATATCCCTGAAGTTAGTCAGTTCAAACATTCTTAAACAAAGTTCAAAGTAACCACGAAATATTTGAGATAAGGTGGCTAACCACTTGCTCTTGAAGGAAAAGCAATATTATTTATCTATGCTTGTAGACATAATCCATATTTTGTTGCATGAAGAGATATTTTATGTTTAATCATCACCTTATAAACAGTCTGATCGTAGGCCGTTTTTAGATTTTCCACCCTGTAGGGTTACGAGTGGCATCATGTCAGAAAGTATTTATCATGAGAAACACTCATTTAGTTCTTGATGTATTCAGGAACTATCTTTTACATGCTGCTTTCAGTGACATGTGACAGACACGGTCATAACTATATTGAAGATCTATAAACAAATTCATCAACTTATTTCTAGAGTACAACGAACGCATTTGTTATAAGGCAAATGTTCAGTTGTCACAGCCTCCGAGCATTACCATATATGTGAAAACCTTAGCCCACAGCTCTTTTTGGCACATTGCCACGCAAGTGCTCATCCTGTGCCATCAGACACTCAAATATACAATCTGTACTTTTGGAATCTAAATACACTTTACCAACTGTCTATAGACTGAGGGGTGTTGCAGGTGTAGTAGCAGGTGAGCATTAGTTTGACAAATAGAGTTCTCATCCCAAAAAGTTTAACCAATGAAGAAGGTTTATTTTGTAAACTTGATTTTTCTCACTGCCCTGCTATAGGTAAAAAGAAGCCAGCCTCATAGAAATATACCAGACATATTTGAGGATGCAACGTGGACTGAGGAAGGCACCGCTGACAGTAACTATGCTGCGGGTGAAAACAGTGAGACGCGTTTTGGAATCAACTTTAGCCAAGCTGTGCATCCGAATAAAGGGATGAAGGCATGAAAGAATAAAGGCATGATTGGATGAAGGCAACATTTCTGACCTTTTATCAGGGGTCAGTGAAGCAACCAAATGAGCTTTGTGACAGGGGATACTTTTATTCAGGTATAGAACCAGCTCTTTGAAGTTGAAGGTAGTAAAAGGTTACCTACCTAATCTTACTGTACCACTCATGTAATCTTCGCTCATCTTATTTTCACACAGGAGGAGAATCAGTGACATGTTTTTCATGTGATACAAAGCTCTCAAATTTTGATATTGGAGAGGATGTGTAGACAAGACATGCTTGATGCCTCCCCAATTGTACTTTTATAAGGTACTGCAAAAGGCAAGACTTTATCAACCAAGTGCTTAAAAGGCATGGAGCGTATGTTACACCCCGGACTGAGCCTAGAATATCTGTGAGTTGATTGGAAATGCAACAGATCTATTGTTAAAAGAAATGCATATCCCTAGTCCGTTAGAGGACAAAACTCCAACACAATCTTGGGAGAAATAAAAAATTGGCTTGGTATAAGCAGTCGTACCTCAGCAAGATTTGACTGGTTTATTTTATTGTCAAATGCAGCCAATGATGACACAAGCTATATTTTGCACTTTGGCATCGTTACTTTTCAGTGATATGTTGACCAATAGCATAGATTTAATCTAATAGGGAAGTAAAAGAAGTTATATCTACCCAATTATATTGATTGCCTCACCTAATGATTTTATAAAACCTAACATTGCCTGGTCACCACAGATATATTGTTTTGGGCTCAAATAATGAAATATAAGTTTCATTCTATGTTCAGTCAAAGAATGGGTGAACTAGGCATAAGAGATAAAGTTGGTCAGCGATATATTAAACTCATCTGCTCACAAGTCAGCATGCATTGAAGTTGTCGTTAATGATATTAGTGAGCACTAGTGTGTTTGTGGGCTTGATGATCCTGTCTGCCGCTGTTTCATGATTAACTTGCTGATTGTCTCGATAAAAAATGTTTAAATCCCGAAAGTCACCAAAAAAAGTAATTCAATTCAGAACGAAAACAAAATTGCTCCGGATGAATATACGGTAGCAAAGTTGTGACCAAAACTTTTTAAAAAAATAATCCTGTCACAGAATATAATTACAATTATTCCCTTCGCATAATGTTATTGTATAAATTGACTCACACAAGGCAGATGATTGTAGAGTGTTTTGCAATGCCTCTTATCTTGCCTCCGTGTTTCAGACTTGATAATTGTGAGAAACTCTGCACAGCCTGCAGTAGTTCAACATACATATATACTTGTATACAATGCTATGTATTGATCGCTATTTTTTGAATAAACTGTTAATAATACACATTATCTGGATAAGTAAATATCTGGATAAATCATTATCTTGATAAAGTCTGATTCGGATAAATCGATATCTGGGTAAAGTATTATTTGGATAAAGTGTTATCTAGATGAAATGATTATGACAACATAAATCCATATGAGCAAACAGCCAACTTGCAAACAACCTGACCTCTGACCTCTGTATTAGTGCTGACTTTAAAACTGATCAGTGACAATTATTATTATAAATAATGGTGGACTACTAATTATGGAGTGCATCTTCTGCCAGTTTGACTGCAAATTTACTATTGAAGAAGCTGGTGACGCTGAAGTTAGGTCAAAGGTCAACACAAACTATGAACAACATGGTTGCAGGTTTATTCTAGCTGTCTAGAGTATATAGTTAATCAGTTTAGACTATTCTTTATATAAAACTTGGAGAGTGGCTATTTACTGAAATATTATTTAACTAGTGCATCTATGTTACGCGTTGTCACCTTTAACGGCCAGTTTTAGTGGCAGCCGAAGTACATACATGGTATTTATATGCCATCTCCGATTGACTTCTAAACCAAATAGATTTTGTTTGAACCATTTCTTTTTTCAATGTTATGTGGTTGTAGTTGTTCCATACATCACTGCTGAATTAACCAGGTGTGAGGGGAGGTTTGGTTGTGATTGGTTGAGCAAAACTAGGCTAGTCATATTCTTGTTAAAAGGTTGACTTGCAACAAAATTCACATTACAGTTATTTGGTATCAAAAGATTCACCGTGTTTTACTTTGTTGTGTTGTAGGTGCCAAATATGTGGAAATGTGATTACAAGCACTTATAAAAGCTCAAAAACAAAAAGCAGCCATAGATTGGAATCTCTTTATTTATCTGACGTATTCATTACAGTTTGGTTATTGTCTTGTCATGTGATGTTCCCACGTGAATTGAAAGGCCAAGAAAAAGCTCAATATAAAACTTATCGTAGCATTAGTTTATGAAAAACACTTCGGGTTTTACTGAAGACCTCATCCTCATATCGAATATAGATGTTCGCTACTTTACAGTTTTGTTTCGGCTTGATCTAATCCTCAAGTCGTAATCTGATCATGTGACCAAATACTTCGCAAATAATTTTTGCAGCACTTTTTGATTATCACAGGTGACCAACAGGCTCATCAAAATTATCAGACAATGATATGTACTCCTTCGAGGTAAGGTCAAAGAATTGAATGAATTTTTACAGTTAATTGTAAGATATCACTGCTAAAAATGACAGCATTACAATGACGATAAAACAGACGCCTAAGAACAATAGACATGGTTTTATTGAATTCATGAAGTATATTCGTGAAAATATATCGACGAATAAGGTTGCATGAAAGTGTAAACAGAAACCATCTACCACAGCTGCGTCACATTTGAGCCGTTTTGGAAAGAGATACCAAACTACAGCGGTCTAGTGTGGGTGCAATTAATTGTTCGTTTTTGAGCTTTTAAGAGCTTGTAATCACATTCTCACATATTTTGCACCTACAACATAACAGAGTAAGTCGTGGTGAATCTTTTGACATCAAATAACTGTAATGTGAATTTTGTTGCAAGTCAACCTTTAAGCTGCTTTGGTTTGACACCAAACCAGTGTCTGATAATCTCGATTATTTTGCTTAAGCTGCCACGTGGCCAGCCGATAGTTAACTTATCTTTAACCTTCAAGTAGAACGTGTTGGCTAGCAAATTGCTGATAAACAGAAGTATCCCTGACGTTATCCAGTTCAAACATTCTTAAACAAAGTTTAAAGTAACCAGGAAATATTTGTGATAAGGTGACAAACCACTAGCTCTTGAAGGAGAAGCAATATTATTTATTTATAATTGTAGACATAATCCATATTATGTCACATAAAATGATATTCAATGTTTAATCGTTGCCTTATAAATAGTCTGCTTGTAGGGCATTTTCAGATTTTCTACCTTGTAGGGTTACGAGTGACATCATGTCAAAAAGTATATATCACGAGAGACACTCATTTAGTTCTGGATGTATTCAGGCTTTACCTTTTACATGCTGCTTTCAGTGACATGTGACAGACACGGTCATGATTCTATTGAAAATCTGTGAACAAACTCATTGACTTATTTTCAGAGTACAACAAACGCATTTGTTATAAAGCAAGTGTTCACTTGTCACAGCCTCAAAGCATTAAAATATATGTGAAGACCTTAGGTCACGGCTCTTTCTGGCACATTGCCATGCAAGCACTCATCCTGTGCCAACAGACACTCATTTATACTACCTGTGCTTTTGGAATCTAAATACGTACACTTTAACAATTGTCTGTAGACTGAGGGGTGTTGCAGGTGTAGCAGAGCTTTAGCTTGACAAATGGAGTTCTCATCCCACTAAGTTTAACCATTGAGAGAAGGTTTATTTTGTAAACTTGAATTTTCTCACTGCCCTGCTATAGGTAAAAAGAAGCCAGCCTCATAGAAATATACCAGACATATTTGAGGATGCAACATGGACTGAGGAAGGCATCACTGACAGTAGCAATGATGTGGGTGAAAACAGTGAAACGCGTTTTGGAATCAATTTCAGCCAAGCTGTGCATCTGGATTTGGCTGTACCGGATAGGAGGAAGGCAAAATTTCTGACCTTTCCTCAGGGATCAGTGAAGCAACTAAATGAGCTATGTGACAGTGGATGTTTTTATTCAGTTATAAAACGAGCTCTTTGTTGTTGAAGGTAGTAAAAATGAAAGATCACCCTCCTAATCCTACTGTACTACTCATGTCATCTTAACTCATGTTATTCTCATACAGGAGGAGAATCAGTGACATGTTTCTCTTGTGATAAAAAGCTTTCAAACTTTGATAATAGAGAGGATGTGTAGACAAGGCATGCTCGATGCTCCCCGAACACGCTCTTTCATAAGGTGCTACAAAGGCAAGACAGTATTAATCAAGTACTTGAAACGCATGGACCATATTTTGAACCCCGCACTGAGCTTAGAACAACTGTGAGTCGATTACAAATGCAACAGATCTACTGTTACGAAAAATGCCTATTCTTAGTTCACACGAGGAAAAAAACTCTAATAAAACCTTAAAATAAATAAAACATTAGTTTCGTATAAGCAGTTCAGCCTCACAAAATTTTCACTGATTTATTTGGCTGACAAATGCAACCAATGATGACACAAGCTATATTTTGACATAATTGCCTTGACATCATTATTTTCTGTGATCAACTGACCAATAGCATAGATTTGATAACTACCCAATCATATTGATTGCTTCACATAATGATTTTATGAAACCTAACATTGCCTGATCACCACAGATCTATTGTTTTGGGCCCAAATAAGGTTAATATAGGTTTCATTCTATGTTCAGTCAAATAATGGGTGAACTAGGCATAAGAGATAAAGTTGGCCAGCGATATATTAAACTTATCTGCTCACAAGTCAGCAGCATCGAAGCTGCCATTAACGATATTAGTGAACGCTAGCGTATCTGTGGGCTTGATGATACTGTCTGCTGCTGTTTCATGATTAGCTGGCTGATTGTCCCCAATAAAAATGTTTAAATCCCAAAATATAATGGAAAAAATACATGTAATGCCATTTGGAATAAAAACAAAATCGCTCTGAATGAATATACAGTAACAAATCTCTGACCAAAACTGTTTAAAATAATAATATAATAAAAAATAATGATCCTGCAACCGAAAACAATTACAAGTATTAATTTCATATAAAACTATGGTATAAGTTGATCCAAGCAAAGCAGATGCCTGTAATGTGTTTTGCAATGCCTTTTATTTTGCCTCTAATGTGTTTCAGACTTGATAATTGTGAGAAACTCTGCACAGCCTGCAGTAGTTCTACATACATATATACATAGATACTTGTATACAATTTCTTCTACGACTGAAGAGGTTTGCCGTAAAGGTTTGACTGTAGAGGTGTGACTGTGGAGGTTTGACTGTAGAGGTGTAAGTGTACTAGTGGCTTGCTGGTGCCACCTTAATTTACCTTCCATCTTACTTTTTTTATTTATGAAGCGACAAAGCATAGGAGAACTTCAATGCTTTTTAATAAAACCGTTTGAAATGAAATAAAATCTAAGCAGCCCAAGTTTCTGACTTTGACCCACAAACTTACAGATCCTAATTTCAAGCTGACATTATAGCAAATTGACTGGGTCTTATTTATCGCTGTAATATTTTGTTACAGACTATTCTGTCTCTCTTCCTCTTATAACATCAGCCTCTGCTTGTGCTACAAATGTCTGTCCTGCCCCTACTAACAACAATATTAGCACACATTCTTCCGAAAGAATCAAAAGCTAATTGCTCAAAAATTTTACATTAAATTATATGATCGATGTGTAAAATGCAGTGTTACATTTTTGAATGCATTATATTATTATTATACATGTATATATCAT
This sequence comes from Watersipora subatra, assembly GCF_963576615.1. Lineage (NCBI taxonomy): Eukaryota > Metazoa > Bryozoa > Gymnolaemata > Cheilostomatida > Watersiporidae > Watersipora > Watersipora subatra. The sequence goes on from NC_088713.1 coordinate 65,164,659, forward strand.
ATTGTATCATATCATATTTATCGCTCAAACTTGTGCTCGTTTGCTCAGTTGTCCGAGGTTACTCACCAGTTGCTGAGCCTTTTCCGATGGCAGGGAGGCTCGGTGACCACGGTGACCAGGGGGTCAGTTTTTCTATGGCTCTGGCCACAGGGCTGTCCCACAACATTATCATGTATACTATATAAGCATTACATATTGCGACATTACATTACATGTCTGGCTTTTTCCACGGCAGCATTGTGATACCAGTAGCAGTTAATTGGAGCTACAAGTACTTTGTAGATTTGTACATGTATGTATTGCACATGTACGCATTACGTACATATGTGTGTACAATTTAGCTCATGTATTGCGCACTTGTTTATTTGTTAGAAATTTTATTATTATTTTTTGTGGCATAAATGTTCTTCTCCTTTGTACCGTGCTATTGTACAGTATAATTGTTGTTACTGTCATATATAATACAAGCTACCCATGTTCTCAGCCAGTCACAATAAATATTATGTATGCAAACAGGACCAATGTTGCTTCGATATATATTTGAACTATGACTAAAAAGTGTAAATTGGATAACCTGTACATTTATAATCTGTACAGCTCAGGCTAACAGATGAATATTTAATAATTCTGTATCACAGACCTTATATGGTACTTGGTAATAGATGCTACGACCCATTCATGCCTATTATACGTAAGGCACTTGGTGACAGGTGATATGACCTATTCTTGCCTACTATACATATGGCACTTAGTGACAGGTGTCATGACAAATTCATGCCTATAATTATACATAATAGCTCTATTCTTCAGTCTCAAGTCGGCTGGTCAGCCCAACAATGCACATGTTGATGGCTTGCTGAAACTTTGATTTAATTTTTAAAGTAAGGAGGAATGGAAAAGGGTTAAGGAGATTATTCAATATAGCTAATAATGGCTTTAATAGAGTGTTGATAATTTAATGAAGAGTTTTATTGTTACACTAGCTCTATGTCTTTTGTATAGAAAAAACACATACCTGGTGTGAGAAGGTGTGGCTACATAGGTCAAAAGTAATTGTCAAACTGCGGCCACCGTCATATGTACTTAATGATTAATAATATTAAAGTAAACTATGATGACACATGTAGATATGCACTAGGAGCTTTGGGTAGAGAATTGAAATAATGCTCCCATCCACACCAACATTAAAAATGAGGTTGCACCTAGCTATGTTAGTGTATTAAGATTTTACCAATAATTAGCTAAAAATGAAGAGAGGGAAGGCTACCAAAAACAAAGAGGAAATAAAGACAACTGCAAGAGTTGTTTGTTGTTTTTTGTGAGTAGATAGGAAATTTATTAAGTGTAATTATATCCTGAGCCTTCAGCAGTAACAACAATAAAAAATAACATATAGCACAGTAATTTACTAAATTTATAAAGCAATAATAATAATATATATAAAATTATTTATGTTCAAAAGCCAACAACAATATAAACCAATATGTTCCCTCAGGATAGTGAAGTGTTACTTACACAAAAACTGGTGAGTATAGATGCATGTCAAATAAATGCATCTTCCACAGTATCCCAAGTCAATGGAGCATCAATAAATGCAAATAAATAAGTGTCTAGAGAAATGCCACTTGATGTCTCCCTCCTTTCTGCAATTTTTTCATCATGACGATATCATGCAGCTCAATCTTTACTACACTAATAACTGTGTCTTTTTGTTCAAAGCCACTCTAAGAGCACTAGAAAAAAACATTGTTCTACACAAGAATAGAACTCATGTACCTTTTGCCAAAGCTTTGCAGCCAAGCACACTACTAACATCACCACCAAACTGCACTGCAGTGTCAACAAATAAATGTGCACTTAATTATTCCAGATGATGATCTTTCCGGCAGACCGAACTGGTTTAGTACATCTCTGGCTCACCAGACTCGCTTGGTACATATCGTTGGCTCACCAGATTGGCTTAGTACAACTATCTGGCTCACCAGACTGGTTTGGTACTAGTGTATAATTTGTGCTCCATAGTTGTCCTTATTTTGGTATTACGACCCTTGGGAAATGTTGACATGCAAATACCGACCATTTGAGTTTTAGTGAGCCAAGGTTATGCCTCCAAGGTTCATCAACCAAAAACTGCCAACGTGAAGAGTCAGTGAGGTGAGGAGCATGCTATAGCTAAAGTGTTGTGACTTTATCAAGTTTCAGCTCTACTCCAACACTTTGCCATGTTTTCTAGCCCAAGTTTAATCATATCAAGAGTGGTTGAAACTGTCCAATAGCAGCTCGGCAGCGTAGGCAGATGTATGTATTAGCAGAGAATTTTAGAAACTGCTTTTTTACTTGTAACAAAAGTTTGTTACGGGGTCATAAGGTTAACTACTTGTCCTCAAATATAAGCTTTGCTCGTTATTTTGTACAGAGGCACTTTTCAGGGACACCCACTCTGTCAGGTACTTGATCTATCTTGTTTACTTAAGATAACTTGCAATGTAACTTATTAAAAGAGCACACAGAACAGCCATATAAGGAGTGTGCAACATATGACTTCAACTAGTAATTGTACAAATAAAAACTAAGCATACAGTGATAAGCCTACTTGAAGGTTGACTTGCAACAAAACTTACATATATTAGAGTTATTTGGTATCAAAAGGTTCACCATACCTTACTCTGCTGTGTTGTCAGTTCGAAATATGTAGACATGTGATCAAATTATTAAAAAACGGCTGTAGGTTAGAATCCTTTTATTTTACTGACGTATTCTACTCCAGGTGGTTATTGTTTTGACATGTGATGTTATCACCTGAAATAAAATGCCAATAAACAACACGCAACAACACCAAGTTTTAACCACCAATGATATAAATGTATATGTATATTGAACTAGAACTTCCCCTGTCATACAGCCCACGACCAAAGTTATATTGGAAAAAAGAAAGGGTAATGATGGTTGAGAAATGCAATATTAGCAGTCAAATGGCACTGCAGTGCAATAGGATAACGACAATGGTAGCTGTAATGTACTGGGTGTTATTATGTACAACAAGTAGCATAAATGAAAAGAAAAGATTATATGTTTATATATCTCCCGTGCAATAGGAGAAATACAATATTAGAAGTAAAATGCACTGATACTATTAGAATAACCAATATTATTAATATATTAATACAGTAATATTAGAAAACCAATGCACAGTTTTGTTTACATTTCAAAACGTCATAGTTAACAACATCAAGAAGTTGGGATATTTATATAGATTTTTAGAAATCTATTTAACAAAACTATTTTTAAAAAATAATAACAGTAAAATATTGCCTAACATCGGTCACTATATACTTCGATCTTGTAAATTCGAATGCTTATTCTTATAATTAAATCTCATAAAATCAAATAATTATTGTTATAATTAAATATTGTAATAATCTCACAACAATCGTTAGAAAAAATATTATCGCCATTTCCTTTACTTTCACTGCTTTAGACATCGGTTGGAATACCAAAGTACTCATAAGTGTCGAAAATGTCAGTTACTTTGAAATCGGCTAAAAAGAAACGATGACTTTTCAGTACTTCTACGTTAATTACAGAAACCTTCGGCAATTGGACAATACCATAGATTGGTGAAACGTGCACTTCTTTTCGTGAAATGCCTTAATGGACTTAAAAGACTTAATGGTTCTAATCTCTTTCGCTTGGAGTTTCGTTTGCCGGTCTTAATTTTGATAAAAATAACGCTTGTCAAGTTTTAATAACGATTTCAAGCCGAATTATTCTGTCTATTTATGTATAATCCGATACGATGGGTAAGGTTTAGGAAATTTTCTACAAATAATAAAGACTTGGTAAAATATTTAAATAGGTTTATACATGTGTTTTGTATCGTTATTATACTTAAACGACTCCATTGAAAAAGGGTTAAATTTGTTGATGAGATTTCGGTACAAGGGTTTGCGACGGCCATTGATGAATAATTTTCGTGAGTGGTGTGCTTATATGCATTTATTACAAATCTCCCAAACAATCGCATCGCTCGTGTTTGGTCGTGGGATAAATAAATAAACACAAGTATTCAAATGTGACCTACAATTGATCACATTCAAACATGCAGAAAGCGTACGCGTACAGGTTTGCCAAAGCTATTGTAGCTTGCTTTTTATATAAGCTTTCATCTTTTTAAGCTCTACCCACTTTTCTCTTTATTTTCTGCTCGGTTTTCTACGCAGTTGTTCGAGTGTTTTCAACGGTTGCCAAGCGTTCTTCAGTAGCTGGAAGGCTCGGCCTGGTGACGATGGTGACCAAGAGATCAGTCGCTGCGGCCCTGGTCACAATATACTTGTATGTTTATGTTATAAAGAGGATACACCTCACTACTACATCATATACTTGTATGTCTATGTTATAAAGAGAATACACCTCACTACTACATCAATTTACTTGTATGTCTATGCTTATAATGTGAATACATCTCACTACTACAGCAATATACTTATATGTCTATGTTATGAAAAACATACACCTCACTACTACATCAATATACTTGTATGTATATGTTATAAAGAGGATACACCTCACTACTACATCAATATACTTGTATGTATATGTTATAACGAGGATACATCTCATTACTGCATCAACATCCATGCATGTCTATGTTATAATGAAGATCCATCTCACTACATCAATGTACTTGTATGTCTATGTTATAAAAAAGATACATCTCACTACTGCATCAATGTACTTGTATGTCTATACTATAAAGATAATACACCTCACAACTAACTACATCAATGTATGTGTATGTCTATGCTATGGTTGAATAGAAAATGCTTAACTTTTTTACAGTTTTATCTCTTTTGCGATTAAACATGTTGGATATATGCTTGCATACTAAGTTCATTGATGAAGATGTAACACAAACACACACTAGTAGATAGTATAAAATATTACTAGAGTATGTGATATGACTTTTTGATGTACACATTTCTCTATATCTGTTTAAATATAAAGCCATATTTCCTTAAAAAGAGAGACTTACAGATTTATTATCTACTGTATTCAAATGTTTGATATGATAAAGGGAATATTTTACTGGAAATAGAGAAGTAGTTTTAAATGTTATTTTTCTATCTCTTTTTTACTGTCCCCTCCATTTATATCACCTATAGCTATTAAGGGAGTCAGTTACCTTTATCTATATCATCATAGCTAATTATTTTCACCATATAACTTCATCTAGGAACTTTTTTTACCTTTCAAAAGCCTGTAATCACATTTCCACATATTTTGGATCTGCAACACAGCAGAGTAAAACATGTCTAGCCTTTTGATACCAAATAACTCTAATCTAAATGTTTTTGTAAGTCAGCCTTTAAGGTGGGCGGGATTACAGAGCCAACACACTAATCCCACCAATCACAGAACAGCTAGGTTACACAAAAAATAAAACTCGTGTTAGGCAAACTATAGTTGGGAATGCAAGCCCAGCCACTACAGGACTCCCTAATGATGCTTCACTTACTCCTAGTTAGTTGTATGTGCTTTAGTGTCGTCTTGGCATCATATCCAGGTGAGTGATTTATATACAGAGAATAACACTGTTACTTTATCAGTAGACTAACAGTGTGTAGATGTACATGATGTTGTATCAATATTAAAGCATTATAAATTGTTTTGAGTCGATTGCTGCCGGTGTAAAATCTTGCCATAAATTTTACTGGCACTCTGAGATACAGAGGTTCTCTCATGTCATAGCCGCATGTAGAGTAGGTTAAAACATCTTAGTTAAAACAAATGTATGTATAGCCTTCCCCTCTGTATATCCTCACAATCATATGATATATACAAAGGCATATTTGTATGATGTCTTTTCGCACATTTCTCTATTTATAGTTTAATATAAAGTCATATTTCTTTATAAAAAGACACAAAGTTAATATCTAGTATATTTGGTTGATTGATTTGATAAAGGGATTATATTTCTGAAAATAATGAAGTAGTTGTAAAAGTAATCTTTTCAATGTATTTGGTATTCTCTCTTTCCTATATATCTCATTTTACCATTAAAAGAGTTAGTTTTATTAATTTACATATATCATCAAAGCTGTACACCTTAATATTTAGATAATCGTATCAGAGAAATAGAGAGTCTCCATTTTGTAACATATTGTTTCAGTTGAACATAATGAAAAGAACTACAGATAAATGTGTTACCAAACAGTTACAACAGCAAAACCATACCTGTTTGATATTGTTATGTTAGCTGGCTTGAATTCAGTTTAAACATATGACTCCAACAAGCAATGGATATCCGTCTCTGATTATCTGAAAAAAGAATTCAAAGCATTCTAAATTCAAGACCTTGTTTTCTTATAGCTTAGCAAACACAATGATTACAATTTTGTCTAACAATTGGATAGAAAGATAATATAGCAAATGTTTGGAGGCTTAAATAAGAATGCACTGATTCATAACAGCAAAATAGCTTGAGTCTTGCTCAATCATTCTGGCAACTGTTGGCAACTAATATAATTATGCACACAAACCTGCGTCATTTCTGTTGTTTATACGACTTAAGAAATTCCATCTTCCTTCAAGTTGTTTGATGCATAGCGCACTATCACTAGTGTTACACGCTACAAATTATTGAGCTTCGAAGTCGTGGTTTTGATCGTAGGAATGAGGATGATGTATTTACATGATAGGCAAGCATGGTCGCACAATTCCCAATTGTTCGTAGCTACCTTGGTACATTGAAAACCTTCAATTGACTCTAGAAAACATATTGCGAAGTATTTAATAAAACTATTACATATAATCCTAAAGTTTATCATTACTGTTTATATGATTACTATCCTCAATCTCATCAGTTGGTTCATTGCTGCAGTCTCCACAGACACATAGACTTGTGCAAACTAAAGATGCAGTTTAGCAACAGCCTCAGCTTTCACATCAACTGGTTAGGGGTTGAACCTGCAACAAAGGCCTGTCAGATGCAACCGCAGGCGTCGATTGTTGCAAAAATATAGTTCATATGGCAATGATATTTATTGAAAAAGAAACAGTAGCTTTCTGTAGCTACCTAGATGTAAGATGTGGAGTAAGGTGTTTGACAATCACCTATTGTAATCTAGTATCCACAGTTATCATTAATCGATACAGGTTCTATCAACAAAATGATAGTCTAACAATGAGCTACATCGTATTGAAAAATAAATAATTAATTGAAGATAATACAGAAGAATGCAGATTGTTTCAATAGAGGAATACATCCACTTCTTGATCAATAATAATTTGATTATTTATTGAACAATATAGTAAGATGAGTTTGCTATTTTCTCATCTTAAATTTCTCAAGAGGTTTGAGATACTTTGCGGCTTGAAAAGCTCTCTGATAAATGGATTAGCTAGCAAACCTCATCCAGCATCCAGCGTGCCATTTGCATGAATTAAGGTCTGAAAAGTTTATAAATAGCTAATGCTTACAAAGTACAATAACTGATCAATGATTGTAATATAGGCCTAACCAAAAGTGTTTAATCAAGTGAGCAAATACACATACATTTACATAGTTGAAAGGACAACTCCTAGTTTACAGATGCTTTTAGATCTCAATGATTGCTCAATGCTTACCACTAGTTGTATATTACATTTTTGGCAATATTCAACGATGGATGCATTTGCACGTAGACCTCAATGGTGGCAGTAGATCTGAAGGTGTCATAAAATGATGCAGCAAAAATGGGCTCTGAATAAGAGGATTAGCAGAGCGAGGCGAATCACGGATTTTATATCTACATGTAAATATAGTGCTCTATCTTCCAAGCCTTTCCTAGAGTGGTGCTTTATTAGAGGTAATGTTCAAATAAAGGGTAACATGGTATTTTTCAAACACCTCGTTAGAACGTTGAAAAGATAAATTTAACCCTTTTACAGACAAATTAAATGCAACTTATATTTTGCACTCTCCTTCGGGCATTAACCCTTTTGGAGGCAATAAATTTCTAAATAAATATGCTTGAGGAAGCTGATACATGTCTCTACCAGTTGATATCTATTGCTCGTAATTAACCAATGATGATCCTATAGCCTGCGGTGTAATTTGTTGGAACTCTCAGGTTTTTTATTTCTTGTTAAATTTGCAGGTATTTTTTTATTTTCTAAGTGTATTTAACAAGATTGCATAAAAATCCTTGCACTCATTGATATGTTTGTTACCATTCGCAGCCAAAACTAACTTTTTATGTGCAATAGAACAGGAGTTACAAGTGTCAATCCTTTGTAAGCTGAGTTCAGGTTACCGCAATCATGCTATCAAATAATATATTATAACCCCACAAATTTATAGGTTTTATTACAATAATAATCTATCAAATGCTACAAGTATATATTCAAGAACAAGTGACATAAGCAAACCATAATTATAATATATGCAGCAACAAAAAGTAACATTTTAAAACAAATATTACCATTTTTTAATTTGCTTGGTCATTTGCTTCCTGATTGTTGCTTCTGTTTGGAACCATTTCAATAGTCTTCTGGCTGTTCAATTTCTTCGACCATGTCTTCTGACCTCAACCCGTCTTCTGACCTCAACCCGTCTTCTGCCCAGTTGAGCTTGTCAATATTAGTGTTCAAACAATTATTAGAAGAGCAAAGCTTATCACACGATGTCACTTTGAATAGAAACTCCTAGCGCAAATAAACAAATAAAGAGAAACTCTGTGTAAACAGAGTAGCCTTAAAATTAGAGTTTCCCCAATTTTAATATTGGAATTGGTATCAGTGCCAATATGGGTGTTAAGTATCTGAATCGGTATCGGTCGATCTTTTCTTAAAAAATCGGAACCTTCAAATACCTTTTTACAGATCAACTATTTAGCAGAAAACCGTATTTTAGCCTGCTACACTAATAAAAAAATCATTAGCGGCAAGTTCATTATTTTTACCTAATGAATTCCAGGCCTGTTTCTAGTCATCTATTTCATGGCTATAGTCTGATAAACATCCACACAGCTGAGGAATCTTTAGTCAGGTCGTAATCACAAAGTGCAGTATTTTCCAATTACAGTGACATGGTTTATTGCAGCCAACCGAGCTTGTGTCAAACGATATGTTTGTTACCATTCGCAGCCAAAACTAACTTTGAAACTATGAAACTTTAAGTAGTAAACAGTTTTAATGTTTGCAGTTCCTAATATATTTTATATATATATAAATATATTATTTTATTAAATAAATATATATATATATTAATATATATTTTATTAAATAAATATATATATTTATTTTATTCATATATATTTAAACTTATTATTTAAACTTTATATATATATATATATTTATTTATATATATATATATATATATATATATATATATATATATATATATATATATATATATATATATATATACAGGTGACTTATGTTAAATAACCTGGTGATTTAACGTTAGTCACTTGACAAGTGCAGAAGCACGAAACAGACCTGTCGTGACACCAAAGAAAAACACCAATCTGGAAGAAAGATACGTAGCATTATAATCTATTCTAACACTCTAGTTAATTATATATATATTAATTATATATATATACATATATATATATATATATATATATATATATATATATGTGTGTGTGTGTGTATATATATAAAACTCAATGATACCGCTATATATTACAGCCAATAAAATATCTTTGGTTAAATGTTCATATCTTTATTGCAGATCCAATCCCAATTGATGAGGGCTATAACAATAATAGATTGATTCCTTCAGAAAATGTTTCGCACATCACAACCCACTCTGGCTATCAAACTCATAGATACAGAAACTATACCAACTCTTCTCTAACGCTCACTGGTTTATCCCCAGGCTCCCTTCTCAGACTAGATACAGTCATCAGGCCTAAGATTGAGCTTGAACAGTGCTGTGACTACTTAGAAATAATCGGAGTCAGAGGGTTTCAAAGTCACACAAAAAAGATTTCTGCGGACAGCAGTGATCGATTAATACTGTATCTTCACCCAGTTAATGACAGTATAACCTTCAGATTCAGATCTGATAGAAGCATAACATACCAAGGAGCGCTCATCAAACTCTATTGTGAGTATACACTTAACTTTTTTCTACAAGCCCAAACTATCCTAGGTTATGAGGAATGGAAATGCTACAAGAACAGAGGCTGCAACTGTTATTGTATCATTTCATGATGTATCTATATACATAAATCTCTGGGTCTGCCTGTCTGTCTGTGATTTTAGTCTGTGATCCAGTCTGTTTAGCTATAGCTTTAAAAGTCTTAGAATGAAGAATCCATATCACAGAAAATTGATCTCGGAACCTCTTTTTTACCAGGCAAAAAGCTAACCAATCGAGGTATGCAAAATTGAACTCATTGGGTGATATGAACGATTTTCTAAGTTAAAATTGCATGGCGACTCTGCATTACATTATGGCGCAACGTCACTAAAGCTTGCTCTCATGGCTCTTATTAGTAAGTTTAGCAATATGGATAGTAGCTTACTCAAATTAGTCTTTGGCAATGTGCCAGGCTGATGGCAAGTGGCAGGCAACTACAGTACCTGCCACTGTTTATAAGCTGGTTTTAATACCTGTGCAATGGTGGTCATTTTGCTAGTAGTTCTATAATGCATTGTATAATTTTTTATCGTATCATATTGTATCATATCATATTGTATCATATTAGGTTGTCATGTTGAGTCATGTCCTACAGAATCATCTTGAATCACAGTCTAACATTGAAAAGAGCATTTACACAAAGCTTTAGGAAAGATCACTTGGAACTTTAAAAAACCAAAACTAAGACTTTTTGCATAGATTTAAATCGGGGCATAAGGAAATAAAATATTATAAATAATAGCATGATAGAGCAAATCTCAGCAGTGATACCTTATGTAATAGCTAGACGTTGCATAATTCGCCGTCTTGAAAAGGAAATTAAAAACTTCCTTACTTTGAGGAGTCAGGGACATCAAAATAAATTCAAACCAGATTTATAAACCACTCTCTATTGAAAATAGTTCACGGCTTTACAATCTAAAAGTTGTATTAGGACAAGGGATACTGTTGTGTGCCTAAATGGTATTTGCTTTTAGCAAAGGCTTTCTCCTTTGACAATTCTTTAAAGATCAATCATTCATAGATGTGTAAGTGTCAATATCTACAGATACATTCAAACTGAGGTCTATTTTAGAAGTGATATATATATATATATATATATATATATATAATTAGCTATAACAGCGCAAAAATTTCCTGCAGCAATAAAAACATTTTTAAAAATCAGGTTTTAACCACTTATTAAAAATAATGCAACCATGTTTCACACGCTTATGAAAAAGAGATTTTAAAAGCAATCGTGGTGTCATTGATCCAGTTAAGTTTAATTCTGTTTCACTAATAGAACAACTTTAAATACATCAACTATCTTTAACTATATTTTTCTAGACCATATTCACATACATTTTAAGTGTTCAACTTCCTTCAGCCAAGGCTACCAACTTGTCGTTTGCTTTCAAAAACAAGGACTGCAACCTTTCTGACATTTCCATTACTAACTACTCGCTAATTTTTTACTAACCCTTAACCAAAGGTCACGATCTTTTTTTTGGCTGCTGCAAGTAGTTAAGAACGTTTTTACTAGGTTAAATTTAGCAATGGCTTTGACAGAAACATTAAAGCTGTCCTTGATCTAGCCTGCAATTTTTTGCACTTGGTCTTTTTGCAGTGAATATTTCTTACATGCACGCCTTCCTAGCTCATCAACAATTTTAGCCTATCCATAGTCTTAGCCTATTCACTCCAGCTCTTTTTTTGCTTGACTTTGTAGGATATAAAATGAATCATCCTTCCGGGTGTGCCAGGCATGTATCAATGCAGAGTATTTGGTCTATAAAAACTATCAGTATGTCAAGCTATGTGGTCTACACACTAGAGACAGCCAGGTGTATAAACAGGGCACACATTCATAATCATTTAGTGCACCTTTAGTAAAGAAATACATGTACCTGGCAATCTTTACAAAGGTTTCTTACTGGTCAAACACTGTGAATTTCTCATTTGTTGGAAAAGTTGCTGGGAAGCTGACTGAGATTTGACAGGTGTTGCAGGTGTTAATGGTGCGTAGAGATTAAAATGCTTGTGAATTATACTTAAACTGTAACAGAAGCTGTTCCAATTTACTTTGAGATTATTTTAGAAATCATACTTCATCTTTATACGGCGAACAGCAATGATAGCACTGAATGATGCTTACGCATGCATTATCATGACCTCCAACGACCAATAAGCCACTTGTTTTAATTTCATTCAAAATTAATATTCATTATAATTTACAGTTTATGATATAATAATATGTGAAAACCAGGAAAACAAGACTTTGTGTAAAATTACATGTTAATGTATATTTTCAGCCAAATTTTAATGGGAGTTTCAGGAATCTAGCGATTCTTATGATAAAAAATCTTACCCAAATGTAAAAGGTTTTTTCAATCTTTCCACTATATGAGCTACCAGTACCTAGCTAGACCTGTCATATTAAGCATGGAGGTGAAGGAAAAGTTTTCTAGCAGTAATCAATAGCAATCTTCTGCTCATTCGAGGTTGTCAATAGACTTCTCAAACTACTTCCTTTTATCCCATGCATACATAGACATGTATAACATGACAAGTGTAATATTTACTATGGTGCGCCTTTGGGTTACAATGATTCTGTTACAAATTTTTTTTGCCCTTTGATGTATAACATTTCAATTTTTTACTTTCTCCTTACGTAATATTTTTCGCCAAACGAAATCAACAAAATGTTTTCTCAAAATTCAAATTTGGCAGTCCGTGTGCTGATTAGGTGAAAATAACAGATATGCCAATACACTTTCTCTAAAATCTATCTTACAACTAATAAAAGAGATACAATGCTGATGTGAAAACAAAACCGGAAATGAATAGGTGATAAAATAAATGGAGAAGATAAGATGCTTGATTTCGCTTGGTTCGGCGTTATTCGTTATTAGTTATTGTGAAAAATAAACCAGAGACAGATAGGTAATAAAGTTTTAGCAGTGAAAAAGTTGAAGTTTAGTAAAATAGTTAAAAATACATACTAAAACCTAGCTTTAAGTATGTGTTTAGTAAATTAAATTCATGTAAGTTACAATAAACGTTTATGTTATACGCCTGGGTCGAAAGTAAGAACTCCTTACGGCGCGTACTGCACATTACATTGAAACATTAACTTTTATTGCATATCATAACCATTAAATACACTACAGTTACTGTAAGTAACTGTAGTTACTAAAGCTAACATATTGCTTTGTTACTAATTTTTAAAATGTACAGTACATATGTAAAATTTTGATGATTTTTACCAAGGGCTGTTGGCATTAGATAATTACTATGGGTTTCTATACCCCTCTATAGGAAATTTTCACCTTTCGGTGCCAACACTAGCAGGAACTAGAATTGTATGACAAAGGTTCACTGTATATATTTACTATAATAAAAACTATCTATTGGACTGTCTGTCCAAAGTCACACACAAAGGTTAAGAAAAAAATTGTATTTAATGAGATTCAAAATTGCAACTTCCAGCTTGGTAGATCGATTCTTTATCAGCTGTGCCAATAAGCTGAATTGAGGAATACCTGTGCTACGTTATTCTCAGTGCTTTACCTTTATTATCTAGTCTTTGTTTTGCTCACCTGACAATCTCTCAAAGTACAAAGGTTGATGGGAAATTTACAATAGGTCGATAGGGAATGCATGTATTTGACGTCTATTTGCATTGATTTTTTTATGGTCCTCTGATTGAGTATTATTAACTATAAGTGTTGGATTGTTTGTTCAAGTAGATGGTTCATGATTTGCAAATGTAGAGGACTGTATTTTAGGTGTAGATTTGATGTCAAGAATTAGACCAGTTAGTTTTAGCTAGTAAAGTTTAAAACAGATGATATTTATTGACAATACAAACTTTCAATAGCAGAAAGTCAAAATTATATAAAGGCTAATCAAGTCAAGCGTTGCTGCTAATTGCGCAAGTCTAAAAATGTAAAAAGTAATACAAGAGCAGAGTGATACCTAGAGCGTGAGTAAAATATAGAATTCCGATGGTTTCTGATCTATGCATGCTTATATATGTTTGCCTAGTCATTATGACATATGTCAGCCGATCGCCATATCCATAGATCTCAGACAATTTGGCGCTGCAAAACTTCCTAGGCAGGAAGCAATTAAGTAAAAATAAACATATAACATTTATGCTATGCAGTAAAATAGCAGGTGCTAGAAAATGAGAATAACAAACTGGTGTGTCAGGCTACCGGGAGTGCAGATATATGTTTCCTAACTATGGCCCAAAATATTTTACTATGGGAAAAGTGGTTTCGACCTGTTGTTGTCTATCTGTATTTAGGGGTCAACATTAGGATAGAAGATAACTTTCAGATATACTCCCAACTTGTGACTTCAGATTGGTAGTCTAATCGATTGCCTTTTAGTGTTTTATAATAATTGCACAGCTACTTCTCTGTTTTGTCGACACATCTAATGATCTATCACAATGAACTAAATGTTATGGAAGTTGTATATACCATATATTAGCAGAATCTCTGGCATTACACTGGTATAAAAAGTCCGTTTATAAACAGTGACAGGTAATGTAGTTGTTATATATATACTCGTACATGTATATATATATATATATATATATATAGTATATGTGGTTTACACTGTAAAGTAAAGTGCTCAATAATTGAGTCAATTAGAGCTGTGTATGAAGTTTATTAAAAACTACAGGTTAAAATCATTACTACTATTAGTTTCATGCAATCGCGTTGCAATCTTCAGGTAGAATCTTCTACCTGAAGATTGCAACACGATTGCATGAAACTAATAGTAGTAATGATTTTAACCTGTAGTTTTTAATAAACTTCATATATATATATATATATACATATATATACTCGTATATGTATATGTATATATACATATATACGAGTATATATATATATATATATACATATATATATACGTATATATATTTGTGTATTTATATATATACATATATATATATATATATATATATATATATATATATATATATAATAAAGTATAGGCTAAAAGTCAGCATAAAGTGCTCGATACTAAAGTAGAGCTTACTATAAATTTGGTAAGAAATTTATTAAAATTTTACTATGCAAAAAATTACTAAAAGTTTCGTATTACACAAAAGGTGTGTAACACTCATCAGATAAAATGCTTAGTGAGGACTATACACAAGATTCTGCATTAGCTGGTAAGCTGAAATAAAAGCTCAGGTATTAAAAGCTAGATGGATAAGATCTATTATGTAATGCTATTTTGTAAAAGGTGTTTCTTAGCATGTCTACATGTAGATATAAGTTCACTACGTTTGTTAAGAGTTGCCTTCTCAGGTCTGTAAATGATGAAATATTTTTCTAATGTACATAATCTGCACTTTCCGGTGCTTTTAGAGTATGGCTTGGCGTGTGATAAAATCTTCCAGGCTATGTTGTAGTCAGCGCCGCTTTCCTTGAGTTCCCATATGTGGCTGCTTAGCTCGGTAGAGTAGCGTTTAGAAATGTCTTTGAATGTGGATTTGTGAAGGTTATATCTAGTTTTGAAGCTGTTTTCGGTTAGCCCTACATATGTGGCTGCGGTTTATTGTTATCGGTGGTAGTTACGCTTGCCTGGTATATCACTGATTTTGCTAAGCAATTGTCTGGTAATGGGCAGGTGTTCTTATTCCTGCAATTGCAGCCAGGATTAGTTGTTTCTTGATGGTTCAGTGACAGCAGCCTCTGATTGTGAGAGTTGATAGCCTGTTTCACATTGTTCATGCAGCTATAGCTTAATTTTATAATACTTCTGTTAAAGATTTTGTGTAGCTTGTGGTCAGTAGAGAATTCTTCATCGATTAATTTAAAGAAAGTTTTCCCGATGTTGGTGTGTACGGTGTTGCTGTAAGGGGGGTTATACCAGATTATGTTTCTTTTTATTTGTCTATGTCTAGCCTTTAGTGGTGTAGCTTTAGGTGAAGAGAATTCTAGCTTGTGTTGGTATCCGCTTTTTTTTTAAGGCTTCCTGATAAATAGGTGCAGCTTTGCTGAAGGCATTTCCATCTGATGAAATTTCTGAGAGTCTTTTGTTGATTGCCAGTGGTATATTTTTAATGATGTTAGGCGGGTGGTTTGAATCTTTGTGAACATAGGTAATGGTGGTGTTTGGCTTAGTGTAGGGCTCATACTTCCCGTTTTCTAGGTTTAGGGTTACGTCTAGAAAATTTACTATCTTCCTGTTGGCTTCTATTAATATTCTTAGATCATGTGAGCTAAATATAGCGCACAGGTCTTTCTTGATGTTGTCAACTTGGCGGGGGGTTGCGTTTAAAGCTCCCAGACCATCGTCTCTATATAGTCCAAATTTGTTATTGTATTTTTTAGATATTTGGTACAATATGTATGCGCCTACTAGCTCACATGTTTCAGCACCATGTGAGCACCATGTTTCAGCACCATTATTATGTTTGATAATATATATATATATATATATTTGAAAAATTATTGCGAAAAAAGTAAACTTTTAGTATTTGCGTTACAAATCTGTTTCGTGCGAAGCACTCCTCAGACGCAATTGTACTAAAATTTTGATATATATATATATATATATCAAAGTGAGAGTTGACTAAAAAAGCTTTATTACTATTAGTTTCATATACATAGTAAAATGTACAATCCTCAGATAAAACTCATTTACTAGTGACAAGCAGGTAAGATGTACCTTGAACAACCCCACTATAGGATTAAAACATAATTATATGAAAGCCATGCTGTTAAGTATTTGGCTAGGTTATATTACTGGATAATAAGAATTTTCTACCGTGGCGACATGTAGAAATGAGTTCTTGTCTCTTATTTAGACTGGCCTTATCTGGATGCATAATTATATAATATTTTTCTAGCAAACATAGTCTGCATGTTTCTGAGGTGTTTTCATATGCTTTCGCTTGCTTTACTGCATTCTATTTGATGGTATACCCTAAGTTGCTCTTTTTCAGCTCCCAAATATAATTACTGAGCATTGTTGCGTGTCTTTTTTTGTCGTTGCTGAATGATGCCTTATGATTGGTGAATCTAGCCTTGAAAGTGGTTTCACACAGCCCAATATATGTTTGGCTGTTTTGCTGGTCATCTGTAACTACTGCCTGGTATATTAGGTTTTTGGTTAGACACCTTCCTTCTAGCTGGCATTCTTCTGGCTTTCTGCAGTTGCAGGTTCTATCGCTGGTGTTGTCTTTCTTCGTTTTTGTGTTTAGTAGCTTTTTGGTATGGCCTTCTATAATGCACTTTACATTTTCCAGACAGCTGTAACTTAGCTTGAGTGTATTCTGGTTAAATATTTTTCTAAGCGGGTGGAATTTGTTGAATATTCTTTTAATCATTATAATGAAAGCTCGTCCTATGTTGGTATATGGGGGGTTGTACCATAATACTAATAATGAGGATTGTACATTTTACTATGTATATGAAACTAATAGTAATAAAGCTTTTTGGTCAACTCTTACTTCGCTATAGTTCAGCTCTTGCTATTAGTAATTGAGCACCATGTTAGAAAGGTTTTGAACTGACATTCTATTCTATATATATATATATATATATATATATATATATATATATATATATATATATATATATATATATATATATATATATATGTCCTAGCAAACCAACCAGATATAGTGGTGGTAGACAAGAAGACCAACAGGGCTACTATAATAGATATCGCAGTACCCAATGACTACAATATAGCCAGCAAAGAAAAAGAAAAGGTAGAGAAATATCTCCCTCTTGGAGAAGAAATTGAAAAATGCTGGAATGTAAGAACAACTGTAATCCCAGTATTTATTGGGGCACTGAGCGCAATAACGCCGGCGCATAAAATTTGGCTTGCCCAAATACCAACAACAATCAACTCAGGTGAGTTGCAGAAAAGTGCGCTATTGGGAACAGCTAAGATCTGGAGGCGAACGCTCAAACTCCCAGGTCTCTGGTAGGAGACCCGAGTTAGAGCAGAATTTACCACCCATACGGGGTATCCGGGGTGAGGAAACGATTTTTTTATACATATATATATATAAAATAATATAATATAAATAAATATAGAAATATATATATATATGTATGTGTGTGCGTGCATGCGTGCGTGGTGTGTGCGTGCGTGCGTGGTGTGTGTGTGTATGTGTGTGTGTGTATGTGTATGTGTGTGTGCGTGCGTGCGTGTGTGGTGTGTGTGCGTGTGTGTGTATGTGTGTGTGTGTGCGTGTGTGTGTGCGTGCGTGTGCGCGAGTGCGCGTGTGCGCGTGTGCGCGTGTGCGCGTGTGCGCGTGCGTGCGTGTGTGTGTGTGCATGTGTGTGTGTGGTGTGTGTGTGTACTAAAACTTAGCTTTTAGAACACATACTTAAAGCTAATTTTTATTATGTGGTACTAAAACTTAGCTAAAGCCAAAACAGTACTGTCTGTAGCATGAGTATATATATAGATACTCCTGCTACAGACAGTACTGTTTTGGCTTTAACTAAATTTTAGTACTACATAATATGTATATATATATATATATATATATATATATATATATACATATATATATATGTATATATATATATATATATACAGTGAAACTCGGATAACTCAAACTTCAAGGGACCGAGCAAAAGTGTTCGAATTATCAGAGCGTTCAAGTTATCAGAGCACTGTCACAAGTTCATGTATTTACTTGTTTATTAGTAGATACATTTACATATACAAACTATAATATAAATCAAAAGCACAATTGGCTTGTTTCAAATTAAATGCTTCTAATGTAAAGTTTAAAACGTTTTTATCAAAAAGTATAGATGTTTTTCTATCACTTGAGATCGGTTTGTTGTTTGAGGTGATGTTATTGCCAGGACGTTTTTTAGATTGACATTGGCAAAACTTGATCGTTGCTGAAATGCTCAAAAGAAAAGACATCTCTTTCTTTTGAGCGTTTTACCCACGATCAATTTTGCCGATTTTTCTTGAAGTTTGTGCAAAGATTACCTTACTTTACCTGAGATTCGTTAAGAGCAACACTCCGAAGCAGTTCAATTAAAAGTTTTACGATGTTTTACGGTACATTGTATATCTTTCACGCTTTTTGAATGGATACTTATTGAATGTACACGTGTATTCTGTGTTTAGGTCAAATGATGAATAGTTTTTTTAGCTAAAACAACGTATACGTTTAATTACAACAATTTTTAAGACGTTTTAAACATTCAAGATTCCGACGTTGATTCAACACGGAATCAACGTCGGAAAACTATTCATCACGGGCTAGCCGGGTCACGCACTCAAGGACTTTTGCGACGCAAATACAAAACAAAAACAACATGCTGTTTTTGCTTTGTATGTGCGTGGCGAAAATCCTTGCGCGCGTGACCTGGCTAGCCCGTGATATTCATCGTATAGCAGTACAAATCAAATTTCACCAAACCTCTAGAAAAGTCATTGACAAAAATATTTTGCTGAAGGAGGTAATAACGACGCTTTTGAATTACGAAAAGTTGAGGTTTACCTCTATGGCTTGGAATAAAGTGATTTTCTAAAGCGATAGCAACCGTTTTGGTAGCCGTTGGGCAAAAAACAGTTCGAATTGACAGTGTTGAGTTCGAGTTATATAGAGCCATTTATCATCGCGTGGGAACGGACCCAGCAAATCCATTTGAGTTAACCATGTGTTCACTATATCGAAGGGCGAGTTATCCATGTTTCACTGTATAAATATATATATATATATATATATATATATATATAATTGTTTCCTCACCTCGGTTAACCCGTATGGGTGGTAAATTCTGCTCTAACTCGGGTCTCCTACCAGAGACCTAGGAGTTTGAGCACTCACCTCCTGATCTTAGCTGTTCCCAATAGCGCACTTTTCTGCAACTCACCTGAGTTGATTGTTGTTGGTATTTAGGCAAGCCACAATTTATTCGCCGGTGTTATTGCGCCCAGTGCCGCAATGACTACTGGGATTACAGTTGTTCTTACATTCCAGCATTTTTCAATCTCTTCTCCAAGAGAGAGATATTTCTCTAGCTTTTCTTTTTCTTTGCTCTCTATATTGTAGTCATTGGGTACTGCTATATCTATTGTAGTAGCTCTCTTGTTCTCCTTGTCCACCACCACTATATCTGGTTGGTTTGCTAGGACATGCTTGTCAGTCCGGATGTAGAAGTCCCAGAGGATCTTAGCATGATCGTGTTCATTGACCTTACCAGGAGTTTCTCACCAGTGTTGTGGTTTATTAAGGCCATACTCGTCACATAGACTTCTATACACAACACCTGCGACATGATTATGCCGCTCAGTGTATGCATTTCTTGCTAGCTGCTTGCATCCACTGACAATGTGTTGGATGGTCTCAGGTGCATCTTTGCACAGTCTGCATCTAGGATCGTCTCAATTGTGATAGATTTTTGTTTGGAGTTGCCTTGTTGGGAGCACTTGCTTCTAGGCTGCCATGAATAACGACTCTGTATTGGCCGTTAGGTTTCCTTTGTTCAGCCACATATATGACTGGTGAAAATCGCCAACCTAAGATATTTCTCGGTGGTAAGCACCATGAAGAAGTTTCCTGTGCCAGTCAATTTCCTCATCATCAGGGTGAAGGTCCATTGTAAGAGCAGCCGATTGAAATTCAGCTATCAACTTATCTGAAGTGACCATAGAGGCTGCATAGGCTTTGATGCTTTGCTCTTCCTCTTTCACTGTCTGCTGTACACTTTTGAGTCCCCTACCACCATCTTTCCTATCAAGATACAACCTATAAGTATCAGATTTTGGGTGGAGTGCTTCATGCTTGGTCAGCAGTTTACGAGTTGCTATATATGTTTCTTTGATGGCTTCCTCAGTCCATTTTATTATGCCTGCTGGATATCTTATTACTGGCAGTGCATAGGTATTTATTGCCATGACTTGGTTTTTGGCATTGAGCTGGCTCCGTAGGACCTGCCGAAGGCGTTTCTTGTATTCAGTAATGGCTTTGTGACGTACCTCGGCTTTGTGGTTGATATTGCTTTGCATAATCCCCAAGTACTTGTACCCTTCTTTTATATCTTTTATGGTACAATTTGGAGTTTTTAGGCCATCTGTGAGCATAGAATAGTTTTTTCTTAAGAATTAGCCTTCCACATTTTTCAATACCGAAGGTCATTCCGATGTCCTTGCTGTATACCTGAGTGAGGTGTATTAGTGAATCAATGTCCCTTTCTTTGTTAGCGTACAGCTTGATGTCATCCATGTAGAAGAGGTGGTTTATCTTGGTGCCACTCTTAAACTGGTACCCATAGTGAGTCTTCTCCAGCATATTGCTTAGAGGGTTTAGGCATATGCAGAAGAGCAGCGGTGATAAGGAGTCACCTTGATAGATGCCTCGCTTAAGTTTTACACTCACCAGCCTTTTGCCATTAGCCTCCAGTTCCATCTTCCATTTAGTCATTGACATCTTGATGAATGCCACAAGAGCAGGCTGAACATTGTACATACTGAGACACTCAAGTATCCAACTATGGAGAATTGAGTCATAGGCATTTTTGTAGTCAATCCAAGCCATGGCAAGATTGGTATGCCTTCTTCTGCTGTCTTGACAGACCGTCTGATCCACCAGTAACTGATGTTTGGCCCCTCGGGTGTTGCGCCCAATTTTTTCTGAGCACTGGTCATATAGTGACTCATGTGCTCTTTCAGCTTGTCTGCAACTACTCCTGTGAGCAGTTTCCAGGTGGGGGGCAAGCACGTTATTAGTCGGTAGTTCTTGGGAATCGGCCCCTGCTTTGGATCTTTTATTAGAAGTACAGTTCGTCCTTTGGTCAGCCATTCCGGATGGTCGCCTTTTTCTATTAGGCATTCCATCTGCTCAACCATTCTAGTGTAAAGTGATGTCAATTTCTTTAACCAGAAGGCTTGAATCATGTCATGGCCAGGTGCTGCCCAGTTTTTCATCTACTGCACTCTGCACTTGATGTCCACTTCGCTGATAGTGAGTCCTTGCTGAGCCACAGTGTGTTGGTGGTTCTCTTTAAGCCTCTTGAGCCAATTTGCAATAGTGTTATGAGTAGTCTCTTTCTCCCAAATGTCCTTCCAGAACTTTGATGTGCTGGATCGGGGAGGATCTGACATTGGTCTCCGCAGTTGACCTTTGAACTGAGAATACACTTTAGATGGATTATTGATGAACAGTTTGTTCATTCTCTTGTTATCCCGCTCTTTGGTGTACTGCTTCAGTCTTGCCGAGAGTGTTACAAGCTGCTGTTTGGCAGATTCTAGAGCTTCTATTGTGGCTTCCCTTTTTGGATTCTCCAAACTGTGGTTAGATCTTTCACTAAGCCTACTAACTTTCTTGCGCAAGTCCTTGATTTTATTTTGTGGCCTCAGCTGCCAAGATGGAATGGTTTGGAGCCTTGTTGACAGTGGCTTAATACCCATCTCCTCCAAGGGGGTTGCCGTACTGTAGATTAAGGCATTAGTCTCACTGATCGATTTAGTTGAGATTGACTCCAGTGCCAGTATATATATATATATATATATATATATATATATATATATATATACATATATATCTATATATATATATATATATATACATATATATATATAAATATATACATGTATATATGTATATACATATTCTATATACTCATGCTACAGACAATACTGTTTCGGCTATTTAAGCCTCATCAGTGCAGCTCAGAGCTTAGGCAAGGGACACAAATTCCATTACCAATGAGAGTTATATATGTTTATATATATATGTATATATATATATATTTTATAGATATTAGATAGATATAATGCTGTATGTATATTGGTAAATAACAAATACTATATTACATATACATAAAAATATGATATATGTATGCATTGATGTACATGTAGGTCTGTGTATAGGTGTATGTATATATAATGCAGATACATTCATATGTATGCAATTGGTTAGAGTGTTGAAGCTTGACAACCTGTAGAACTTATCACATTACTAGCCAAGGGCCCTGCATTGCACGAGTATTAACAAACAGCTTATGAACAGTGGCAGATATTGTTGTCGCCAATAGCTAATTTGAACAAGCTAGTATACATATTGATATACTTATTAGTAAGAGCCGCGAGAGCAAGCTTTAGTGCCGTTGCGTTAGCAGAATTGCTATGTATATTTTAACCCGGACAATGAATTTCAGCCTAGCAAATTCATTGTATGTGGTGTAGCTTACTTGTTTAGCTGACCATTCATTTTATTTCTACTTCCCTAGATAGTTCACTCCATTTTACCTAGACACCTCGTCAATTCAGACTATAGAACAGCATTAAGCTAAAAGAGCATTTTTCTTCTAATACCTATCATTTTATTTCACTATTTTATTGGTTTCTTCTTTTTTTCTTCCTTAATATTGCTTAAAACAGCATTGACAAAGAATTGTACCGGTGATTGACTGGTTCATAACTACCTATTTATACTATTGACACACTCTACACCAATCCATACCTCTTTCTGTAGCGGTTCTTCCCATAGACGTCGGTGGAATCTATGATAGAGGAGCTTTACCAATAGCTCCTTTGTACATCTCAACCCATAAAAACTATCCACAAAAGTACAGCGACAATATTAACTCAACGCTTACCTTGACGGGCATTTCTCAAGACAGCCTCATCAGATTGAGATTCGCCGCTAGAAGTGGGATCGCCTTAGAGACCCACTGTCGTGATTATTTGAACATCACTGGAGTGAGTGGATATGACAGAAACACAGTACAGATCTGCGGTACTGAGGCATCCCAACCGACGCTCTACCTTCAGCCGATAAAAGAGAATCTAACATTTATATTCGTCACAGACTTCAGTGAAGGTTATGCAGGGTTTGTCATGGAATACTCCGGTAAGTTTCTGTCTTCAATTATCTTTGCAATTATGTGCATCAAATCTGAAAGTCAAGATAAGAATAAACATTAATATGCCATATATTAGTAATATTGATCTACTATATATTAATAATAGTGTTCTATTATATATCAACTAGCTGTGCCACCCAGGATTACTGGGGTAATAAAAAAGTTTTTGGTCAGAAAATTGATTGGTATTTAGCATATACTAAAATTTGTCATACTTACTTCCAAACTTCATATCAAGAGAAAAGTTCTGATGGATAGCTTCTGATGGAACAGTAACACTTTTTTATACACACCCTTCTATGCAAGAATTGTTATTGTTAATTCAAAATATTCAGGATTTTTATTTTGTTTTCTCAGTTTGTATTAGTTGTATCATTACCGAATCATGTTTTATTGTAATATTAGCAAAACAGACTTAGTTTAGCTATTACTTGCTAATTACTTCATGTTTACATCTGAACACTTTTATAGTTGTTTTATTTTTTTAATTTATTTGACCTTCACAAAACATTTCCCTCATTATATGAAGTTTGAAAGTTACAGTTTTTTGACCAAGTTTGAAAACCTTCACAGTTGCTTTTATTTTTTTCTTAAATTTTTTCAACTGTGCAAAACATTACAAAAACAACTACAAGTTGTTTTTGTAATGTTGATACTAGTACAAATGTAAATATGAGATATCGTACTGTCTTTGTCTGACCAAACGGAGGAGAATGTTGAAGCTTTTCCCATAAATGTTTGCATGAGAACAATTGGTCTTGACCTCATATATAGTAATTGAACCTTGGGAAAAAAATTCTTAACAGGGACATCGTAACGTGTAGGTGTATAATGCTAAAATAATTAGCGTGTGGTTATGGTGCATGTATATCAAATATGATAGCGCCTTGGATCGATATTTCCTAACCGGGGCGTAAGGTGTGGAAGAATAGCAATAGCTATACAATCAAAATGACGAATACGGATAGGACAATTTTTGTGAACTATATATATATAGATAACTTTGATTTACTATATATTTATAATTTTGATTTACTATATATTAATACCATTGACTTACTATATATTAATAATATTAGTTTACTATATATTAATAATATTAATTTACTATATATTAATAATATTGATTTACTATATATTAATAATATTGATTTACTATATATTGCTAATATTGATTTACTATATATTAATAACATTGATTTACTATATATTGCTAATATTGATTTACTATATATTAATAACATTGATTTACTATATATTGCTAATATTGATTTACTATATATTAATAATATTGATTTACTATATATTGCTTATATTGATTTACTATATATTAATAATATTGGTTTACTATATATTAATAATATTGATTTACTATATATTAATAATATTGGTTTACTATATATTAATAATATTGATTTACTATATATTAATAATATTGACTTACTATATATTAATAATATTAGTTTACTATATATTAATAATATTCATCTACTATATATTAATAATATTAATTTACTATATATTAATAATATTGATTTACTATATATTAATAATATTGGTTTACTATATATTAATAATATTGATTTACTATATATTAATAATATTGGTTTACTATATATTAATAATATTGATTTACTATATATTAATAATATCGATTTACTATATATTAATAATATTAGTTTACTATATATTAATAATATTAATTTACTATATATTAATAATATTGATTTACTATATATTAATAATATTGGTTTACTATATATTAATAATATTAATTTACTATATATGAATAATATTGATTTACTATATATTAATAATATTGGTTTGCTATATATTAATAATATTAGTTTACTATATATTAATAATATTGATTTACTATATATTAATAATGTTGGTTTACTATATATTAATAATTTTGATTTACTATATAATAACTTGGAACTTTTAAATTACTACTCATAAGAAAGTTGCTTTAACATGTCATTTGGGTTATTTATACTATTTTACACTTTCACTGATTTTAGAAGTTGAAGGGATACCAAGTGATGGGTACAATGCTGCTGCCGAAGTCGGTATGTGCTTTCTTACTTTCTGATTAAAGTCTTATGCCTATGAATTATACATGAATAGATTGAACTTTGTAAAGAATGAAGTCTCTAAACTAGAGTGTAGAGAACCTAAACACTGATGTTTAAAGGAATAATCTGTTTAAAGTCAGCATCTACTGTAGTTGGTCATTGTCAAAACAGCTAGTTACAAAGTTTTTAATGGTCATAGTCCCGATTAAACTTGTACCTAGTCAGAAGAGTGATATTGAGCTATTGTTGTCATGTGAGATGGTACGATTTAACTTTTCTTATAGTGCCATCTTCTTAAACTTTGACAAGAACCAACTGTTGCTTTATGTAATCAATAATAAAATGACAGGTGATCATTGGCAGAAGTAACTAGCAGTTTAAAGTGCAGGTTTTCTTGTTACATTGTGGCAAATCATTCGCTAGTAACAATTCTGGTGACATTATGACAGCAGGTGCAATAAAAGGGAAACAGAAGTTTCTTCATTTTATTTAATATGCTGCCGAGTAACAAAAACTATGTGTCGACAATATTGACAATGTTCAAGTTGGCAATATATATGTTAATTGTATATGTTAACAATACACATGTTACCAAAATACATGTAGTATTCACACATGTCAACAATACATATGTTACCAAAATACATGTAGGATTCACGAATGTTAACAATGCATATGTTGCTACTATATATGTTAAAAAGATATAAATTATGTTAATTAAATATATGTAATTAGTGTACGTGTTAACAATACACATGTTAACTGTAACCCTGAAAAGCAGTGGGAAAATAATAAATGAGATTTTGTTCTGTGCTTGTTAAATGCTCTACTGTTTAAAGTCAGCATCTGTAGCTGGTCATTGTCAGCAAGTTACAAAGTTTTTTTAGTTTTTTTATGATGATAGACCCGATTTATGATGACAACCACTAACAGGTGCTTTATGTTATTAAGAAGGAAATGACATCTGAACATCAGCAGAAGTAACGCGCAGCTTAAAGAGCAGGTTGTCTTATTAAAATGAGGCGAGTCATTTGCCGTTGACCAATTCTGGTGACAAGATTACAGCAGGTGCAGTACCAGAGAAACGTAATTTTTGTTATTATATTTATCACTAGCTGTACTACGCCGGCATTGCCCGGGTAATAAAAAGTATTGGACAGAAAGTTAAACAGTACTTAATATAGGTATAACAACATTTTCCATTCTAACTTTCAAACTACATATCATGAGAAGTGTTTTGTGTAGTTGAAATAAATTAAAACAGAAAATAAAAAATGAAGGTGTTTAAATGTAAATGTGAAACCATTAGCAAGTGATGGCTAAATGTAGTTTTTTGTGCTACGATTACAGTGAAAAGTTATTTGGTTTACAATTAAATGATTTTAGTTTGTTTCAGTGTTGGCATGCAAAAGTATCGAAGGCTATAGTCGTACACATAGTGGTATAGAAACCCATAGCAATTATTTAATGCAATTACCTCCTGGTGAAAATCATCAAAATCATAAAAAATTTTAACAAAACAATATGTTAACCTTAGTAACTATAGGTACCTAGAATGGCTTTAGTGTACTTTGTGGTTATGATTTGCAAGATAATATAACATTGCGAAATGCTACATAGAGAGTTCTTACCTTTGAGACAGACGTGTAACATAAACACTGAAACTAACTTAATAAAATTTAGTTCACTAAACACATACTTGAAAGGTTGACGTGCAACAAAATTCACATTACAGTTATTTGGTATCAAATGGTTCACCATGTCTAACTCTACAGGGTTGTAGGTGCTAAATATGTGGAAATGTGATTACAAGCTCTTAAAAGCTCAAAAATGAACAATTAATCGCGGCCATCACGAAATGACCGTAGGTTGGAATCTTTTTATTTCGATGACGCTCTCCACTCGACGTAGTTATTGTTTTGACACATGATGTTATCACATGAAATTGAAGGCTATTAAAAAGCTTATTATAAAAGGTCCTGTAGCATTAGTTTATGACAAAAACTTCGAGATCTACCGGAAAGCCTGTATCAATTATAGATGATCGCTGCTTTACAGTTTCCTTTCAGCCTGATTTAATCATCTAGTCCTAATCTGATAAATGTAACCCAGACCTCCTGCCAAATAGCGTGAACAATTTCTGCAGCATTTTACGACTATCTCAGCTGACCAACAGGCTCCTCATGTTTATCAAAGAATGATATGCACTCCTTCAAGCTAAAGTTAAAAAATTAAACAAATTTTAAGGTAGGTTTTGAGATATCAGTGCTCAGACTAACAGCATTACAATGATGATAAAACAGACACGTAAGGACAATAGACATGGTTTTATTGAATTTGTGAAGTATATTTGTGAAAATATTTCAACGAATGAGGTTGCATGAAAGTGTAAACAGAAGTCATCATGTTCAACTACGTACCATTTGAGCCGTTTTGGAAAGGAATTCCAATTTACGAGGTTTTTATGATGGCTGCAATAACTGTTCGTCTTTGAGCTTTTAAGATCTGGTAATCACATTTCCACATATTTTGCACCCACAACACTGCAGAGTAAGACATAATAAATATTTTAATATCAAATAACTGTAATGTGAATTTTGTTGCAAGTCAACCTTCAATTAGGGAATATATGTATTTTAGTAAATTTGAAAACTTTAACTAATATTTTATCATTTCTCCGTTTGCTATCGATTGTTACCATAGTGAATAATGCTAAACTCGTCATGGCGAGCAATATATATTTTTAATAACACATATAATATAATCAATGCAACAATTGCCAAATTTCCGGTTTGAGATAAGTTCGAGAATAAACTAGCCCTAAAAATAAGACAAAGAAGGATTCTGTTGCATATGGTCCCAAAATATTTCTTAACAGGGGCATTGTATCCCCTAAGCGCAATGTTCAAATAATTATCGTGTGTACATACGCTGTACGGTATATAATAACATCTTAGAACATTGCCGCTTGAATGACTCAGTGTTAAAACGCCGGGATTGTAAAATTATGGATACAATATCTTAGAGTTCAAATCCATCATAACGCAGAATTTTAATTTCAAGACATTAATAGTTATAGCTAGACAACCACACATATATTTGTACATACACATAACCAACTTTGAAAAATCTATAATTACATGCTTGGAAGTATTAACATTTATGTGTCAGCGATATTAACAATATTTATGTCGACAATATTATGTTAACTATATATGTTAACAATACATATGTTACCAAGATACATGGTAACTTTATATCTGTTGAAAATACTATATTAATAATATATATGTTAATCCCACGACCAAACACGAGCGAAGCGAATGGTTTGGGAGATTTATGATAAATGCACATGTGCACACAACTCCCGAAAAATTATCTGTTAATGGCCGTCAACAAACCCTTGCAACGAAATCCTATCAACATATTTAACTATTTTTCAGTAAAGTCGTTTAAGTATAATAATGATACAAAACGCGTATAAACCTATTTAAATATGTTACGAAGCCTTTAAAATGTTACCGCAAATTCCCTAAACTAACCCATTTGATCGGATTATACATAAATAGACAGATCTATTTGGTCGAAAATCATTATTAAAACTTGCTAAGCCTCACTTTTATCAAAGTTAAGACTGGAAATTAAAACGCCGAGCGACAGAGAATAGAACGATTAAGTCGTGCGCATTTCACGAAAAAAATAACGTGCACGTTTCATCAGTCTATAGCATTGTCGAATTGCCGAAGGTTTCTGTAATTAAGTTAGGAGTACTGAAATCGTTTCATTTTTGCCGATTTCAAAGTCCCTGACATTTTAGAAAATTTTGAGTACTTTGGTATTCTAACTGATGTCCAACACAGTGTAAGTAAAGAAAATGACGATGATATTTTTTCTAACGGTTCTTATGAGATTATTACAATAACTAAATATAAGTTTGGATGACTACAGAACAATGACTAGGTAGTACAGAATTTCTAAAAATTTTTATGAATATCCCAACTTCGTGATATTGTTAGCTATGACGTTTTCTAATGTAAACAAAATTGTACATTGGTTTTATACTATTACTATGTTAATAATATTGGTTATTCTCATAATATCAGTGCATTTTACTTCTAATATTGGCCAATATTGCATTATTCCTATTGCACAGAGAGATATAAACATATAATCTTTTCCTTTCATTATTGCTATTTGTTGTATGTAATAACTCCTACACTCAGTACATTACAGCTACCATTGCAGTTATCCTATCGCACTGCAGTGCCATTTGACTGCTAATATTGCATTTCTCAACCATCAGTACCCTTTCTTTTTTTCCAATATCAGTTTGGTCGTGGGCTGTATGAGAGTGGAATTTCTAGTTGCATTTATGTTAACAAAATATGTTTTAGCAATAAATATGCTAATAATATATACCATAAAAGCACTAATTGAATGGCACCTCTATTGGTACGCCACCTCCATTTGACCGCTACCCTGAGAAAAGGGTTGAAAAATAAATCACCACTTTCAAATTGAACGCCACCTCCACTTGACCGACACTTTGACATCATTTGATCTTTATGAGCCCATAACATCAACTGATCTGTAGAAAACTGCGCACAAAGTAGTGTTAATAATGAATCGTTTATATCAATAACAATTAATTCTCTCATTGTCCAATTCCAAAGCTTTTTGTTTTTTTCTTCATTAAAACTCTGAAAGCAACACCATAGTTATAATCAATATTGGTTTCAGGCTAGTGGTAGTTCTCTGTCTAACGTGGTCTTTCTACATCGAAGTAGCCTACATACATGTATTTAAAAAAATGGCTTAAATTTGCGACGGTAAAGGAACTTTCAGAGCAACACTATCAAAATAATTATTGTCTTAGGTCAATTGTCGTTCCTTGTTTAACGAAGTCCTGCTACTTCAAAGTACATGTACTTATTTAAAAAAACGGTTTAAATTTATGATGGCAGATAGAAATTTCAAAGCAACACCATAAAAATAACTAGTAACTGTCTCAGGCAAATAGTAGTTAATTACGTAACACGGTCGTAATACTTCAAATGACATGCGTATAAAAACCTGTTCGCAAGTTTTGAACCAAAGGTTACATTTACTAAGCAAACCTTTATGCAATGCATTAGTGCTAAAGGCAGCGTGTGGGAGTTTTGCTCTGCTAAAAAAATGTTTGGACGCTAATATCGACTAGTTCACTAGTGCAAAAGTAGAGTTGAGGCCAGAAAATATTGTGGAAGGTAATGGGCAACTAGAATATGTTTGTTCCATCAAAAGCAACAATCAGAACGCAGCATAGATAGAAATATTTTTGCTTTGAAAACCTTAATTTTTGTTTCTGCATGATACATAAGCATGATTCGTTTACATCATTTGTTCTTAAATATATATTTGTATCATTTGATATATTATTATTGCATAACTTATAAATATGCAGATTTATAGCAGGTTATTTAATAGCATCCTTGAGGCTATTATAACATGGTTTACTATGAATCGATGCTCATAACTCCATTTCTATTTCACATAAAAGCAAGTTTTGGTTGCAAAGGAAAGCAAAAGTATCAGTGAGTGCAATGAGCTGTTATTAAACAATGTCAATTATAGATATAAAATAAAAATATGTCTTCAAATTTAGAATGACCTAGAAATTGAAAATGCCAACAAATTGCAAAGAAAAACACAGGTTATAATGTCATCGCAGGTCAATTGCCAGTCGTAGATATCAGCTGGTAGAGATATTTCTCGGCTTCTTTATGCGCATTTATTTAGAGATGTTTGACAAGTTAGAGGTATGTTAGCAGATTTTATGCTTTCAAAATGATTAATATCGGTCCACCAACAAAACAGGGAAAAACATAGGTAAAATTCACTTCACTCGTAATAGAGCTAAATTTACCTTCTTAAGATTCTGATGAGCCAGTTGAAAAATAGACCTCCAGCCTCTATTTGAACGCCGCCTCCAATTGGCCATCACTATAGAGGAAAGGTTGAAAAATAGAGCGGTTCAATTAAAATATTTACGGTATGCTAATAATATATATGTTAACAATACACATGTTAGCTGTAACCCTGAAAATAATAAATGAGTTTTATGTTGCACAGAGATGATTCCCATACAACGAGGGGGCAACTGCCAAAGTACAGCTCCATCGAGGCACCTCATGCACATTGTTACCCACAAAGGCTACCCAACACTACCTTATAGCGGCAACATCATTTGTTCCCTCACACTGACTGGTGTGTCAGCTTACCCTCTCTACAGAATTGACTTGACAGCAAGGTCAGGCATTGAGTTGGACAACAACTGCAGCGCCTATCTCGAGGTGCCAGGTAACATCAGAATCTGCGGAGGTGATTTCGAAGACTCGACATTCTATGTCACTCCCCGTACAGACAGCATGTCTTTCCGATTTATTACAAGCCAAGAACAAACCTATCAAGGAGTTCTGCTTGCTTACTCAGGTAAGAAATACCCTCACAGGGTACTCAAAATAATTTCCCATGGACATGTATGACTGTTTTTGAAAATGAGGTAGATGCAAAAAAGCAAAAGTCTGCAAAAAATTTTTTTTTTTTTTAAATACGAACCTTAAAGTTAATAAATCCTACTTTGCCATTTTGTCTGTCTGTTAGTCTGTGTGTGTGAGTTTGAGGGCATATATAATTGGTGTGTGTGGTGTGTATGTGTATAACTCATACACATACACACACACACACACATGTGTGTGTGTGCGTGCGTGCACGCGCACGTGCGTGCGTGTGTGCATGTGTGTGCGTGTGCGTATGTGCGCGCATGCATGTGTGTGCGTGTGCGTATGTGCGCGCATGCATGTGTGTGCGTGTGTGTGCGCATGTACGCTGTACAGGTGTGTAAATGACTAAATGTGTGTTTCCATGACGAACATTTTTCTATTTTAAAATTAAATAAACCCTATTTAAGACTTCCCCAAAAACGTTTTTGGGCACAAAGTCCAAAGAATTGTAATATGATTGAGTTGTATTGAAATTCTTTTCGACTTGCAGCAGATCTGATGCACATCATGCAATTACAAATGATGTTTTATGCGTAATTGTTAATATGGCAAAACAATATTTTATATGTTCAAAAGTAGCAAACTCTAAATTTTCAACATTATCAAGTGTTCATACTAAAATGTCAGTAATTGGTTGACTAAAGGTATAAAAGTTTAATCTACATTTCATTTCTGTCTCCCATTAAAAGAACATCAGCTCTAAGACTACAAAAAACTCATCGGGTTAACTCAAATTTTTCGCAACATTTGTTCAAAAGTAGAAACTATATTCTCAAAATTACCTATGTCATCAATAATAAAATGAATCATTACAACTGATCGACATGTTGGACGCCTTTCCTGACTTCTGGTAACAGGTGTTGAACTGCAGACCTATCGCTTGCTAACCACTCCTCTTCAATCTTCAGCTGTTTTTACTTTTCCAGCGGTGCTCCCCATATATTTGGATAGGAACTTGAACCGTAGAGTCTCATCACAAGGTCTCCGCTATATCGCGACTCACAAAAACTACCCACACCAGTACAGTAATTCTATCAACTCGGCTTTGACCATAACTGATATCCCACCAAAGTCTCAAATCAGACTAGATTTCACAGCTCCAGCCAACATATCCTTAGATTCTGCATGTTTTGCCTATGTGAACATCACTAGAGTGAGTGGATATCAGAATAACACAGTACATATCTGTGGTGCTGAGGCTCCTCAATCGACACTCTACCTTACCCCGATAGACCAGAGTCTGACCTTCACCTTTATTACCGATGACAAAGACAACTACTATGGGTTCGTCATGGAATATTCCGGTAAGAGAAACTGAGTGTAAAAGATGAGCAAGTAACAGAGTGTGTGTTTCATACTAGTAGGTGTGATGCCGTTACTCAATACAAAAGGTTCTAAAGAATTCTGAGTACCTCTTGACCTTATGACCTTGTTGGAGGTACTAGACTTAGCAAGTAGCATATACAGTTATACTTTGACATATGAGTATAATGTTTACTAGGACTGACCTTGTATGTCAATGTTTTTGTATCTCAATGCATTTTTATATATAAATTAACTAATTACAAGTTAATCCGTTCCCAACCTATGAAAGAACTACCTAAAACATGATATTACATCAAAAGGCCGTTTTTTTAATTGCAGTTCAGTACCTATGCTCTAGAGTAGCAAATAATCTTTTTGTGGGTTTGATCTGGTGGTGAGGTGGTATGAGATGTTGTGTAACGTAACAATAACGTTTTAGTTAACTTAAATAAGTTTAGTTAAACACACTGAAAGCTAAGCTCTTTTAACAAACCTAACATTATTTTTGTCTTCATCACAACTTTTATTATTCAGCTTGATGCTTTTGCTTCGTTTTCACTATAATTTTTGACTGACCTTTGTAAAAAATTGTAAAACTGATTTGATATCAGGCTGAGCGATGTGTTTTTGAAAATGACCTTATCACATACTTGGTCATTTAATGTCCATCAAAAACCGAATGGTATGTTTATATCTCAACTGTTTCTCGTAGGCCAGGACGGAAACTTGCTTGAAATTTTAATTGTATTTCAATTTTCTCGATGTCTTAGTTGGTGCACTCATATGTCAAGGTATGACCGTGTATGTATATGTGTATATATATAATAGTTATGTAATATAGTTGCGCTTAACTTGTAGCTACTGGCAGATTCTTGACTTTTTCTGTCAATCTTCAGGCTACTAATCTATAGTACTAGCCTGAACATTGACAGAAGAAGTCAAGAAACTACCAGTAGCTACAAGTTAAGTATTTATATATATTAAAAATTGTTTCCTCGTTTCGGTTAACCCATATGGGTGGTAATTTCTGCTCTAACTGGCATTTCCTAAAAGAGACCTCGGAGTTTGAGCACTCGACTCAAGATCTTAATTGTTCCCAATTCTGCACTTTCCTGTAACTCACATAAGTTGATTGCTGTCGGTTTATGGGTAAGCCACATTTTATGTGCAGATTTCACTGTGCCCAGTGCCCCAATGGTTGCTGGAATTACAGTTGTCCGTGCATCCCAGCAATTTTCATTCTCTTTTCCAAGAGGGAGATATTTCTCCACTTTTATTTTTTTTAGCTATATTGTAGTCTTTGGGTACTGCTATGTATTATAGCATCCTTCTGGTTCTCCTTGTTCGCCACCACTATATCTGGTTGGTTTGCTAAGAGATGCTTGTCAGTCCGGATGTAGATGTTCCAGAAGGTCTTAGCGCGGTCATTTTCATTGACCTTACCAGGAGTTTCCCACTAGTGTTGTGGTTTATTAATACCATACTCCACACATAGACTTCTATACACAACACCTGCAACATTATTATGCCGCTCAGTGTATGCATTTCCTGCTAGCTGCTTGCATCCACTGATGATGTGTTGGATGGTCTCAAGTGCATCTTTGTTTGGAGTTGCCTTGTTAGAAGCACTTGCTCCTGGGCCTATATATGTACACTGTATATATATATATATATATATATATATATATATATATATATATATATATATATATATATATATATATATACTAGCCGCATTACCCACCTACAGGAACAGATTCACGCGCAGCATAGGTTTATTGAGAGTTGTTTTTCACACTGTATAACAACTCCAATTATGCAGTCTACTGAAATTGTTGCCCTGATGTATTATTATGTAAATTGTCTACTGAACTTGTTGTCCTGAATATGCATACACATATTACATGTCAATAATATTGGGGAGAATAATGGAAATCTGCAATGTGATTTACAGCTAGATGCATGTAAAATCTAGTAAATATTCTAGATTCATGTGTCTAGATTCATGCATCCATCCATGCCCGTCTATATTTGCAGTTGATGATCGCGCACTTCTGCCGCCGAGCCCCCGCCTTGGCTGACCAGTCTTTACCCGCCAAGCAGTTGACAATCGTGCTCTTGCGCTCGCCTCGCAATCAATCGCTTCGCACTAGCAATCAATCAGCCCGCAACCGCCTCGCAATCAATTGCCTCGCAATCAATCGCCTCGCAGTCAATCGCCTCGCACTCGCCTCGCACTCGCCTTGCAATCGATTGCCTCGCACTCGCAACCAATCGCCTTGCAATTAATCACCTTGCAATCAATCGACTAGCACTCAATCGCTTCGCAATCAATCGCCTCGCACTCGTCAACTCATTCATTCGGAAAGCCACGCCTAGATACTCTCACTGCACTTGCGGCGAAAAAGCTCTCCCGCGCATCCCCGAGTGACGCCATGGCTCCAAACCGCTAGCTGCATTACCCGTCCATGGGAGCAGATTCATGTACAGCAAGAGGTTTATTGAGAGTTGTCTTTCATACCGTAAAACAACTCCAAATATGCAGTATACTGAAATTGTTTGCCCTGATCACACTATGCATACACATATGCAGTCATATATGTCAGTAATGTTGGGGAGAACAATGGAAATCTGCAATATGTTTTACAGCTAGTCTACATCAGTATGCATCAGTCTCAAACCACTCAAATCGGCGTTGCCCTATTTGTGTTCAGAGAACTGATAATGAAATTGACATTGCTAGGCAAACTGAAGTTTTTCAAATTGGCAGTATTGAAAAGTTTTGCATCTTCTAAAAAATTATACAAAGTATTTTGCTATCGCCAGCATTTATTGAATGGAGGCTACATGCTTAAAACACTAATCATGGCTCACAAGTTTTTTGTCTATAGCCTGTGTTTTGACATGGTATATACAAACCGTAATGAGGTTGTGTCGATAAAATTTACATGTATAACAGCACAGAAAGTATGATGTCAAGGCAGATACAGCATTAGCACCTTACAATAATAAAACATAATGCCAACATGATAGCTTTTTTATGAGATACAATAAGGATAACGAATGCATAAAAAATATAAATACTGAAAAGTATGTTAGGAAATGCTGCATGTGGTATAGCAGAACATGAAAAACATAGCATGACATAACAATAACACAATGTTAGTTCAACGCAACACTTGCGAATATACAACATATTTTGTTTTTCTGTCGGGTGTATGAACAAACAGTTTTTGGCTTGTGCCTACTTTTTAGCAGGCGACGTACAGCTGGTCATGGCTAAAGAAGGGTGACAGTAAATCAATACTGGCTGCTCTTTTTGTTTTCACCATCGCCTATCGCAACCCTCCGAGTACTTGTGCAAGTTCTGTAGTAGTAAGTTACAGTAGGCCTACTCGTAGCTGGAAAAAAAATTAGTAACTCAGCTGCTGAAGGAAATGAGCTTGTCCAACTACCACAAACAGTGGCAAATCCAATGTTATTAAGTAGTTGAGGTGTGGCAATTCATAGGCAATACAACATTGAATAAAACGTACTAACCTTTTCGATGTAGAAATTTAGTAAGTAAAATGCAGTAGCAGTACCTGTGCAAGTTCTGTAGTAGCTGTAGTTCTGTAGCACTCGTAGCTGGAAAAAAAAGCAAAATCAACTCAGAAAGAAATGAACATGTTTACTATCACAAACAGCGGCAAATTCAATGTTTTCAACCCTTTCACTGAAGTAGACTCATTTATGCGTGTACTATGGTCAACCGCAGTAGACACATTTTTGC
The DNA here is from genome assembly GCF_963576615.1 of Watersipora subatra. Taxonomy (NCBI): domain Eukaryota; kingdom Metazoa; phylum Bryozoa; class Gymnolaemata; order Cheilostomatida; family Watersiporidae; genus Watersipora; species Watersipora subatra. The sequence continues at coordinate 65,202,356 of NC_088713.1, forward strand.
GACTTTACCAGCAATTGCTAGTAACTGAATTTTATTATTTGTTGATAAAATAACCAACGGTCTGTAGGACTTTCATGGTAGTGACAGTGTTGTCCTAATATTTCTCTATAAAATTAGCCTAAAGTTTAATATTTTAATCTTTGTTTGGGAATTTCCAACTTGAAAACGAAGATTTGTTGGGTAAGTTCATCAAAGGCATCCGAATTAGAAAACAAATAACTACTTACGTTGTTGACATTATAGCCGATTCAGATTTTTGTGATTACACAGATAATTAAAATAGCAATAGGAGCACTGACTTTGATGGTGATGAAAGTAATGGTTTTGTAAGAACAAGAAACATTGTAGAGGATCGTTTTGCTTTGTAGCTTCACATCGCTTTATCAATGCACAAAGTATAGATACAACGAATTTTTTGCATAGCAGTGCTTGTTAACATATTGGCAAAATGAAATATATAACCAAAACAAACGTTCTAGATGGAGTTTGAAATTTAAAAAATATTGTATACATATGAAGCAATATCGGCAAAATGGCTGGCAGTAGGCTGATAGCTAAGTTTGTACATGAACGCAAGTGAAAGAGTTATGTAGCGGAAGTGCGGCAACTCATAGACAATACAACATTAAATAAGAAGTACTTAAATTTTTTATGTAGAAATTTAGTAGGTGAGAACTGCATTTTTTCCAGTGACCGCAAGAAACCAACATTCACGTGACTTTCTCGGTACACATTGGCAGTAAATATTAATTGCATGTAAATTACTATTCATTAATTTATTTTATTTAATGATTAGTACATTTGTATATCTGTATAGGCACCTTTGTATAGGCCGCAGAACTCAGGATGGTGCTTTTTAACATGGCAGCAACTTTGCTGCTTCAAACGCACCAGTGTCGTTGGGCACCGTAAAGAGGCGCGCTAACCGTAAGAACCGCAGATATCACGTGATTTTTGTGTAAAAAGGATTAATAGGTTACTTATAGAGGCGCACTAACCAGAGATTTCCATTAATGCGCCCTAGATACCTAATAGCGGCTAATAGTCCGAAAAGTGCAGTACTCTATAAGGCGGACAGACAGATAGACAACGATTTCCGATTATATAGTAGATCTATATACATCCATAAATATATACATATATATATACATATATATATATATATATACATGTATATATATATATACAACTTTGGTACCAGCGTGAGCTGTAGAGTGCTCTAAGCATATGCTGAGCTATCCATAAAATTGAAGAGATCTTATCAAATGGTAAAATGATTTTATAACTTAAAGTTTCATGTTTAAAACAATCTTTAGATCTAATGATGGTGATTGGGTATCGTATCACTTATATACAAACTGGTGCTATTTTAATGTTACTAAGTAGGTATTTAGCTTTATGTCTACAAGCTGAGACCAAGCCATATCTTTCATTCAGGCTAACCAGTACTGTGAGGCATTGTTTCCTATTTTCTTTCACCACTAGAGGCGCGCTAACCGGAGATTCTGGTTAATGCGCCCTAGCGGTGAAAGAAAAAGCCACAGAATAGCCGCACCCTTATATAAGCCGCATGGCTCAAATCAGAAAAAAGTAGCGGCTAATAGTCCGAAAAGTACAGTACTTTATAAGGCGGACAGATAGACAGACAACGATTGCCGTTTATATAGTAGATATAAATATTTATATATATTTGTATATATACATGTATTTAAATCTTCTGTTTTTATATTGTACAGTGTTGTTGGGTTTGTTGTAAACTTTATGTGTATTGACGTTTAGGTTCAACGTTACATCTAAGAAGTTGCTTTATTTTTTGGTTGGTGTTGATTGTGATCTTCGGGTCATTTCTCCTAAATATTGCGCAAATTTTATTTTTGGTGTTTTTGACTTTTTGAGCTTTGCCTTCTACGATACCTAATCTATTATACAGATATAATTCATAACTATTACCATGTTCTTTGCAAATTTGGTGGAGAATGTATCTGTAAATAGCTTGCACGTCTTGGCTCCATCGTAGCTGCCCATTGTGACGTCAAATAGCTGGTCCATTGTTTCCCCCCCCCCAGATGTTATTCTGTTTGAACAGCACTGGTCTCTTAGTGTGTAATATGACATTTCTTTCATCATCCTGTGTATTGTCAAATTTAGATGCAAAATCTATGGCAATCTTAATTAGTTTTGCTGATATCGATGGATAGAAATTTACAATGTCAAACTCAACAAAGGTGTATCTACTTTTATTCTGGATACCGCTAAACTATTCTAATACAAAATTTGTGTTCTTCTACTGATTAAATTTGTGCGCGCGTGTGTGTGCACGCGCGTGTGTGCACGCGCGTGTGTGTGTGCGCGCGTGTGCACGTGTGTGTGTGCGCGTGTGTGCATGCGTGTGTGCATGTGTAGCCAGCAAAAGAGAAGGAAAACTTGGAGAAACATCTCCCTTTTGGAAAAATAATGGGGCGAATGTTTGAAAAAATGAAATGAAAAATGAAATAATACAGGGGCATAAAATGTGGCTTGGGGGGAAGAAACAATTTATTTTGTATTCACTCTATAAACTAAATTGTCAGAGAACATATATATATTATGTATATATAATATATATATATATATTTTATTGTATCTCAATGCAATATTTCCTATATAAAATAACTTAATACTAGTTAATCCTCTTTCATACTATGAAAAATCACCTAAAAAGGATATTATAAGGAAAATGTGTTTTAATTGTTCTAATTTACCAGCTACACTCAAGAATTAACAAATACCTATATAGTATACATACACCAATATCTAAATACATATACCTAACTATTGGTTATCATCTGCAATAAAATGTCGCATTATTATGTACAGTACTATATGGAGCTCCTACCTTTGAGACAGACAGTAACAGCAAACGAAGGTATGAGAGAGACTTCACAACAACAATTTTTAAAAAGCATAAACAATACCTCAGATGGAATGTACAATAGCTCAAATGGAGTGTACAACAGCCTATATGAAGTGTATAATAGCCTATATAGAGTGTACAATAGCTTATATAGAGTGTACAATAGCTTATATAGAGTGTGCAATAGCCCATATGAAGTGTATAATAGTTTAGAGAAAGTGTACAATAGCCCAGGAGGTGTACAATAGTTCAGAGAGAGTGGAAAATAGTTCAGAGAAAGAGTACAATAGCCCAGAAGAAGTGTGCAGAAGCTCAGGGAGAGTTTAAAGTGGTCTACAGGGAGTGTACAGTAGCCTAGACCAAGTGTTGACTCAACTTGCATGTAGCAGGTGTAGTAATTTTATAGTAGGTAATAATCTTCATTAACTTCTAATATATATGGTTTTATTGATCACAGTCTAACTTATTTGGTATATACATCTAAGTTATACATGTAAGCTATATACATCTCTGTTCTAGTGACTCCGCTAGCATACACAACAGAGGTAGTGAGCACAACAGTTGTAACTTCTGAAGCATCTCCCCTTGCCTCTAGAGGTTCAACAACGTCAGCAAAAAGTATAAAGGCAACAACGGCTGCTCCAGTTGTAACTTCTGAATCATCTTCCCTTGTCTCCATAGATTCCAAAGCGTCACCAACTTCTATAGAGACAACAACAGTTGCTCTCATTGCAGTTGTCTGTGCTCTAGTAATTGTCATCATTGTTCTGGTTGTCATTCTGGTGAAGAACAAGCGAAAATCTACTCTGTAAGTACCTATAGCAAACTGACATAAAATAGAGCAGTGAAAAGCAATTACATAGCAACATCATAACTCCTGTTGTCTGTACTTGAAGGTCAGCGTCCCAGGCCACAGCTGTTGCATTACCAGAGGTTAGCCCACCACCGAAGGTCAAGCCACAGACCATAGAAAGTGAGTTATTTCAAACTAACTGAGATTTGTCAACCATGGCTACATGAAATTAATCTGTTCAGATATTAGCTTCACAAATTAGAGTTGTCATATCTTGAAACAAAGATAATGTTTAATAGTGATAACAAAAAATTAACTAATGATAACCTTAACAAAGATAATGCTGTACTTTGGTTTACACTAAGTATCGATAAATATTAACTATGTGCTTTTTTATTTTATTCTTAGTTTTAATGTTTTACCTTCTACTTGCAGAACTGTTGAGCTTTGAGAAAGTTCAGGCATCACATAATGAAAAATAGTTTTTATGGCAAAAAGCATACTTTCTCAAATTTTAACAGGTTTCTTAGAAGACTCGTAAGTAGAGGTTTGACTTTACTTATAAGTAAAAGTTTGACTGTAGTCATAAATAGAGGTTTGACATTACTCAAAATTAGAAGTTTGACTGTACTCATAAGTAGGGAGTTGACTGTACACATAAGTAGAGGTATGACTGTACTCATAAGTAAAGGTTTAACTGTACTTGTAAATAGAGGTTAATTCTATGACTGTCTAGTATAACTCATGTCATCAGCATAATAATGTATAATAATAAATCATTTAAAATTAAGTTGACACAGCCAGAAAATTTTAATGAGAAGAACTGTCAGAGCGACATTCTATTCATCCAAACCCTCAACCCTTGTTTGTCTCTTAAAAAATTTTGACTGTACTTTGAAAATAAGTTGACACAGTCAAAAGGCTGTAATGAGAAAAACAGTCAGCATTACATTCCAGGGATCAGAACCCACAAGCCTTGTTTGTTTCTTAAAACGCTTTAGACCTTGACCCTTGCATTATATAAAAAAAAATTGTTTTCTCACCGTGGATACCCCGTATGGGTGGTCAATTCTGCTCTAACTCGGGTCTCCTACCAGAGATCTGGGAGTTAGAGCACTCGCCTCAAGATCTTAGCTGTTCCCGGTAGCGCACTTTTCTGCAACTCACCTGAGTTGATTGTTGTTGGTATTTGGGCAAGCCGCATTTCATGCGCCGGTGTTATTGCGCCCAGTGCCCTAATGACTACTGGGATTACAGTTGTTCTTACATTCCAGCATTTTTCAAATTCTTCTCCAAGAGGGAAATATTTCTCTACCTTTTCTTTTTCTTTGATGGCTATATTGTAGTCATTGGGTACTGCTATATCTATTATAGTAGCCCTCTTGTTCTCCTTGTCTACCACCAGTATATCTGGTTGGTTTGCTAGGACAGGCTTGTCAGTTTGGATGTAGAAGTCCCAGAGGATCTTAGCGCGGTCATTTTCATTCACCTTACCAGCAGCTTTCCACCAGTGTTGGGGTTTATTAAGGCCATACTCATCACATAGACTTTTATACACAACACCTGCGACATGATTATGTCGCTCAGTGTATGCGTTCCCTGTTAGCTGCTTGCATCCACTGATGATGTGTTGGATGGTCACAGGTGCATCTTTGCACAGTCTGCACCTAGGATCATATCTGGTGTGATAGATTTTCGTTTGGAGTTGCCTTGTTGGGAGCACTTGCTCCTGAGCTGCCATGATTAGCGACTCTGTATTAGCCGATAGGTTTCCTTTGTTCAGCCACATATATGTCTAGTGAAGATGGTCAACCTTAGATATTTGTTGGTGGTAAGCACCATGAAGAGGTTTCGTGTGCCAGTCAATTTCCTCATCATCAGGGCGTAGGTCCGTTGTAAGAGCAGCCAATTGAAATTCAGCTAGCAACTTATCTGAGATGGCCATGGAGGCTGCATATGCTTTAATGCTTTGCTCCTCTTCTTTCACTGTCTGCTGTACACTTTTGAGTCCTCTACCGCCATCTTTCCTATCAAGATACAATCTAGTAGTATCAGATTTTGGGCGAAGTGCTCCATGCATGGTCAGCAGTTTACGAGTTGCTATATCTGTTTCTTTGATGGCTTCCTCAGTCCACTTTATTATGCCTGTTGGATATCTTATTGCTGGCAGTGCGTAGGTATTTATTGTCATGATTTGGTTCTTGGCATTGAGCTGGCTCCGTAAGACCTGCCGAAGGCGTTTCTTGTATTCGGTAATGGCTTTGTGACGTACCTCGGCATCGTGGTTGATGTTGCTTTGCATAATCCCCAAGTACTTGTACCCTTCTTCTATATCTTTGATGGTACCATTTGGCATTCTTAGGCCATCTGTGAGCATAAAATGGCCTTTCTTGAGAATTAGCCTTCCACATTTCTCAATACCGAAGGTCTTGCTGTATACCTGAGTGAAGTGTATTAGCGAATCAATGTCCCTTTCTTTGTTAGCGTACAGCTTGATGTCATCCATGTAGAAGGGGTGGTTTATCTTGGTGCCACTCTTAAACTGGTACCCATATTGAGTCTCCTCCAGCATATTGCTTAGAGGGTTTAGGCATATGCAGAAGAGCAGCGGTGATAAGGAGTCACCTTGATAGATGCCTCGCTTAAGTTTTACACTCGCCAGCTTTTTGCCATTAGCCTCCAGTTCCGTCTTCCATTTGGTCATTGACATCTTGATGAATGCCACAAGAGCAGGGTGAACATTGTACATACTGAGGCACTCAAGTATCCAACCATGGGAAATTGAGTCATAGGCCTTTTTGTAGTCAATCCAAGCCATGGCAAGATTGGTTTGCTTTCTCCTGCAGTTTTGACAGACCGTCCGATCCACCAGTAACTGATGTTTAGCTCCTCGGGTGTTGCGCCCAATTCCTTTCTGAGCACTGGTCATATAGTGACTCATGCGCTTTTCCAGTTTGTCTGCAACTATTCCTTAGAGCAGTTTCCAAGTGGTGGGCAAGCACGTTATTGGTCGATAGTTTTTGGGAATCGGCCCCTGCTTTGGATCTTTTATCAGAAGTACAGTTCGTCCTTTGGTCAGCCATTCCGGATGGTCACCTTGTTCTATTAGGCATTCCATCTGTTTAGCCATTCTAGTGTGAAATGATGTCAATTTCTTTAACCAGAAGGCTTGAATCATGTCATGGCCAGGTGCTGCCCAGTTCTTCATACGCTGCACTCTGCACTTGATGTCCTCTCTGCTGATGGTGAGTCCTTGCTGAGCCACAGTGTGTTGATGGTTCTCTTTAAGCCTCTTCAGCCAATTGGCAGTGGTATTATGAGTAGTCTCTTTCTCCCAAATGTCCTTCCAGAACTTTGAAGTGCTAGATCGGGGAGGCTCAGACATTGGCCTCTGCAGTTCACCTTTGAACTGGGAATACACTCTAGATGGATTATTGATGAACAGTTTGTTCATTCTCTTGTTATCCCGCTCTTTGGTGTACCACTTCAGTCGTGCCGAGAGTGCTACTAGCTGCTGTTTGGCAGATTCTAGAGCTTCTATTGTGGCTTCCCTTTTTGGACGCTCCAAACTGTGGTTAGATCTCTCACTGAGCCAACTAACTTTCTTGCGCAAGTCCTTGATCTTGTTTTATAGCCTCAACTGCCAGGATGGAATGGCTTGAAGCCTTGTTGGCATTGGCTTAATATCCATCTCCTCCAAGATGACGGTTGCTGTACTGTAGATTAAGGCATTAGTCTCACTGATTGATCCAGTTGAGATCGACTCCAGTGCCATGTTAGTGTCTTCTAACAGCTTCTTAGGTATGGCCTTGCTAACTCTTCGTTGTGGTACCCTGCTTCCATAATCATTAGCAGCTGACATCTTGTTGATGATATTTTCCGCAAGCTCTCTCACCCTTGGGTCAAGGTCCAAGTGCATGTCTTCTTCAACCCGTGAGTCAACACATGATCGTGTTTGCGTGACAGTGTGTGTTGATATGCACTCCTCATTGGTTGAGGTCACTTGGGTGAACTGTTCTCTAATTTCATCTACCTCAAGTCCCGATATGAGGTGCCGCTCGATTATGTTACTCCTCTGAGCTACAAGTTGCTTAGCGGTTAGTGGCAATCCATGGCGCATGTTTATCCACAGTTGCCGCATCCTTCCCATATAGCCCCACTTTTGAGGTTCACTCATAAAGTAGCACTGCATGAGGTCCGTGTTATCAGTCCGAGTCCATTTCATCCGTTTTGAACCAATAGCCCATTTTTCACTGCCTTGTCCTGGTTCAGCTACAGGCAGCGCGGACCTTGTTTGACCGGGCGACGTCTGAGCCGGCATGGCTTTGGTTATTGCACTCATCATAGAGGTTGTAGACATTATACAAGCAAGGGTCTAGTCCAAGGACCACCAGAAAAGTGCAGTTGTTGGGGTTTGAACCGAGGACCTAATGATCAAGGTCCCGAGACCTTACCAACTGCGCTATCTGTCCTATATATATAATTTGTACACTCACCAGCTTTTTGCTGGCGAGTATATATGTATATATATATATATAATTATATACATATATATATATATAAAATGTATCCATTGGAAGAGTCTCGAAACTTTCTCTCCATTTGGTCAGACAAAGACAGTACGATATCTCTTTCTTACATTTGTGCCAGTATCGTCATATTTAAAGTTTCGACGGATAGCTTCTTGGGGAACAGTAACATTTTTTTATACACACACTTATATGGAATAATTTTTATTATTATTTCAACATATTTTGGATTTTAATTTTGTTTTCTCAGCTCGTATTAACTGTATCATTACCAAATCATCTCTTGTTGCAATCATAGCAAAACCGACCTAATTTAGCTATTACTTGCTAATTATTTCATATTAACAACCTCTTTCCTGCAGTGGAGCCATCGCAGGGAGACATGGTCAGTGCGAGGCCAAATCTCTTGTCTGTATAAGTATGTGTGGAAGTGTTTTACCGCTTTGATCACCGCCAACAGTCCTCTGTGTATTACACAGCAATTTTGCTCTGAGGAGATGAGTGTTTGCTGTAGTAAGCAATCACTCATTTTTGGTCGCCTTGCTGATGCGGCAGCACAGCTGCTACGCCGCACCAGCTAGCATCCGTGTTCAGGACATAGGTGTTCCCTGGATCCGGGTACTCCAGCTTGGACGCTGTGCTGAGGCTGTGGTAAAGGGTGTCAAACATTGCCTGCCTCTCACCTGTCTATTGTCAGGGGTTTTCCACCAGCTGGTGGAGGGGCTTCGCAATGGTAGCAAATCCCAAAATGTAGTGCCGGTAGTACCCGACAGCAGCCAGGAAACCTTGCAGTTTCCCGACTCTACGTAGGGTGGGCCATTGCTCGATCACTTTCACTTTAGCTGAGTCTATGGCAACCTCTTCACTACGTACTATGTGACCCGAGTACCGCATTCAGGACTGTAACAGCTTGCATTTCTTGGGCTTGAGCTTGAGTTCGGCTTGCCATAGCCACTGGAACTTTTCCTCTAGCTGCTGGAGGTGGGTTTCAACATCAGGTGTGATAACAATTGTGTTATCCAGGTACAATAGTAAGGTCTGCTAGTGGAGCCCTTGCAACACTTTTTCCATTAATCGCTGAAAGATGACTAGGGTGGAAGTCAGTCGGAAAAGAAGGACTTTCCAATTTCGCAACCCCAAGCGAGCGATGAAAGCCAATTTCTTCTTAGCATCTTCGTCCAATGGAACTTGCCAGTATCTGCTGAGTAAATCGAGGGTACTGAAATATCGGTTCTCGGCTAGAGCATCCAGACTTCCATCTATCTTGGGGAGGGGATAGGCGTCTTGTTCCGATACCGCATTGAGCCTCCGGGAATCCACACAACACCGCCATTTTCTATCCTTCTCCTTCATTAACAAATTAGGCGAGCTGGATGTTCCTCCAGCCAGCCCAATCAAACCTCTGGCCAACAGGCCCTGTACCTGTCTTTCGGCCTCCACCTCTTTTTCAGGTCCTAGGCAGTGAAGGATTTGACAGACAGGTCGGGTCCTGTCTTTCATGGGTATGGAGCGCTCCACAAGCGATGTTTTGCCCATTTCGGGCTAAACACTGATCTATATTTAGTCAGTAAAGTAGCCAGCTTCCTAGCCTGCTCTGTGTTGTAGCACAAAGGTCTTGCGGCATGGTACACTTTCTGGAGATGCTGGAAGATCTTTTGCTTGGCCTCTATTTGGGTGATTGGCACAGCAAGGCCTCTCCTGAAGAAAACGGGGCTTGTGATGAGGGGAGGTGCTTCCACACTGTGATGTGCCCATGGTGGTTTCTGAACAAAGGGGCAGGAGCTGGGGGTTAGGGTTGAGACACCTAACTAACACCTTTCCGTCTTCTCCATCCTCGTTCAGGCTTGTGGCTAAAGGCGGACCTTCAGGATTTCCTTCTATTATCCCTAGAAAACAGAAAATTAGTTTAGTCAATCTACACTAAACTGCCACTTCTGTTCTAGCTGGCACCACCAGGTCCCCAATCACTTAGAAATTGTTCTGGAGGAGTATCCTCGTTTGGTCGGTACAAGCCAATGACTTCCCAACTACCTTCACAACGAGTAGTTCGAACTCCTTCGAGCATTGGCATGCCATAAAAAAGAGCATGCCAAAAATATCATCTTTGCTAATCTGGCTCACTATGAACACTACTTCAGTCTTCATTTCGTGAAGCCTGACAAGATGCCAGATTTTGCCGTGAAAGGGCAACCTGATCTCATCAGCAAGAAAGCCATGGGTGTCACTCTTTTCCAATTGGTGTTTTACACTCTGGGAAGCCGGTCGAACACGTTTTCTCAGCAGGTTAGTGGTGCATCACAGGATCTAACAAAAGCGCACTGCTCGATCATTGATTTTCACCGGGAGGAAGTAAGTGGTAAAGTGTGGGTGCCTTCAGCAGGTGTGTTTTAGTGAAATTCCTGTGATTGAAGAGATCTGCTTGAAGTCGCTCTTTTTGTGCAGGTAGAGAACAGGTTTGGGCGGGTTTATTTAGGTGGTGGCATCGGGCTGTCCTCTGTGGAACAAGGCGCCGAGGGACCTGAGGGAAAGGCGTAGTAGTCATATTGGCATGACTCTTGCCTGACTCTTCTAGGTTTAGTGGCTGGAAAGCATTCTGGGTAATCATGAGGGTTGCTTGGGATGGAGTTCTTGGGCGACCTGTGTTTCTCTGATAGGTCAATCCTGGTGAGGCTTTGGCTGGCTCGGCATTTCGTTTCGTGGTGGTTACCGCAGGGGCCTTATTGCAGCTAGTAGTGGGTGCTAATGTTGCTGCTTTCGTCTGTTTCCTGATCCCTCTTTTTACTAAGGCACTCCTTTTTGGAGGTGTACAGTGCCTTCACATCCCCAAGAGATGGTAGGCTTACTTTCTGGAGGCTACGCTGGCATTTTCTGCAGCTGCTTGATCTGTTCGTCCAGCTGATTTACTGTGGATAGAAGTACGTTTAGGGTGTTTTGTTTGACACCGCTTACTGCACTGTGTTCTGTATTAGCTTCTGAGTCTTTTTGAAATTTTCTGAGTTTTTGAGAAATTTTTCTCTAGTTGGTACTGCATCTGCGATAGTCTTCATGTGTACTGCTCAGAGGTGCCGCTGAATGGTGGGTTGGTTTCGATAGTTTGAGAAATGCTACATGGCCATGTTGCTTTCGAAAGGTTTGGGAGCAGCTCAGCAGGGGCTATTTGAGGTAGCTATTCAAATTCAGTCGCGTGTACTTGCAGAGAGGTTTGGGTTCCTTTTTATTTAAATGCTCAACTCTGCTTGAGCTTGTTGAGGAGATAGTCCAAATCGGGCTTGGATAGCTTCAGAGATGGCTGCCATTTCGACTGCCCTTTTGAAAGACTCTGTCTTTCCCTTCAAAGCCTCTCTGAGATGCAGTGCGCTGGCCTCCTTGACCCGCTTGTTGGCAGTCGTGATTTCTGTAAATCTGCAAACAAAGTAATTCGGGTCTCCGTCGCCACTATACTCGGGCCTTTTGAATTGAGTGGCCGGTTCCGGGTTCCAATTTAATCTGACAAATTGTCCTATGGTGTCAGCTAGTTTTGGTGCTTCGGTCTATACTCCTTGCCTTTCTTTGAGACATGACTTTGAGCTTCTCCCCGAGTGACGGCACGGTTATAGACAATCATGGCCTGACTTAGGGTGATTAGACCTTTTTTGGTAGTTTTGAGCATCTCAACAGAGTGGGGGATGGTTTCAGTAGTGCCAGTCATCAACTCTTCTCTTGAATACTGAATCAACTACTTATTCTAAAACATGGAGTTTCTCTACAAATGTAAGGAACAGCCGTAAAGCTATCTTGGCCAGATTTGGAACCCTTGGTCTTTGCCGTAGTACTGCAGTTTTCATCTACCGAGGCTGCTTTTGCTAGCAGGTCAAAAGGTCTGCCGGATTCTGACTTCTAGATTTTTAGATTTTGCTTGCTGGGTTTGGCACAATCCCACTGTTTCACCGGTGTCTAGAAATATGGCGGCCTTTGCTTAAGCACGGTCTACAATGTCGCATAAAGAAGTGAGAATAAGCATGGTTTTTCATTTATTATGTTTATGAAGGAAAATCCATTGGTCGGGGAGCTTGCAATTACTGCTCTCCTCTTTTATCAAGCACTCCCTTTATATACATAATGCTACCAGTTCCGTATTATGGAACCAAGGGAGAAAAACCGACTAAGAAGAAAAATAAATGGAGTTGTTAGTGCATTGTCATCGTTATAATAAACTAACAATACAGTAGTGATACCATATAATTGAAGACAAAACACACTAGCAATACAGTATAAATGAACAAATTGTTGACGATATGATATTCAAAAAAGAGCAAACACAAAATGCAAGATATGTTGTGTATAAAATAATACATTAACAGAAAGTCCCGGCCTGGCGTCCACCGCAGTATTACAACTAAATCTAAAATCACTGGTGGATGGAATACTTGAAGTTAATCAAATTTGTCATAGATTTATTTCCTTTTTGTTGGATTTGGTTTGGATAAACGCTAAAGCTATTTAGGATTAAATTTGACAACAAACAATTTAAACTTGGTGTAGGCTTTTGTAATGGATTTACGGAATACGCTTTCAAGTAATTATATTAACAGATAGTCGCGTTGGAAGATGGGAGTATAGGTTAGCCCACCAGTTGAGACTTAATATATAGTAATTATATATAATTATATATAATATACAGCTCTTTAAACAAACAAAGTGTAAAAACTAAACTGACTAACAGCAATCTTTATTATAATAAAATTTGGGTATGTATTTCTGTAGTACCAGTTATAAGAATAGTTAATACCAAAGAGCTGTTTAAGTAAAAGCAGGAAATTTGAGGTATAGCCTTGGAGATAAAGGACGCTAAGGGTGCATCAGAGAGGGGAGAAATAAAAAGTATGAAACTAGTCTAACTTTTGGTAAATTTGTAGTTTTGTGTAAATTGTATTATAATTTATTTATAAGAGTGTTTTCATAGTTTTATGAAATATAGGAATATAATTATTATAATTTATAAAATTACAACAATTATATTCAAAATCATATAATTTTAGAATTAAAAATTGTATTAGATTATAAAACTGTTATCTTTTAAGAAACTAAAGAGCTTATAGATTGCACCTACTTCAAATGTTATGACAAATATTTACTCAAATGTATGTCGAAAGATTAGCGTGATAAACTGTGTTCAAGTGTGCTTGAACTTGCTATAAATCGTATAGCAATCTAATTGAACGTGGTTGCGCTCTATTTTTCAACCCTTCCTCTGTAGTGTCTGTCAATTGGAGGCGACATTCCAATAGGGACTGACAGTCTATTTTTTCAAATAGCTCGTCAGAACTTTCGAAAGAATTTTAGCTTTATTACTGGCGGAGCAAATGTCGCCTATATTTTGCTTTCTTTTTCTGGCATAACAATATTAAACCTTTTGGATGAAATAAATGTACTAACTTACCTCCAAATTGTAAAAGATTTTTTAATAAATGTACATGAAAACAGAGAAATATCTTTACCAGTTGATGTAGCATTGTCATAATGTTATTGTGTTCGAATACTGTAGCCGACTATTTACTCGTTGGTGTGTACTGTGGTTCATGACACAACGGGTTCACATCCGTTTTTTTTGTATCGTGGCTTAATAAACATTACAGTTCAGTTAATTCGTTCATTTAAATCTGCCTACATCATTTGACGAATACCTCACCATAATAGTCCTACATGGTGGTAGCAAAGCAAAAAACCTATAGCAATGGGTTCTTTGCTTTGCTTTGTTCAGCGATTTTAAGAACCCATAGTAATGGGGGATGAGAATGAAGAACCAGCAGCCGCACCCCAACAGTTAATACAGCAATTCAAGGTAATACAGGATACAGGATACAAGGATGCAGGAAATCAAGGTGGCCAAGGTATAGGAAAGCCAGTAGTCTAGGAAACTAGCTTAAGAGAGAACAATTAAACACACTAATCTATACATTAGGGAAGCAGGCTGAAGACATTATCCTCTCTAGAGGTATTACAGAGGACACACATGACAACGTCTTACAAGCATTTGACAAATACTTTGGAATACACACCAACACTATGGTAGAAAGTGCTAAGTTTAACAAACTGTTCTAAGGATCGGACAGTTTAGATGTATTTATCAATCGATTATACCGCCAGGCAAATACTGCGTCTACGGAGCATTGCGAGAAGAGCTAATTTGAGATAGGGTGGTTGTAGGAGTAACTGATGACCGGCTATCTGAAAAATTACAATCTGAAGCATACCTCATATTAGAAACAGCAGTAGGCATATGTAAACGTGTTGAAACTGAACAACAAGCAAAGAACATTGTGAGAGCAATGATTGCTAGTATGGTAGATATGGTGAAACGCAGGAATAATCAACATATTTCCAGAAGGGATAGAAACCAGACACAAACCAGAACTGACTTCAAGCCGAAAAACAAAAAATTTTCACAGTGTCATTGGTGTGGTCATGACAGACACAAAAAGCTGGACTGTCTAGCACAAAAATCCAAATGTGATCACTGCTCCAAGATTGGCCACTGGAAAACCATATGTAAATCTGCCTCAACCGTATCAGAAGTTTCACAAGCGGATGAAAAATATGATGAGCATGCACTTTTCACCGAAGTAACAGAGGCCAAACAACAAACCAAATCGTAGACGGCTCTAATCAAAGTTAAGGTATGGTGGTAATAATGAACAGCCATGCAGGTTTAAACTAGACACCGGCTCTGATGTTAATGTATGTGGAAACAACAACAATGTGTTTGATAAACTTTCAAAGTGTTACAAAACCCTCATAGGACCATCAGGAACTCCATTACCAGTTATAGGATTTACATATGCTAAACTAAGTGTTGACACTATCAGTTTTCTTGAGCAAATTTACATTTTTAAAAACCAAGAGTGAAATTGACTTCGTAAACAAGCTTATGTGGCTTTTGGTCTAGTTACATGTAATACCAAATACGTAGATAACGTTTCTGTCTGTGTTTCTGATAATTCTGTTTGTAGCATGCAGAACTGTAACTTCAAACTTGAATATATTAGTGTTTTTAAAGGCTCAGTAGACTATCCGAAACTTACACCATGAATTTAAATGACAAGGTGTGCATGGTTGCTTTACACGTCCCCTACAAAGTATTTCAACCGCGTATCAAAATAGTAAAACTTCAGCTAAACAACGTGGAAGCGAAAGGTGTCATATTCAAAGTAACTATAGCGACTGATTGGTGCTCAGGGATGGTACAAGTTCCAAAAGAGGATCCAAACCAAATTCGCATGTACGCTGACTTGTCCAACTCAAATTGTGCGGTTAGAAGAAATACTCAGCCCAGTGCATCCATAGATGTGACACTTGCCAAGATTGCAGGAGTGAAATTATGACTAAACTTGACGCTATTTCTGGATATTATCAAATACCGCTTTCAGGGAAATCTAAACTGTTAAAAACTTCTATCACTCCATTTGATCATTTTTGGTACAACAGAGTACCCTTTAGCCTAGTGAGCGCAGGAGATATATTCCATCGCTGCATGAGAGACATCTTGGAAAGACTAGATAGAGTTTTCCGCCATATGGATGACCTGCTTATTTATAGTACCGCCAGAAAAGAAGAGCATGAAACCCGTGTTCGAAATGTACTAGACAGGATTAAATTGGCAGGCATGACTCTGAACCTTGTCAAATGTAAATTGTCAGTACAATGTGTCAGTTTCCTCGGACATCAAATCAGCAGCGAAGGCATATCACCCGATTCTGATTGTGTTGGAGATTTTCAAGAGTTGTCTGATCCTACATATAAAACTCAACCACAAAGTTTGCTCAGTTCAGTCAACCAACTGGACAAGTTTTCACCTAGAATCACCAAACTAGCGCTACCATTATGTGCGCCGTTAACAAAAAACATTCCTTGGTTGTGGGGTATTACGCAGAAACAAGCCCTGGTGAGCCTGAAACTAAAACTCTGTAAAGCACTGTGCATAGCTTGGTACAATACAGAACTACTGATCATAATCATGTGTGATGCATCAAATGCCAGACTCGGAGCAACACTACTTCAAATTCAAAAAGATGGCAATAGACGTTTAGTAGCATCCAAATATAGGTCTCTAACTGATAACGAACAGCGCTGGTCGCCTATAGAAAATGAAGCTCTTGGTATCGCCAATGCGTGCGCAAACTCAAAATGTACTTTTCGGTCATCATGATGTCACAATTGAAACAGACCATAACCCCTAGTCCCGATATTCAACTCTAAAGCCGTCAAAGATCTGATCATTCGTAGACAACATCAAACGCCTACCTACTATAAAATACGTGTTCACCACTGTCCACATTCCTGGGAAAACGGATTACGTAGCAGACTTATTATCTCGACAACCAATAGGAGTACCAACCAATGAAGATGTTGAGTTGTCATCGAAGTCATCGAAGTAAGCGCGATAATTGACACTACTCAACTACCTATTACAAAAAATCGTCTACAACAACTAAAAATCCAACAATCAACCGACACCATCTATCACCAAGTTAGCGATTTTTTTTCAAAAATGGATAGTCAATGTATTTATCAGATACGTATACCGCTCTTTAACTATACTGGAATGCTCAAAGTGACCTATATCTTGCTGATGATTTAGGATTAAATGAGAAGTGACTTGTAATACCGATCTCTGAACACATGGACATGATGAGACCACTTCACAATGGCCATCTTAGTATTGAGAAATGTCGAGATAGAGCCTGACAATCAGTTTGGTAGCTAGGCCTGTCTATAGAAATAGGTTAAATGATTAAATCATGTAACATTTGCCAGAAACACCTACCCAAAACAATAGAGCCACTGTTACTAACTGCCTACCCTGATCGACTCTGGCATCGAGTAGCGTCCGATCTCTTACACTGAAAAGGCCATGAATATTTACTTCTTACTGACTACTATTCTAGATATGTAGAGATCACCAAACTCGACTGACTAGATTCGCAAACAACTATATCTCATTTTAAGTCCATCTTTGCTTGCAATGGAATACCAAAAATGATTGTAACCGACAGTGGTCAAATTCAACAAATTTGTCTAACTCTATGACTTCACATGCGTAAAAAGCTTGCTACCTCATCCCTAAGTGAACGGCGAGGCTGAGAACCGTTCAGACTATTAAAAACATTCTGAAGAAAGCTGAAGATCCATATACAGGTCTATTAGCATGCTGTTACACCCCAATCAGAAATGAGAAATCCTTAGCAGAACTGCTCATGAGTAGATATTTACGAACAGACTTACCGGTCCACTCCTCGACACTACAACCAAAGCTTGCTGATCTTCCTGACATAGCTTTCCGGGAACTCATTTATAAGGGAAACATGAAGCGGAATCATGATGACCGTCACAACACCAGAACGAAACAAAGTCTGCACATCGACGACCCAGTCTATATACCAGATCTCAAGCAAACTGAAACCTTGTCCCATCATCAAGCTGGCCATGGGTGTCATTTTCCTCTAATTGTTCTCTTACAACTCGGGAAAGTCAGTCAAACACCTATTTTCACAGCAGGTTAGTGGTGCATCTGGCATCAAACAGGAAGTGCATCGCTCGAGTATCGATTTTCGAAAAAATGAAGTAGTTGGTAAGGTTTGGCTGTCCCAGCAAATGAGCTTTAGCAGGTTCCCTGTGCTCGAAGGAAGCTGCTTGAGGCTGCTCTCTTTGTGCAGGTAGAGAATGTGCCTGGGCAGGTATTTTGGGGTAGGGGCATGAGTCTGCCTTATGTGGAAAAGGGCTCCAAGGTAACTGAGGAAAAAGCATGGCACTCATCGTGGAAGTATCCATGCCCGGTTCGTTGAGGTGTAGTGACTAGAAAGTGCTCCGAGTAGTTGTCAGGGTTGTATGAGATAGGATTCTTGGTTGGCCTAACCTTTTTAAATAGGTCCATCCGAGTGAGACCTTGGCTGAATCGGTATTCAGTTTTTTTCTAGTTAATGCAGTTGCCTTATTGCAGCTAGTAGTGGATGCTAGTGCTGCTGCTGTTCTCTGTTTCCTGATTCCTTTTTCTTCTGACTAGGGCACTTTTTTTCGGAAGGTTTCAGTACTTTCAAATCCCCAAAAGATAGCAGGCTTACTTTTTTGGAGGCTCCGCTGGCTTGTTCTGTAGCTGCTTGACCTGTTCCAGCAGTTGCTTTACTGTGAATATAAGTATGTTCAAAGTATCTTGTTTGACACCGCATACTGCACTGTGTCCCATATTTGCTTCTGAGTACTTTACCTTTCCTACCACTGCTCAGATGGCCCTGCCCAGAGTTGGTTTTCCTCCAGATTTGATCAGAAAAATTCTTCTTCAGCTGGAGCTGGAGAAATTCTTCTCCCGCTCGTATTACATCTGCAATAGTTTCCGTGAGTACTGCTAGGACTTGACACTGCAGGGTGGGGTGGTTTAGGGAGTTGAGCAATAATCTTTGGCCATGTGGCTTTAGAAAGATTGGGGCAGCTCTGCATAAGCAATTTGGTCTACTCGATCAGTTTCTGTCAACTGTTCTTGCGGGGAGTTTTGGATTCCTTTTTTCAACTGCTCAATTCGGCTCGAGCTTTTTTGGAGGGATAGTTTGGCTCTTTTACTATTAGCTGTGGTCATTTTAGAGTCTATAATTTTAAAAATATAAAAGTGAAAAATAACACATTGTTTAATGTTGTTTAACATTAATGAAGCCCAACTATGGGAAGAAGTGTGTACATATGGGCAAAATATAAATCAATTATTATAATTTATGCTTGTATAAGCTATATTATAATTATTGAAATTATTATTATTGTTTAATGAATTGTAATAGATCGTAATATAATTACTATAATTTAGAGAGTTAGAATAATTACATTTGTAGATGTATAATATTGTAATGATAAATCATAAAACTTCTACTAGAGCGCTACACTCTATTTAAACGCCATTTTCATTTAAACGCCGCTTTGACTATCTTAGATCTTTATGAACCCATATTATCAAGTGATCAGTCGAAAAGCGTCCACAAAACCTTATCAATAATTAATCGTTTACATTATTAACAATTAATTCCCTCGATGTCCAATTTTAAAGATTTTAGCCATTTTAGTTGAAACTTTAAAAGGAACAACGTAGAAATAATCAATACAGTGGCAGTCTAATACTTGTTTAATACTTGTATTGATACTTCGAAATTCATGCAAATATATAAAAACCAGTTTAAATTCACGATGGTAGATGAACGTTGAAAGCAACAACATAGGAACAATTACTAACTGTTTCAGGCTAAGAAGGGTCCTTTTTTTAATGTGGTTTTAATACTTCGAAGAACATGCATATTTAAAAACAGTTTGCAAGCTTTGAGCCAAGGGTTCTATTTAGCGAAAAAAACTTTATGCGTTGCATTTGTGCTAATTAGAGCGCGTAAAAATTTTGCTCTGACGAGAAGTTGTTTGGATGCTAATTTTGACTGGTTCAGCAGTGCAGAAAAAAAGTCGAGACCATAAAGTATTGTGGAAGGTATTGGACAACTAGAAGATGCTTGTTCCATTGAAAGCAACAATCATGACATAGCTATCCGAGCAAATGATGGAAATATTTTTGCTTTAAAAAAATTAATCTTTGTTTCTGCATGTAATATACGTATGGTTTGTTTATGTCACTTTTTCATGAATAAATATTTGTATCGTTTGATAGTTTATCATTATATATATATATTTCTCTAAGTATGTCTGTATTCCAAATATCTGTCTGCATTCCGGCTAATAAATAATAATAGCGGCAAGCTTATGTCATGTAGTGACAATGCTTGGTAGTGTTCTCATGATGCAGAAAAACACACCGCCAGGACTAGTTTTTTTATAAGCTACCTTGGGTGGTCCTAACACTAATTAAGGGCTTCTTCTGAAAATGTCAGATTAACCTGAAGGGATGCCTTTTTGAAACACGTCCAGTCTGACAGAGCCAGGTAGTCATTTCACTTGCCGATGTGCGAAGGACAGAGGTGGATCTTTAACATGCTGACGTTGTCAATGTGGTACACAGGGCCTCCAAGTTATGGTCTAGGTCCGAAAGACCCAGCAATTTAGGGTTGAAAGCTTGCTGAGAGCCTTTTGTCAAACTGGCATTAAGTAGGACTCGAATCACCAACCCTATGGTCTACAGTCAAAGGCACTACCACTAGGCCAACCTGACACCCTCATTCTGGCTATTGCTAATATTATATGTAGCTTAGCTGGGCAACAATGTTGGCGCAATGTCATTGCCTACCAACATTTGAAGCTTACTAACTAGCTTAGTTGAATTCTCCATTGGCAATGTGCCAGGCCACTTGGCAATGGACTGTCACTTGCTAGAGAGTTGCCTGCCAGCAAGCGGTAAACAAATCTGATCACTTCTCATTGTTTATAAGCTGATTTTTAATACCTGGGCAACGCTGGGAGGCACAGCTAATATATCTTATAAATGTGCAGATTTATGGGGAGTTATTTAATAGCATCCTTGCGGCTATCTTAACTCATTCACAACGGACTAACTTTTATCCATTCTTCAGCAAATACTATTCATTTCTCAGAAAACTGCCACAATTTAACTTAGATGTACTACTACAAGAAACTGAACTGAGATTGGTCACTTATTCAGTTCTCCAAATAACCAGCCAAGTATCTTCTTTTAAATGATATAAAATTTAGATAAAGATTTCATATCACTTACATGTGTACATGTGTCTCAAGGAGGTAGTTTTAGAAAGTTTTGGATTTTAAAAAACTTTTACTTGCTGAAACAAAGTTAAAATTTCACAATAAATTGGTAAAAATATAAATAGCTTAGCTAAAACTACTGTTTGGCTACATACAAAACACGGTTATAAACAATATCTAAATACATAACAGTTAGTCGGGAACGTAAAAATCATGAAACTGTAATTTTGTAAATTTCTCTGCGAGTATCCTCATTCAAACACAAACATAGCTAATCTACATGTCAGTATAACTCAAATAAACTGCATGAACATGTTTCAAATAATAAAAATATGTTCAATCAATCTGTTCTCAACTTTCCAGACTTCATAGACATTTCTAAGAATCAATATGATCCTATTGAAAGTGAATGATAAATGTAGCATGACTACGGCTGACTGCATTTTTATCCGAGCATAACAATTCAAATTGGAAGAATTAAGAAATAATATGAACTTTGAAATGTTAAAAATAATGTTTTAATTTGATTTATGCTGTTTTTCAACGTCTTACCGCTCCTGAATTTGCATGTTCTCATCTGGAGTGGAAAAAGATTGATTGTGGACGATAAAATATGAAGTTTCCTGTTTAAGTAGAAGTTGACATTGGTTTAGTATTTTGGCTTTAATTTTTGCCAGAAATATCATTGAAGCATATTTAAAAGTTTTGCTGATTAGCCAAAAATTCTTCTATCGAACCAGTTAAAAATTTTCTTCTATAACTTAGAAATAACTGTACATGGAATGGGTAAAATTCCAAGGCGAGGTAACTCGCGTTGGTAGCTTATTTTGCGAGTTAACTTGCGGATGGTTGCAAATGAGTTTAGACGGCTTACAAGGAATCGCTGCTTATAACTCCATTTTTATTGCACATAAAAAACTAGGTCTGGCTGCGCTGTAGCAAACATATCAATGAGCGCAATGAGTTTTTATGCAGCATTATTAAATATCGATATATAATAAAAGTATGACAGCAAATTTAGAAAGAAATAAAAAATGAAGATTTCGACAAATTGCAAAAAAGGACACAAACTATAATTTCATCACACGTCATTTGCAAAGGATATCAACTAGTAGGAATATTTTTTGTATAATACAGATAATAAAGATACGTATATATATGGCTCCTAGACAGTTTTGGAGATTTTTGCAAAGCATTAAGTTAATGATGTTTGCTCATATTTATGATAATTTTCGTGACATTTTCAAAGAAAGTACACTTTTTTGGTTATTTTACCATTTGCTGTGGCTGTTTCAGCATCTATCATTTAAAAATACAAAAGAAAAGAATAGAACCATAGCTTAATTAATATTGTTTAATTTTTGTAGAGCCCAACTACATGTATGTGAAGAACTGCGTACATATGGGCAGAATATAAATCATTTATTATAATTTATATTTGTATAGGTTATACTACAATTTATAAAATTATTATGATTTGATAATTTATAATAATACAATTATTATAAATTATAAAGTTAGAATAATTAAAATTATAATTGTATAATATTATAAATATAAATTATAAAACTGCTTCAAGAAACTCTGTTGTAGATTACATCTACTTCAAATGGGATGACAAATATTCACTCAATTGTATGTTGAAGAATTAGCTTGATAAAGTAAGGTCAAATGTGTCTAAATTTTGGTAACTTGAAATTTAGCTTTTTTTTCAAAGAACAAGTTAAAGAAGCTGCTAAAATAACGAATTGTAACAAAAGGTTGTGGTAAAATTTTATTCTGTTTCTGTAAATTGTTTGGAAACATCTAATAATCATGGATGATTTTAAGAGAGTATGAGTTTTTTTTCTTTTACTTATGACACTGAGTAAGAACTTTCTATTAAAGTTCTCTATATTCGAATTTTTATCTAGAATAAAATTTAAAGTTACTTCATACTTGCTGGTATTTCCTCTCTTTATCACAGGAGACGGGAAATACTCGGAGTTATCCTCTGATACATATGGTCAATGAGGAAGTAGTTATTTGAAGATGAGAACGCTTGCATGATATCGCTACTGTTAGTTCTTAGTAAAATGACAAGCATGAACAAGTGGCTATATTAAATGTTTAATATTAGGTGTAATGACAAACTTCATCAATAAATAGAAGACAAATGCAAACAATATCCAGTTTTCAGCTAAATTTGTCATGAACAGTAATTTCTGAGGTTCAAGAGTTTTGTAAAAAATACTGTTTGACCAAAGATGTTTTAATTTAGTTCACATATCAATTGAGGAAAATAAAAGAGGAGCAAACAAGTTTTTGAGACATCCAGTGCACATAGATGATCAGGAAGACACCAATGCTTCATATGTAGACAGGTATGTACGTGTTTATATATTTTCAAACCTAATAATATGAAACCTGTCTAGTTCATTCAACCTCTTCACCTTTGACCAAACTCAGTAAATAGAAGGCTTTTGCTTCAATCAGTAACTATGATCTCCATAGTTGTGTCTATTATCTATCTATTGTGTCTATTATCGAATTAATCTATATTATTGTGGAATTATCGAAATAAAGTCTACAGTGACATGCGAGGCAAGTAACTTAATGGATTACCATAAAATGTGAAGGACATACAGCTTCAACCACCAAAGGGCCACTGCTAATCAGCCGTATTGACTTGCTGAGTATATGAGCTGCAAGTAGATGCGGGTAAAGGTGATATAAACTATTGATTTTTTAAAGTGAAAAACCAGGATGACCCAGACACATACAAAAATGTCTCCGACTGAAGATTTTTGTCATCAATTAGTTTAATAATTCAATATTCTAGATATTCTGTACTGAGATTTCGACAGCCACCAATCATTAGTTGAGATTAAACTTACTTTCCTGTTTCATATTTTATTGTTTTGGTCTATTATACTCCTTTTCAATAAAACTAAAGAGATTGGCACATTTGTAGAGAGAATATTCCAATGTCGATCTTCCATATCAGTCCAAAAGAACTACTTGTGGTTTGAATATTTGCATTGAAGCTTTGCCATTGTCGGATAGTTGTTTGTTAGTTTCTTGCATTTAAATAGAATGACCAATACACTTTTGATCACATCTCTTGGTTTTAGAAATTGTTTGTTGATAAAATAAGAGGATACTTACTGCAGTACTATTGAATTACTTCTAGTTGACTGTGAAATTTTGTTGCTTTGTTGTTTTAAAATCAGTTGAAATAATAATAATCAATAATTTTAGTTACTCACTTTACACAGTGGAGTATCCGTAAGAAGCATTACCTTCCAGACACAGAGAAATGGTATGACCATAGAGTGAAACCAGTGTCTGAAAATGACAAAGCAAAGCGGTTATGGAACTTTAACATTTAAACTAATAAGATAATAGAGGCCTGGACAACAGGTTTAGTACTATTTCACAAAGAAACAGCCGAGTGTCAGACTACTTATATAACGATCTCCAAAGATGCCAGGGTAGAGAGGAAAAGATATGAAAAGAAGGAGGAGTACAAAGAGCTGAGGTTAGAGCTGTGAAGGCTGTGAAATATTCAACCTAATGTGATTCTTATTATACTGATTAAAGCATTCGGGAGAATATCCAGCCAGCTCATCTGATATCTCGCTGTATCATATCTGCTTATATCATATTTTAGTTCTCAACTTAGTAAATGTTATTATTCACACCTTGATAAATAATAATAAATATTACTTAAAATATAGTTCCTTTAGCTGGAGATAATATGTGTATATTTTACACAAACCTGAAAAGCACAGAGCAGACACAGTAAGTACTGTTTTATCAGGTATAATATACGACACTAAGCAGGTAGTTCAGGGATGTTAGAAGAACAACTAGGAAACACCTGCTACTAAAAAGCAACATCCTACATAGCATGAACAAGAAGTGAATTTTACAGAAGTCTTGTGAATGAGAGAAATATTCTAATTATAACAATAAATCATTTCAACAGCCTGCAATAACATGTTGATATCTAGTAGCCTGTTTTCTATTGTTATTGTTTCTATCTTCTGATGCAAATCTGGACTTTCAATTGTGATTACATATCTATATATATTATATATATAATCGCAACAAGGGTTTTACTATTATAAGTTAATACAGTAAAGTAATACTAAAATAAAAGAGCCCTACAAGAAATTCTAGCAAATAGTACTAGTAATGGAAATTAGTTGTACTTATCTTTGCAGCTACTGTCAGTTTCATGGCCTCTTCTGTCAATCATCAGGCTGCTACTAAAACTCAAGATGGTAGTTGGTTTTCCGTTTCCTTTTTCTGATTGGCTGGTGTTCTGATTTTTTGGCTGAGAGAAAGAAATGAGAGACAAGATAATTCTTAGAGTGCGAACAGGTTAATGTAATTTATGATCGTCTTTTCCGGTTTGTCAATAATATGAAACTTTTCTGCTTAGTATAAGTTGCATTTCTTTGACCGAGTGTTGTAAGAACTTGCGGTCTTTATTATGGTAAAATCTATTTTAAAGTTTACCTGTTATCTTTTAAGTTCCAAACATGCTTACTAAGTTCAGTTGTGTTTTTATGTTGCTTTTTTTCAAGCTCGTTTTTTTGGTTACAATGTCTGGTCTTGAAGTTGGTCTCACATCGTCATCAAGCAGTCTTGTTGTAAAGAACATTCTACTTTTTTCCGCTGTTGCGCTTCTTATTTATATTGGTTGTGTTGCTGTTGAATAATTTACTGTTGTTTATATTTATCTTGCTTTGCATATTCGGCATCGTTGAGTAGCTGACTTTCAAGGTTTTACGGTTGGATATTTTGCTTTGGGGCTGTCTTTTTGAAAGCTTTTATCTACATGTACAATTGACAGGAACCTTTTTACTACAATTGCTTGTACATTTGCATTAAATAGCGGGTTGTTCCAGGTTATTTTGATGGTCCTTTTTCTATTGTTGTTTGCATTGTTGCTTGGTGGCCTCTATTTCAGCTCACAGTTGTAGCAGATATTTGTGAGTTATTTTTAGTAAGGCCGTTTTGCATAATTAAACTTGGTGGCAGACGTCAATCATGCTTGCCGTGTCTGTTTTTGTTCCAAGTTTGGTTGCCATCGGTTAGGTAAGCATTTTTGTTTGTACGATGATGTTTCATTGTTTTTCTGTATGTATGTTCTTTTTCAAATTTTATGTTTGACAGCAAGTTGTAGTACTTTTGAAATAGATCAAATGTGAAAGAAGGGCACTCGTTGACGGCAAAGGAAATAAGGGATTTTTTGCGTTTTTGTAGCTACAAACCAGTTAATGACTTTATTAGTGTTACGCCAAAGAGTAACATTTGCTTCATTACAAAGTATGCGATTTACTTTCTTTAGGATTTACTTGTTTGCTTTTCCTAAGTCTGGTTCAGTAGAATATATATATACATGTATATATATACATGTAAATATATAGTTATATATAAATATAGACATATATATATGTAACTATATATATATATACATATATATATATGTATATATATGTATATATATATATATATCAGTATATTTATATATATTTATATATAAATATATATATAAAAATTGTTTCCTCGCCCCGGATACCCCGAATGGGTGGTAAATTCTGCTCTGACTCGGGTCTCCTACCAGAGACCTGGGAGTTTGAGCACTCGCCTCAAGATTTTAGCTGTTCCCAATAGCGCACTTTTCTGCAACTCACCTGAGTTGATTGCTGTTGGTATTTGGGCAAGCCACATTTTTGAGCCGGTGTAATTGCGCCCAGTGCCCCAATGACTATTGGGATTACAGTTGTTCTTACATTCCAGCATTTTTCAATCTCTTCTCCAAGAGGGAGAAATTTATCTACCTTTTCTTTTTCTTTGCTGGCTATATTGTAGTCATTGGGTACTGCTATATCTATTATAGTAGCCCTCTTGTTCTCTTTGTCTGCCACCACTATATCTGTTTGGTTTGCTAGGATATGCTTGTCAGTTTGGATGTAGAAGTTCCAGAGGATCTTAGCGCGGTCATTTTCATTAACCTTACCAGGAGCTTCCCACCAGTGTTGTGGTTTATTAAGGCCATACTCATCACATAGACTTCTATACACAACACCTGTGACATGATTATGTCGCTCAGTGTATGCGTTCCCAGCTAACTGCTTGCATCCACTGATGATGTGCTGGATGGTCTCAGGTGTATCTTTGCACAGTCTGCATCTAGGATCGTCTCTAGTGTGATAGATTTTCGTTTGGAGTTGCCTTGTTGGGAGCACTTGCTCCTGGGCTGCCATGATTAGCGACTCTGTATTGGCCGTTAGGTTTCCTTTGTTCAGCCAATTATATGTATGGTGAAAATCGTCAACCATAGATATTTGTTGGTAGTAAGCACCATGAAGAGGTTTCAAGTGCCAGTCAATTTCCTCATCTTCATGGCGTAGGTCCGTTGTAAGAGCAGCTGATTGAAATTCAGCTAGCAACTTATCTGAGATGGCCATAGAGGCTACATATGCTTTGATGCTTTGCTCCTCCTCTTTCACTGTCTGCTGTACACTTTTGAGTCCTCTACTGCCATCTTTTCTATCAAGATACAATCTAGTAATATCAGATTTTGGGTGGAGTGCTCCATGCATGGTCAGCAGTTTACGAGTCGCTATATCTGTTTCTTTGATGGTTTCTTCAGTCCACTATA
This sequence comes from Watersipora subatra, assembly GCF_963576615.1. Classification (NCBI taxonomy): domain Eukaryota; kingdom Metazoa; phylum Bryozoa; class Gymnolaemata; order Cheilostomatida; family Watersiporidae; genus Watersipora; species Watersipora subatra. The sequence goes on from NC_088713.1 coordinate 65,229,901, forward strand.
TATGTATATATATATATATATATATATATATATATTTATACATATAGATATATATATATATAAATATATAGAGATAAGTACGTAACACATATGCATGTACATACATAAAGGTATATATATTTACATATGTTTATACCTATATATGCCTATATTTATTTATACCTCCGTATATATGTATGAGCAGGAGTATACACGTATCAGCATGCTTATTACATATGCATGTAATATGCATATGTAAATATGAATAAATAAATAAATAGATCTAGTTTGCAAATTACATATGCATGTAATATGCATATTACGCAAAACTCTGGCAGTCCGTTTTGTGTATGGTAAGAGGTTGTCAGGTGAGCCAAACAAAGACTAAAATCTGCAGATTAAGAACTGAGGCTAACATAGCTGGTAAAAAATTACCTATCAAACTAAAAGTTGTAAGGTAATATCTTGTTAAAGCAATCTTTCTTCTAACTTCTGTGGCTTGTATAAAAGACTACTCAGACATCAGTATTTATATTTTTACGAGTCTACTGCTAGTGTAGAGGACTACATAGACATCAGTATTTCTATTTTTACAGGTATACTGTTACTGTTGAGGTCTACATAGATATCAGTATTTATATTTTTACCGGTATACTGCTAGTGTAGAAGACTACATAGACATCAGTATTTATATTTTTACCAGTACACTTCTAGTGTAGAGGACTACATAGACATAAGTGTTTATATTTTTACGAGTAGGCTGCTAGTGTAGAGGACTACATAGATATAAGTTTTTATATTTTTACCAGTATACTGCTAGTGTAAGAGGGCTACATAGTCATCAGTATTTATATTTCTTCCATTATACTGCTAGTGTAGAGGTCTACAAAGACATCAGTATTTCTACATACAAATACATTGATGTAGTAGTGAGGTGTATCCTCATGATAACCAAGATCTATGTATCCGCTTTATAACATAGGCATACAAGTATATTGCTGTTTTACTGATATGTATCCACTTTATAACATAGGCATACAATGATATTGATGTAGTAGTGATATGTATCCACTTTATAACATAGACTTACAAGTATATTGATGTAGTAGTAAGGGGTATCATCTTCATAACATAGACATACAAGTATATTGATGTAACAGTGAGGTGTATCTTCTTTATAACATAGACATACAAGTATATTGATGTAATAGTGAGGTGTATCCTCTTCATAACATAGACATACAAGTATATTGATGTAGTAGTGAGGTGTATAATCTTTATAACATAGACATACAAGTATATTGATGTAATAGGGAGGTGTATCCTCTTTATAACATAGACATACAAGTATATTGATGTAGTGGTGAGATGTATCCTCTTTATAACATAGACATACAAGTACATTTATGTAGTAGTGAGGTGTATCCTCTTTATAACATAGACATACAAGTATATTGATGTAATAGTGAGGGGTATCTTCTCTATAACATAGACATACAAGTATATTGATGTAATAGTGAGGTGTATCTTCTTTATAACATAGACATACAAGTATATTGATGTAGTAGTGAGATGTACCCTCTTTATAACATAGACATACAAGTACATTGATGTAATAGTGAGGTGTATCCTCTTTATAACATAGACATACAAATACATAGATGTAATAGTGAAGTGTATCCTCTATAACATAGACATACAAGTATATTGATGTAATAGTGAGGTGTATCCTCTTTATGACATAGACATACAAACACAATGATATAGTAGTGAGATGTATCTTCTTTATAAGCATAGACATAACCAAATAATTGCTTCTTCGCATTATTTATAACGAACAGTTTTTATTCAGCATTAATAAGCCTGATGAAAGAAAGAAAGGCGTATCTTAACTTTATAAGGATTTGTGTTCCTGTTGTTGCAGACCAGAGACTAGTTATTTCTTGATAGTTTCTAAAACTAGGAGATGTGATTAAATGCATATTGATCCATTTATTTTATGCAAAAAGCGAACAGATAACCAACCACCTGACAATGGTAAAACTTCTATACAAATATTCAAACGCCAAGTTGTCTTTCCCTGGCTGATTTTGAGAAACAACAGCGGAATGTCTCTACAAATGTGCTATCGCTACAAATGTGATTTCTGTCTACTTATATTGGAAAGTATACAACAGAAGAGAAACAATAAAATATAGAACAAGAAAAGAGTATCAGTCTCAAGTAATGATGTGGTGGCTGATGAAGTCTCGTTACAGAATCTCTGGAATATTGAAATATTGAAACATTCAATGACGAAAAACTTCACTCCAAAGCATCTGCGTAGATGTGTGAGTCATCCTCGTTATTGACCCTAAAAAAGCAATAGTTTATATTACCTTGATCTGCGTCTACCTGCATTTTGTATACTCAGCAAGTCAATACAGCTGGTTATCAGTGGCAGTAGTTGATTGCAGAAACCGTATGTAAAACTAATGCTGATCCAGATACTAAGATACTTGCTTAGGATGTCATATAGACTTTGTACTTTGTTTATTTCATTCTAGAGACTTTTGTTAATGATTGAAACCAAACCCTTCTACTTATTGAGTTTGGTCAAAAGAAGCGATTAAATGAACTAGAGTGGTGCCATAATATCAGGTTTGAAGACATGTAAACACCTGCATACTTGTCTATATACGAAACATTGGTGTATACATGATCAATGTTGTGCACTGAATGTCTCACATACTTGTTCGCTCTCCTTATCTTCTCTTCCTCTGGCCTTTGAACTAAATTGAAACATTGTTGGTCAAACAGTATATTTTTACAAAACTTCTGAACCTCAGAAATTACTGTTCATGACAAAATTAGCTGAAAACTGGATATTGTCTGTAGTTGTAGTCTATTTACTGATGAAGTGTGCCATGACTTCTACTATTATACAACTAATATAGTCTCTTTTTCATGCCTGTCATTTAACTTGGAACTAACAGTAACAATATCATGCAAGTGTTCTCATCTTCAAAACATACCTCCTCATTGACTGCATGTATTAGAGGATAACTCCAAGTTTTCCCGGCCTTTTGTAATAAAGAGATGACAATTACCAGCAATTATAACATGAGTTTAGAGTATATTCTAGATAATAAGTCAAACTAAAAAGTTTTCAATACAATTGCTTATGTAATGTCTTTGGTAAGACAATGAAAATGTTCCCAGCCATGAAATTGTCCCTAATTATCAGAAGTTTTAAAATAATTTATTGAAATAGAGTAAAATTCTACCACAATCTTGTGATACATTTTGCTATTTTCTACAGTTATTTTAACTTATTTTTCAAATTTTATATGTTTGAGTAAATACTTGACATAACTTTTGATGTAGAAAAACTATTTTATAACCTAATATTATTTATAATAACACTATAATATAATTTTTGTAGTTTTATAAATTATAGTAGTTACGTTGTCTCATTTACAAAATAGCAACCATTTTATACGTAGATTAGTATATTACAGCAACTGGTAAAAAAGTAATTTGTAATTACAAATTATAATCTGCCCAAATGTACACATTTCTTCACATAGTGAGGCTTTACAAAATTTGAATAATAAAAACATTGTATTATCCTTTCCTTTTGTAGTTTTAAAATGATAAGCGCTAAAAAGACCACAGCAAATGGTAAAAGTGCCAAAAAAGAAAGACAGTCCTTTTCAAAAATACCGAAGAAAATTACTATAAATTTGAACAAACATTGCTAACCTACAGCTTTGCAACAAACCCCAAAACTATTTATGAGCTATTGCAAGTAACAAAGTGAGAATGAAGAGATGCAAAGAAAGACTGTTATGAGTAAAAATAGAAAAGCTGTATTAATAGCGGATAAAATGCAAAAGTATCATATATGCAAAATAAATGTATAACAAAATTGTGAAAATCTAAAATTTACATAAGATAAATTAGACTATTTCTATATTTGTTATCCCTACCTCCTCTGATGCATCCCCCCAGCATCCTTTATCTCCAAGGCTATACCTCAACTTTCCTGCTTTTTACATAAAGATTTCTTTGTTGTCAACTATTCTTATTATTAATACCTAGTAGTCTAGTTCATTGTATGATATCATCGGGTGTAATAACTATGAACACAATTATTCTCATGCTATTAGGGCAGCCTTGAGCTAAGCATGGCTGCCCTTAAATAATAAGAACAACTGCGTGAGAGTGAGAATGTGCTAACCTGAATGTCATGAGTTTGAATCCAACATGGAGAAATCTTTTTTCAACTTCCATATTTGGCTTTGGACATATGAGCATGATTTTGATTATAATAAATATTGTTAGTTATAATAAAGATTGTTACTATGTGATTTAGTTTTTATACTTGGTTTGCATAAATATCTAAATATTATATATAAAACACAATAATAAATATTACGACTCTATATCTTAATATATAATATTACATAAATGTTAAATTATATAAATATTTATATAAAATACATACAAGTATATATAGATATATATTATTATATTATTGGTATATATAATATATATTATTTTTAGTATATAATTTGTATATATAACAAAATATATAATAATTTATATATAAATTGATGTGTTATATTATTCCTAAAGTATCTCTTTGAAGTATCATTTTATAAACAAATTTTAACTTAACTGGTATTTGAATGAACCAAGGCTAGACCTGTGATCTAACTATCCCTCCCATCTTCTGACACAGGTATGGATTATTACCTGAACAATTGATCATATTCTACAAATCCATTAAAGACAATTCTATATCACATTTCAGTTCAGTGTTTATAAACTGAATCCTAAATAACTCCTGCATTTGTTAAAACCATGAAAAATTGAATCTAACGATGACAAATAAGATTTGTCAATGAAAATTTACTACAGGTGGATGAGAGACAAATATCCTGTAAGAAAAAATGTCAAAAGTTTAATCAATTCATTTATAAAACAACCTTAAAAAAAAGAAAGAAAAGTGCTTCCATTCAGGTTTGCTGTTTATTTTATCCGCTTGAACTAACTTGCTCTGTTTATTCACTAATGTAGTTATTACATAATGAAAAGGTCAAGGGTCAAGATCTCAAGTGTGTTAGGAGACAAACAAGGCTTGTGGGTTCTGATCATTGGAATGTCGTTCTGACAGTTCTTTTCATTAAAACCTTCTAGCTGAATCAACTGATTTTCACATGATTTATTACATTCTCACAACATATGCATGTTTTAAAAAAAACTAACAAGGCTTGTGGGTTCTGATCATTGGAATGTCGTTCTGACAGTTATGGTCATTAAATCTTCTGGCTGTGTCAACTTATTTTCAAATGAGTTTTACATTCTCATATTAATTACATGAGATATCACTGAACAGTCTAACAATTTAATCTCTACTTGCAAATAGTCAAACCTCTACTTGTGAGTACAGTCAAACCTCTACTTGTGAGTACAGTCAAACCTCTACTTGTGAGTACAGTCAAACCTCTCCTTGTGAGTACAATCAAGTCTCTACGTATAAGTTCAGTCTAGCGTGTGCATGAGAGTACAGTCAAACCTCTATTTACAGATACAGTCAAATTTTTATTTACAAGTACAGCCTAACCTATACATCTGAGTACAGTCAAACCCTTACTTATGAGTCTTTCAGCAAAATTTACACATAAATGCACATTTTGTATATGTATATGATATATACAAGATATATATATACATATATATATATATATATATATATATATGTATATACATACAATATATGTATACATATACAAGATATATATATATATACATATACAATATATATATATGCACAATATATATATATATACATATATATACATATATATATATACATATATATATAAATATATGTACATATATATGTATATATATACATATATATATACATATATGGGTTGTATATATATATATAAATAAATATATATATATATATATATACATATACATATATATATACAACCTCATATATGAGATGAGTATGGCTTTAATAAACCACAACACTGGTGGGAAGCTCCTGGTAAGGTCAATGAAAATGACCGCGCTAAGATCCTCTGGGACTTCTACATCCGAACTGACAAGCATGTCCTAGCAAACCAACCAGATATACTGTTGGTAGACAAGGAGAACAAGGGGGCTACTATAATAGATATAGCAGTACCCAATGACTACAATATAGCCAGCAAAGAAAAAGAAAAGGTAGAGAAATATCTCCCTCTTGGAGAAGAAATTGAAAAATGCTGGAATGTAAGAACAACTGTAATCCCAGTAGTCATTGGGGCACTGGGCGCAATAACACCGGCGCATAAAATGTGGCTTGCCCAAATACCAACAACAATCAACTCAGGTGAGTTGCAGAAAAGTGCGCTATTGGGAACAGCTAAGATCTTGAGGCGAGTGCTCAAACTCCCAGGTCTCTGGTAGGAGACCCAAGTTAGAGCAGAAATTACCACCCATACGGGGTATCCGGGGTGAGGAAACAATTTTATACATATATATAATTTAATTGCAGGATTATATAAATATTTAATGTTGCAGGATGGTAAAAAGATGTTGCAGGGTGGTATATATATATATATATATATATATATATATATATATATATACAGACCAAAGAAACCGGACCAAAGAAACCGTTAAGACCTAGATAACGGACCAAAGAAACCGTTCGAATTAACCATGTGTTCGAGCTATCCGTGGACGAGTTATCCATGTTTGACTGTATATATATATATATACAGTCAAACATGGATAACTCATCCACGGATAGCTCGAACACATGGTTAATTCGAACGGTTTCTTTGGTCCGTTCCCACGTAATGATAAATTGCTATAGATAACTCGAACTCAACACTGTTAATTCGAACTGATTTTTTGCTCAACGGCTACCGAAACGGTTGTTATCGCTTTAGAAAATCACTTTATTCAAAGCCATAGAGGTAAACCTCATCTTTTCGTAATTCATAAGCGTTGTTATTACCACCATCGGCAAAATAATTTTGTCAACGACTTTTCTAAAGGATTGGTCAAATTTGATTTATACTGCTATACGATTAATAGCACGGGCTCGCCGGGTCACGCAGGCAAGGATTTTTGCCACGCACATACGAAACAAAAACAGCATGTTATTTTGTATGTGCGTGGCGAAAATCCTTGAGTGCGTGAACCGGCTAGCCCGTGACAAATAGTTTTCCGACGTTGATTCCGTGTTGAATCAACGTCGGAATGTTGAATGTTTAAAATGTCCTAAAAATTGTTTTTATTAAACGTATACGTTTTCTTAGCTAAAAAAACTATTCATCGTTTGACCTAAACACAGAATACGTGTGTACATTCAAAAAGTATCCATTCAAAAAGCGTGAGTGATATACAATGTATCGTTAAACCTCGTAAAACTTTTAATTGAACTGCCTCGGAGTGTTGCTCTTAACGAATCCCAGGTAAAGTAAGGGATTTTTCTTTGGTAACTTTTTCTTGAAGTTGCACAAACTTCAAGAAAAATTAGTAAAACGCTCAAAATAAAAAGATGTCTTTTCTTTTGAGCATTTCAACAACGATCAAGCTTTTCCAATGTCAATCTAAAAAAACGTCCTGGCAATAACATCACCTCAAACGACAAACCAATCTCAAGTGATAGAAAAATCTCTATACTTTTTGATAAAAACGTTTTAAACTTTACATTAGAAGCATTTAATTTGAAACAAGCCATTTGTGCTTTTGATTTATATTATAGTTTGCAAATGTACATGTATCTACAAATAAATAAGTAAATTTATGGACTTGTGACAGTGCTCTGATAACTTGAATGCCCTGATAATTCGATCACTTTTGCTCGGTCCCGTGAAGTTCGAGTTATCCATGTTTGACTGTATATATATATATATGAATGACATTTTTTATATTTGTTTTAATGTTGCAGGATGGTCATGTTTACAGGTTCATTAGCAGAGCAGTCATTTCGGTCTGGAAACTGCCATAAAAGAGAAAGCAAAACACAAATGTGTGCTGCACAAACCATATTGTTTTGTTTGACTTTGCTGCAGTAGAATAGTTTTCCTCTTATAGGAACTAACACTACGTGAACGACCACGACTTGAATGGATGTTTTAAGTATAGAAACTTCACTGCAATAAAAAAAAATTTGGTAAAAATTATATAATAAAATGATATTGTTGAAGACAATGCAAAACATGATTTGCAGAACACATTGAATACATTATAGCCCTGTTATCATCTGTGCTGAAAATTTATCTGATAGATGGATTTTTGAGGTTTAATCAGAGCTGTATTGACAGGTGCTTTTGAATAGCTCGACTCAATTCCAATGGACCAAATATTAAGCTCAAAAGGTTGTATGCTCTGCTCTACTAAGTGAAAACAGCTGAGTCCACAAATCGCCAACCAGGTGCAAGCAATGTTTTATTAACCCTTTGCCAGAATCAGTGGGTTAATTGATTTCAATTAGCGTTCACTATTTTGGTCAACTCATAAAACCATTTGTTTTTTACTTGAATTAACTAATCGAATGGGACCAGTAAAATTTTCTACGAACTGATACTAATAATGACTAGATAACGAAGATTATACATGACCTTTTGGGATGCAGTTGGCTTCACGATATATTCAAACATATTATTTCTAAAGATGGCAGCATGCCTATTTCATTTAATAGCTGGTTTCCGGTGTGCGTGTATCAACTGAGAACTCAGTTGATACAAAAGCTGTGATGAAATAAGCTTACTTTATGGCCTAATTACCATAGACCAGTAGAATTGGTAGTCGGTACTTAAATGTTTAGAGGAAGTAATATGACAAGTTTTCAACTTCCCTTATTTGAGGCATTTGAAACATTCATAATAATGTATCTGTAGATGCATTTAATATTTTATTCTAGCCAACATGAGCAAATACAAAATAAAATATATGCCAATAGAGCCGCGTGGGAATAGACTTTTAACACATTAGCTGATGGGAACACGAAAGATAGAGACAGGTTGTATGAAGTGTTGCGTCATTTTGGGCAAGTCTGGGCATGTATTTTTGGCCTGAGCATTTTTACCGTAGTCAAATTTTTTCAATTTCAATCTTCAAATATCTTGACAATGAGATTGCCTAACACAACAACCAACATATCAACTGATAGACAAAAGGAAATGCTTTCTTTTAAAATTAATTCAAACTTGACACAACTAAATGTTTAATGCTCTCACTAATTGAATAAAAAACATTCTCAATTATATGCATATACAAAGGGAGTTATCTGCACTGTACATGTATAAGCACCTATTAATACATAGACCTACCCTAGGACACTTATATTTCGCTAGTATTTAGTTTCGTGAGTAGCATACAGAGTAAAATTTTGCAGCAACTTAATTTCGCAGCTCTGATGGGTGCAAAAATATAGTGATGTGAAAATAAATGCGGTGGAACAAACACAATTAGATTCCTCAGGTTCAGTACACCGATAAAAAAAATTTCAATTTGCGACTAGTTTATAATTGTGAACCGCAGGTAGAATGGTGTGGGCAAGGTCGATAATGCAATTTAATTGCATGCTGTCATTTGTTTCTTGGACTATCAACAGGCCCGTTTTCTCTGTGGCGGCTGGCCGGTGGAGCCGCCCCAACTTTTTTGGAAACTTTTTACCGTAAGTACAGCCCAACTCGGATAACTCGCCCTCAGATACAATGTAACGTTTTATCTCAAACACAAGTTTAACTCGAACGGATTTGTTTGGTCAGGTCCAGCGCAATGATAAATTGCTTCAGATAACTCGACCTCAACATCATTTATTTAAAAAGTTATTTGCCCAATGGCCATGGACACGGTTTTTATCGCTGTAGAATATCACTTCATTTCATGCCATAGAGACAAACATCAACTTCTAGTAGTTCTTAGGCATCATTATTATCATCATCAGAGACAAAATACTTTTGTTAACGACTTTTATAAAGGTTTGCAAAAGATTAAGTTTTATCAAACACCTGCTTGGCCATGTCCCATGGTCATGCGGGTGTTTGAAAGCGTAAAAGCCTCCGAATGAACTTAAAATAAAATCCGCAAAATTGATCTTTGTTAAAACGCTCAAAAGAAAAAGATGTCTTTTTTTAGCGTTTCAATTGCGATCAAGCTTTGCCTATTTCAATTTAAAAACATCTCGTCAGTCACATCACCTAAAACAAGACAAATCTCAAAAAATAGAAAAATGTTGATACTTTCCGATAGAATTTTTTTTAATTTGACACGAGAGGCCCGGCTGAGGCCCTAAATAAAAGAAACCTGTTGGGGGCTTAAACCGCCCCCCCCTCCCCCTCTACACCCTAGGTGTTCATAACTAGTCGCCTAACATTAGCCACCCCAACTTGCAACCAGTGAATACAGGCCTGACTATCAATGAACAAAGCTATTAAGTTTCGCTTTTTTGCTCGTTTGTTATGTTAGTTTTGTTTCGCACATGAAATTTTCGCGAGAAGATGACACCGCGAAAACGCGAAAGTTAGATGAGGCAAATACATAAGTGTCCTAGAGTAAGTATACACTCAAGAATATATATTATATACTTTCTGCAATTAAATAATATTATATATATAATCCTTAGAAACATTAATTTTAAACAGGATAATAAAAGTGAGCACTCAAAATTGTAAGCGTATAGTGAATTATACTTTAATATAAAATAAACAGCATTTAACTGTTAGTCAATTACTGCAAGTTTGTTTAAAATAAATATAGATCTTTCTGATCAGGTGATAACATGGAGATAATAATATTATAAATAATTTATTATTTAAATATTTATATGCTCTGCTGTAAAACATATTAATCTAAAATATAATTACTTGACTAAAACTAATAGAGGATAATAATTGTTTATTATTATGGTCACTTCCCTCAGACCAAACTAAAAGAGTTATCTCTCTCTTCATTCATCAAGCACATTGCTCCATCATTTATATTACGCAGTGCAGTGATCTTGGGTCATGGTGCTTGGCACGTGCATCAGTTTACATTTTTCCATGCCTTCAGTGTTGGCATCGCATGATAGGCGGGTGCTAGTGGACCTCACAGACGGGCAAGCAGTTAGATTGCCTACCTAAAATAAGCAAGTCCGCCAACTTGTGGCTAATTACTAAAAGAGTTTTTGTTACACAAAGTATCAAAGTTACATGTACTCACCAGGAGGCAAAAGGTACTAGGTAAGAACTTTTATAATATATTTTTCAGTTGTTAAATATGTTCTCGTTCTTTCATTTGCTTATGGTTGTGCTGTGCAAACCATGAGTGTTGTTGTTCATATAACTAGTTCTAGTTATGAACTTTTGTATTGATTACTTACATTTAGGTTTAGACTTCATGGTGGTGTTGCAGTTGAAAGTCAATGTTCAAAGTCAATCAAATTTTTTTTAATCGCTAAAGTCATAACCTCTTTAACAGTCCAATTCATTCTGATTCATCCAATTCATTTTGCTAAAGAAGCGCTAGCCACAATTTACCTGAGTATGGACCAGATCCTTGAAACTAACAGTAGCTGAAAGCTAAGTACATACTACTTGTGCTGTCACTTTGTCTAAGGATTAGGTATTACTTAGTCTAAGAATTAGGTATTACTAAGTGTAAGGATTAGGCATCACTTAATCTAAGGATTAGGTATAACTTAGTCTAAGGATTAGGTATTACTTAGTCTAAGGATTAGGTATTACTTAGTCAAAGGGTGAGGTATTACTTAGTCTAAGGATTAGGTAAAACATAGTCTAAGGATTAAGTTTTACTTAGTCTAAGTATTAGGTAAAACATAGTCTAAGGATTAGGTATTACTTAGTCTAAGGATTAGGTATTACTTAGTCTAAAGATTAGGTATTACTTAGTCTAAGGGTTAGGTATCACTTAGTCTAAGGATTAGGTACAACTTAGTTTAAGGATTAGGTAATACTTAGTCTAAGGATTAAGTATTACTTAGTCTAAGGATTAGGTAAAACATAGTCTAAGATTAGGTTTTACTTAGTCTAAGTATTAGGTAAAACATAGTCTAAGGATTAGGTATTACTTATTCTAAAGATTAGGTATTACTTGGTCTAAGGATTAGGTATTACTTATTCAAAGGATTAGGTATAACTTAGTCTGAAGATTAGGTATTACTTATTATAAGTATTATGTAATACTTAATCTAAGAAGTAAGTATTACTTAGTCTAAGAATTAGGTATTACTAAGTGTAAGGATTAGGCATCACTTAATCTAAGGATTAGGTATAACTTAGTCTAAGGATTAGGTATTACTTAGTCTAAGGATTAGGTATTACTTAGTCAAAGGGTGAGGTATGATTTAGTCTAAGGATTAAGTATTACTTTATCTAAGGATTAGGTATTACATAGTCTAAGGATTAGGTAAAACATAGTCTAAGGATTAAGTTTTACTTAGTCTAATTATTAGGTAAAACATAGTCTAAGGATTAGGTATTACTTAGTCTAAGGATTAGGTATTACTTAGTCTAAATATTAGGTATTACTTAGTCTAAGGGTTAGGTATCACTTAGTCTAAGGATTAGGTACAACTTAGTTTAAGGATTAGGTAATATTTAGTCTAAGGATTAAGTATTACTTAGTCTAAGGATTAGGTAAAACATAGTCTAAGATTAGGTTTTACTTAGTCTAAGTATTAGGTAAAACATAGTCTAAGGATTAGGTATTACTTATTTTAAAGATTAGGTATTACTTGGTCTAAGGATTAGGTATTACTTATTCTAAGGATTAGGTATAACTTAGTCTGAGGATTAGGTATTACTTATTATAAGTATTATGTAATACTTAATCTAAGAAGTAAGTATTACTTAGTCTAAGGATTAGGTATTACTTAGTCTAAGGATTAGGTATTATTTATTCTAAAGATTAGGTATTACTTGGTCTAAGGATTAGGTATTACTTAGTCTAAGGATTAGGTATTATTTATTCTAAAGATTAGGTATTACTTGGTCTAAGGATTAGGTATTACTTAGTCTAAGGATTAGGTATTACTTATTCTAAAAATTAGGTATTACTTGGTCCAAGGATTATGTATTACTTAGTATAAGGATTAGGTATTACTTAGTCTTAGGATTAGGTATTACTTAGTCTGAGGATTAGGTATTACTTATTATAAGTATTATGTAATACTTAATCTAAGAAGTAAGTATTACTTAGCCTAAGGATTAGGTATCACTTAGACTAAAGATTAGGTATTACTTAGTCTAAGGAATAGGTATTACTTATTCTAAAGATTAGGTGTTACTTGGTCTAAGGATTAGGTATTACTTAGTATAAGGATTAGGTATTACTTAGTCTTAGGATTAGGTATTACTTAGTCTGAGGATTAGGTATTACTTATTATAAGTATTATGTAATACTTAATCTAAGAAGTAAGTATTACTTAGTCTAACGATTAGGTATCATTTAGTCTAAAGATTAAGTATCATTTAGTCTAAATATTAGGTATTACCTAGCATTACCTAAGCATTTTTTTAAAATTTATGTCAGGTAAGATTTGCATAAAACAACTATACCCGGGAAGTTGTACACCTTAAAAGACAGAGGCAAATAATAACCCCTTGCGTTGCCTGATATACTCAAAATTAAAATATAAATTTCAGCAAAAGTTTGTGTAGTTTGCCATTGTCAATGTTATTATATTTTAGTAACTATCAATCACATTTATCTTAACCTTGCTTTATTATTTTTAGGCACTGGCAGTGTTTGTGGATGAATTCTGCTCTAATAAAAAGAGCAATTTAGAAACTGTTGCTCTGTCAAGAAACACCATAGAAAGAAGAGCGGAAAATCTGAGTAAGAACATTGAGCATACAACGAAAGCCCAAATTAAGAAGTTTGTTTATTTCAGCAGTGCCTTAGATAAGAGCACCGATCTGTCTGACACTTTTCAGCTTGCAATTATATTATGGGCATTGATATTGAGTTCAACATTACTGAGTATTTCCTAACAATGAGTAGTCTTCATGGCACAACAACTGGAAAAGATGTCTATGAGAGTTTATTAAAAGAACTTGCTGAGTTCAGCCTACTACTACAGAAGATGTCTGGCATTTGTACTGATGGAGTACCTGCAATGACAGGGAAAAACACTGGAGTAATAGGTATTTTGCTCAGCTCTTACTGCTGGGATGTTCCTCTTGTGGGGTACCATTGTGTCATTAATCAAGAAAACTTACCAGCGCAATCTCTGAGGATGAATCATGTTATGAGTCTAGTTGTACTTATTGTTAACTTTATTCGATCACGAGCATTGAACCATTGACAATTTAAAATTATGCTTTCGGAGATAAAATGTGAATACAAAGGTCTGGCATAATAGTCTAAGGTCAGGTGGCTCAGCAGAGCTAAAACACTGCGAAATTTTTACAGTCTACTACCAGAGATTGATTTATTCATGAGAACAAGGGTCATGAGTGTGATTAGTTCAAAGATCAATTCTGGATCACGGATTTGGCATTTCTAGCTGATATCACAGAGCATATGTCAGTAATGAATCTTCAGTTACAGCGAAAGAAACAGTCCACTCTGGAGATAAATCACTGCATTCACAACAAGCTTGAGCAGTGGGAGCAGCAACTCCGAGAAGAGAATTATGCTCACTTTACAACTCTGGCAGAGCGTCAGCAGAATGGCCAAAGTGTTGAGGTTAACTCTGAGCAATTTAATTCGACAACATCGTGTCAGATCTATCCGCTGAATTTGCAAGAATATTGTTTCAGTTTGCATAAACTGGAAAAAAGATAAAGATATTTGTTGCCGATCCATTTTCTGTCAACCCTAGCAGTGTAGCAGCCGAGTTACATATGGAGCTCATTGACTTGCAGTCTAACGAACGTCTCAAACAACAACATATCTGCCACGAACTCATAGAGTTTTATCATGATTTCTTTTCAGCTGGTTTCAACATGCTCTTCAAATGTTCAGCCTCTTCAGCTCTACCTACTTATGTGAGCAGTTTTTCAGTTGCATGAAGCATACCAAAAACAAAGATCACTCTGGACTAACCGATGAGCATCTAGCTCAGCAGCTCAGGATTTTATTTTCAGACATTAAACCTGACCTAGACAGGATTGTACGAGAGAAGCAACACTAAGTGGCTCACTGAGAGTAGTATGCTCAGTACCATTACCAGTGAAAACTTAGCACAGCAATATCTCTTCAACAAGGACACTGCACATAAATTTCATTCGATGCTTTTTGTAATTATATGTACATGTATTTAAAACCAATATTTTGTCGAATTGTTGACTTTGTAATTACATGTTGTTAAAGCCAATATATTGATGTATTTGTTTTTTTTGTAATCACATGTAGTTGAAATAAATATATTGACTGTGGAGAATGGGAATAGCACATGATGGATAGAATCACGTTTTGCAATATATAAATTTATGGTAATTCAATTATTTGTGATATACCGTGATATACTATGATATAATTTTGTGATATGTGTGGCCCCCAGCCTAAGCTTGACTTACCATAACGGCCCCCACTCTAAAAAGGGGGCACACCTCTGACTTGGGCTAAGAATTAGGTATTGCTTGATCCAAGGATAAGGTGTTACTTTGTGCTACTTTTCATGCAAAAACGGTAATATTTCCCATTGAAACCAGTAACAAAGTTGTAGTTGCGATCTTTTCAACAGAAGATGAGTGGTCAGACAACTTCTCTTAACGTGCTAACAAAAATCTATTTGGAAACAGCATCGCTTGGGCTTTTTGCCAATGTTGGTAGACAAAAGTTTTAAACATGTATGTTAAAATTTATAGCGGAAGCGATGACAAGAAACTAATAAATGATAAAACTTGAGTGATAAGAAGTTGTAATTTATTAAAATAGATAAAAAAGTTAACTTTAAGTCTGTGTGTGCGGGTTTAGTAAGTTAAACCTATTTGAGGTCATTTCAAAGTTTTTGGTATACAAACATCTGTCTTGAAGGTAAGAACTCCCTATGATACATGGTAATGTTACATTTAATTGCATACCATAATCACTAAGTACAATAAAGTTACTACAGGTAACTATAGTTACTAAGCTTAACATACTATCATCTTCCTAGTTTTTCAAACGTACTGCACTTACATGTATATAAAATGTTGACAATTTTTACCAGGGGTTGTTTGCATTTTATAATTACTACGGTTTTTATACTCCTACATACAGTTTTTTCACTAGGCGATATCAACCCTGGAATGTATCAAAACTATATTCTGAGGGTGCACTGTACCTCATTCACTTGTAGCTTTGATGTTGAACATTTTTTTTGGCAAAAGTTAACCATAACTTATGCATTAAATGCATTACTTTTCCATTAAATGCAAAATCGGTTTACTTTTGCGTTTGCTCATTGGTGTCATCGGAATTTAACTTTTATTCATAGAGTTTCATTGTAATTAGCTACTAATCTATATGAATAATTTATAATCTATTGCTATGTTGACAGAAAAGGGTTGCCTTTTAAACTAATCCAAATAGAAAACTACTTGTTTGTGCTATGCTGTCTGTGTTGTTTAATAGGTGTAGTAAGAGATAAAAGTTTAGAAGTCACCCAATCAGTAATTGGAACATCAGGTGTGGCGTTCCAAACTGATGCTGCTACACTTGATGCTTGTATAACTGGTGGTTCACAGCAGCTTGACCTTTTCAACAGATTAAAATGGCAGTCGTAAGTTGTATTATTTTGTATTGCCCATCAAGGACTTGCAGTAGCAGGTTATAGTTATTGAATAACAAGCAACAACAAGTCACAGCTAGTGTTGACAGGTGCCAACAGGCCACTCATAAAACTTTCCTTCTTTAACAGTTCAAAACTAGCCATTCAGGAAGTAGAGTTTCATGGCGAATCATCTCCCACGCAGCGTTACCACTGATGGAACTACAAAAAACACACAACACACACCTTTGATAATTAATAGCCAAATCAAAATCTCCTCAGTGGAAAGTTTTTGCAGCCGACGGGTTCCACATAAAGCTTGATGAGTTTCCACTGCTGATTGGTCTAGTACCTAATACAAAAATCAACTCTGCCAATTGTAGCCACGTTGATTATAAGACTGAGCTTATTTGTGAATGGCAATGGATAATTCTTCAAAAAGTCACAATTATTCCACAATTTTTTCCAAGATTTCATTTTGACTTAACTTGAATGTAATCATAGCTAACAAAAATACTAAAATTATTATATGATCCATGAAAAATGGTTAAAAATGCTGCGACTTTTCCTAATGTTTTTCATCTCGTTGGTCGAGCCAGTGGACGAATCCCATAAAACCATTTTTAGCATTCACTCAGTGTGCTTCTCCCAGACAGTAAATTAAATCCATACGAGCGAACAACCAACCTTCAGACAATCTGACCTCTGACCTCTGACCTCTGACCTCTGACCTCTGACCTCTGCAGTGGCGCTGGCTAATGCTGACCAGTGATTATTATTGTTATAGATAACATGGACCAATAATTATGGAATGAATCTTCTGCCAGTCCGACTGAAAATTCACTATGGAAGAAGCTGGTTGCGCTGAATTCAAATCAAAGGTCAAGACAAACCGGATTGCGAGTTTATTCGAGGTTCGTAATTATTTACTCAGTTTACCTTATTCTTGATATTAAACTTTGAGACTGGCTGTTTAAAGAGATAGTAATTGACTAGTGCAGCTATGTTACGCATTGTTACCTTTAAGGTGGATTTTAATTCTAACTGAGGTACACATGCGTATGCCAACTTCGATCAGCTTCTAAACCAAATAGATATTGTTTGAACTATTTTTTGTTTCAATGTTATGCAATTTTACTTGTTTGATAAACCACAGCTGAGTCATCCCAGGTGTGACGAGAGGTTTGGTTGTGATTGGTTGAGCAAAATTAAGCAAGTCATATCCTTGATATAGCTGCTTTGGTTTGACACAAAACTTTGTTTAAGTTGCCACATGGCCAGCTGATAGTTATCTTATCTATAACCTTTGAGTAGCATGTCTATAAGTAGATGGTTAAAAATTCACTGATAAACATAAATATCACTGACGTTAGCCAGTGTAAACATTTTAAAACAAAGTTTAGAGTAACCAGGAAATCTTTGCGCCAAGGTGGTAAACTGCTTGCTCTTGATGGAAATGCAATGTTATGCACTTATGCTTGAGGAAATAATCAATATTTTGTTGCTTGAAGAGATATTTGTTGTTTAATAATCACCTTATAATTAGTCTGTTCATAGGAAGTTTTCAGATTGTATACCCTGTAGGGTTGCGAATGAAATCGTGTCGGAAAGTATTTAACACGAGAAACGCTCATTTAGCTATAGATGTATTCAGGCATTACCTTTTACATGCTGCTTTCAGCAACATGTGACAGAGACGATAATAACTCTATTGAAGATCGATGAAAAAACTGATTGACTTATTTTTAGAGTAATTTTTATTTATAAAGCAATGTTCAGTTGTCACATCCTCAAAGCATTACCACATATGTGAAGAACTTGGGTCACAGCTCTTTCTGGTGCATCATCCCACAAGTGCTCATCCAGTGCCGACACGCACTCATTTATGCTACCTGTGTTTTTAGAATCCAACTACACTAATAACTGTCTGTAAAGTGAGAAATGTTGCAAGTGTAGCAGAGCATTGGCTTAAAAAGTAGAGTTCTCATCTAATAAATTCAACTGTGAGAAAAAGCTTTGTTTGGTAAACTTGAATTTTCTCACTGCTCTGCGATAGGTAAAAAAAGACCGGTCTCACAAAAATATCCCGGACCTTTTCGGGGGATGAAACATGGAAGACATTGCTGACAGTAATAAAGGTACTGGTAAAAACAGCGAAACACATCTTGTAATCAACTTCAGCCAAGCTACACATCCAGATATGGCTGTACCGAACAGGTGAAAGGCAACATTTCTGACCTTTCTTCCGGAGTCAGTAAAGCAACTGGATGGCTCAGTGACAGTGGATGTTTTTATTCAGGTATGGAACCAGGTCTTTGATGTTGAAGGTAGTAAAAAGTCACCAACCTAATCTTACTATACTACTCACATAATCATCACTTATTTTATTTTCACGCAGGAAGAGAATCAGTGATAAGTTTCTCAAGTGATACGAAGATCTCTAACTTTTATCACGGAAAGGAAGACGTGTGGACAAGACATGTTCGATGCTTCCCAAATTGCTCTTTCGTAAGGTATTACAAAGGACGAGACATTGTCAATCGAGTGCTTGAAACACATGTACTATATGTTTAACCTAGCAGCGAGCCTAGAATAACTGTGAGTTGGTTACAATTGCAGCAGATCTACTGTTAAAAGAAATGCTTATCTCTAGTTCACATGAGGACAAAACTCCTACGAACCTTGGAAAAAAATTAAACATTAGTTTCGTATAAGCAGTCCTACCTCACCAAATTTTGACTGGTTCATTTGACTGACAAATCCAGCCAATGATGACACAAGCGATATTTTGCCCCTTGGCATTATTACTTTATATTGAGCATTTGACCAATAGCATGAATTTCATTGACTCACCTAAAGATTTTATAAACCCCACGTTGTTTGGTTACCACTATGTCTTTATAGAGATTTTGTTTTGGTCCAAATAAGGTTATTTATTACAAGGTGTCACTCTCTGTTCTGTCAGAGAATATATGAACTAACTATGAGAGCTAAAGCAGGCCAGAGATACATAAAGCTGGTTTGCTCACAAGTCCACACGCATTGAAGCTGCCGTTAATGATATTAGTGGACGCTAGTTTATTTGTGGGTTTGATGGTTGATGGGTTTGATGTCATTTGCTTTTTGTGTGACTAACTGGCTGATTATCACCAATGAAAAATGTTTAACATAAATGTGAAATGCACTGGAAAAAATAATTCAATTTAGGATGAAAACAAAATTGCTCTGAATGAATATATGATAACAAAGATGGGACCAAAACTGTTTAAAACAATAATCCTGTAACATAATATAACTACAAGTATTAACTTTACATAATACTGTGGTATAAATTGACCCACGCAAGGCAGATGATTGTAGAGTGTTTTGCAATGCCACTTATTTTTTACCTTGAAGTAGCATGCCTAGAAGTAGATGACTATTTTGCCTCTGTGTTTCAGACTTGATAATTTTGTGAAATTCTGCACAGCCTGAAGTAGTTCAACATACATATATACTTGTATACAATGCTTAGTATTGACAGCTGTTTTTAAATAAACTGTTACTGATACACATTATCTGGATAAATTAATAACTGAATAAATCATTATTTTGATAAAGTCTTATTCGGATAAATCGCCATCTGGATTAAGTGTTATCTGGATAAAGTGTTACCTAGATGAAATGATCATGTCAACATAAATCCATATGAGCAAACAGCCAACTTGCAGACAACCTGACCTGTGACCTTTGTATCAGTGCTGACTATAATGCTGATCAATTATTGTTACAGATGATGGTTGACTACTAAAAATTGAATGTATCTCTTGCCAGTTGGACTGCAAATTCACTCTTGAGGAAACTGGTGACACTGAATTCAAATCAAAAGTCAAGACAAACCATGAACAAGGTGGTTGCAAGTTTATTCTAGGTGTGTACCTAATTAATCGGTTTACCCTATTCTTTACCTTAAGCTTTGAGAATGGCTGTTTACTGAGATAGTAATTGACTAGTGTAGCTATTTTATGCATTGTCACCTTCCACGGTGACATCCTTCCATCACGGTGTTTCAATTCCAGCTGAGGTACATATGTGTATGCCATCTGCGATCAACTTCTAAACCAAATATATTGTTAAGGTCAAGCGCCTTCCCTTAACTGGCTACTGCAATCCACCCCTGTTTCAGGCAGAGAAAAAGTGTACGAGTTCAAAGTGAATATGTTTGTATTTGACTGTAAGCGTCACAATCAATGTACAACCGAGGCATTCACAACTCCACTGGGAGCCTGGCCCATCTTGCCAAGTCACCCAATTTACTACCATATAAAAGGAAGGTGGATATGTACAAAAACAAGTAAAACATAGCACACAGTCGAAACTGAATATAATAAAAATATAAAAAGAAGTATAAGTATGATTAAATAATTATTGGCGTCGCCGATTAAAAACATACAGAGTAATAAGAAATAAGCATATACAACATACAGGGGAGACGAATCATGGTATTTAAAATGACAAGACAGTATAAGGCCTCTAGGAGTAAATAAAGT
Organism: Watersipora subatra; assembly: GCF_963576615.1. Taxonomy (NCBI): domain Eukaryota; kingdom Metazoa; phylum Bryozoa; class Gymnolaemata; order Cheilostomatida; family Watersiporidae; genus Watersipora; species Watersipora subatra. The sequence continues at coordinate 65,251,111 of NC_088713.1, forward strand.
AAATGCAACGTCTGCCACAATATATTGTTTGAGCCATTTCTTTTTTCAATGTTATGTGATTGTAGTTGTTTGACACATCACTACCCAACTAACAACGACATTCCTGAGATGTTCCGTAACGTTACGCTGAAATAACGTTCCAAACAAACATTGTCATAACGTTCTACAAACGTTACTTGATGATCATTGTAGAATTATGTTCCAACAATGTTGCAGGAACGTTGCATAGAATGTTGTGCAAAAATATTATCATAACGTTCAGCAGAATGTTACAGGAATATACTTTGCTAACGTTATCATAACGTCGTTAGCAAACATTATTAATGAATGTCCCAGGAATGTTCCAGGAAAGTTACTCTGGAATGTTCGAGTGCAAACATTCATATAACATTGGCTTGAAATGTATCTGGAATATTATGGGGTGACATCATATTTACATTCAAATAATTGTCCCAACAATGTTTCAGGAATGTTACTTTTGAATTTCTGAGGGTTAATGTTCATATAACATTGGCTTGTACTGTAGTTAGAACATTATGGTGTTACATCAATTTTACTTTCAAATGAATGTCTTAGCAATGTTACAAAAATGTTACTTTTGAATGTTTGAGTGTTAACATTCATATAACATTGGCTTGCAATGTAGTTGGAATATTATGGTGTGACATCATATTTACATTCAAATGAATGTCCCAGGAATTCTCAAAATATTACCTTTGAATGTTCCATCGTAAACATTTATATAACATTGCCTTGCAATGTAGTTAGAACATTATGGTGTTATATTGTTTTTACTTTCAATTAAATGTCCCAGCAATGTTGCAAAAACGTTACTTTGAAATGTTGGAGTGCAAACATGCGTATAACATTGGCTTGCTATGTTGCTATAACATTATGGTGTAACATATATACATAGTTGTATAACTGGTTCTTTTAGAACTTTAGTCTAATGTGGTAAAGCATTGGGTGGACTGTAGCATTATTCACAAATATGATCATAGCTTTGCTTGTTTGTCTCTGTGAATCATTGATATATAATTTATTCTGGTGTAAAGGTTGTGGTATTTTTCTGCCATGTTTTGATGATGAAAATATATATATAGAGTTTAGTCATTTTATAGCTATATTTTTATTGTTTCATATTATGTTTTGTTATTATAAGCAACTGTTTGTACCAAAATATACAGCTTCGGAACCATACCTTAACTATTGAGATACTCACAAAGATTATTTTAAGAATAATCTAGTAATAGTCTTCGTATATATCTAAGGTGCAATATTTGTTGCATGTCCGTCAGCCTTAAGAAGAGATGTTGTGTGAAGGTTAAGCATGTTACATTATAGAAACATTAGGTTGCTTCGGAGGCGTAATGTTGGTGGAATGTTGTATGGTTTAAGGAAAAGAATATTGTCGACGGTTATGCTCGGTACATTACAGTAACGTTGTATGCAATTCATTAGAGGAACATTCTGTGAAACATCAAAATGTTAGAAATTGTCTACACAGTTACACCCCACTAATGTTCTGCACGAAAACGTTCCTAGAATGTTAGCTAATATCTTTGAGGCAACATCATGGAAGGCATGATTGTGGAATATTCTGTAACATTCTCCCCATGTCGTAGGTGTTTTGCACTAGATCATCTGCTCAATGTTCCATAATGGTGAAACGCCATACTGTTCTGAATATATTAGAAAACGATATTATGTGAATGTTTACACCAAAACATTTCAAAGTAGCAATCCTGTAACATTGCTGGAAGATTCAATAACAATGTTTTGTAACAACGTTATACCTATAATAATGTTAGCAAACCTTTTCCTCTAACGTTCTAGCTAAAATGGTTAAAAAACGCATGAATTAATTTTTGGAAGTTGTCACCCTTTCATAACAAAGAATTATTTAAAATGAAGCAAATGAAAGATGTTATAGATTTTTCATTACAGATATAAAACAAACAAAATAATCAAAATAAATAATAATAATTTTGAATGATTTATGTAAATGAAATGAAAAGTCACTACAAATTTCAATTTTCTCACTTCATTAGACATATCGCAAAAATGACTAAGGTCTATTAGGCTCTGCAGGGGCATTAAAGTGTCATATAATGACGCGACAGTGTGAGTGCATTGCAGCTGACCAGACCGCCACATGTACGGATTGCTTCAAACGTGTGGTGACTGTCTATCTTCCGATAGATTAATGCTACGATGGCGTCTAACACGCTAACGTGTATGTAACTCATTCCGTTCGGTGAGCCCAATGCCCAACTATGTGTCAACAACTTGTCCGCCATTAAATTTTGTTTCAGATCAGCGAGACTACCGTGGATAGGAAAGCAATGCGCAGTAGCTAGGAATACTGTATACTAAAGTTGGAAAACTACGCATTAATGTCCCATCAATGTTCTAGGCGTAACCTTCCTGGGATGTTAGCTAATAGCCTTGAGACAATATTATGGAAAAAATGTCCGTGGAATATTACGCAATTTTCTCCAAATATTGTGGGAATGTTATGCGAGATCATTTGCTAAAACATTCCAGCAACGTATTTCCCGCAACGTTGCTGGGATGGTGTGGGACATACGTTCCAGCAACGTATTTCCCATAACGTTGCTGGGACGTTGTGGAAAATACGTTCAAGCAACGTATTTCCCCCAATGTTGTAGGGACATTATGAGAAATACGTTCCAGCGAAGTATTTCCCACAACATTACTGGAACGTTGTGAGAGTTACGTTCCAGCAATATATTTCCCACAACGTTGCTGGGACGTTGAAAGTGTGTCTACAAATAATCTTGTGACAACGTTACGATGAAACATTTCTGGGACTTTTTGAAACATCCTTGGAACGTTCTGGAAACCTAAAATTGTTAGTTGGGTACTTAATTAACCAGGTGTGAAGAATAGTTTGTTCATGATTGGTTGAGCAAAATTAGGCTAGTCATTTCCTGCTTTGGTTTGACGCTAAACCATTGTTGGGCAATGTCAAATATTTTGCTTAAGCTGCCATGTGGCCAGCTAATAATTAACTTATCTTTCATCTTCAAGTAGAATGTGATGGCTAACAAATCACTGATAATCAGAAATATCACTGACGTTATCCAGTTCAAACATTCTTAAACAAAGTTTAAAGTCACCAGGAAATATTTGAGATAAGGTGGCAAACCGCTTGCTCTTGAAGGAAAAGCAATATTATTTATCTATGTACATGTATGCCTGCAGACAAAATCCATATTTTTTGCGTAAAATGATATTCAAAGTTTAATCATTACCTTATAAATAGTCTGCTCATAAGGCATTCTCAGATTTTCTACCCTGCAGGGTTACGATTAACATCATGTCAGAAAGTATTTATCATGAGAAACCCTCATTTAGTTCTTGATGTATTGAGAAACTATCTTTGACTTGATGCTTTCAGTGACATGTGACAGACACAGTCATAACTCTACTGAAAATCTATGAACAAATTCATCGACTTATTTTTTGAGTACAACAACGAATTTGTTATAAAGCAAGTGCTCAGTTGTCACAGTCTCAAAGCATTAAAACATATGCGAAAACTTTGAGTCACGGTTTTTTCTGGCACATCGCCATGCAAATGCTCATCTCGTGCCAGCAGACACTCATATATACAACCTGTGCTTTTGGAATCTAAATACACTTTAACAAATGGCTGTGGAGTGAGAGATGTTGCAGGTGTAGCAGAGACATAGCTTGAAAAATAGCATTCTCATCCCAATACGTTCAACCGTGAGAAGGGGGTTTATTTAGTAAACTTGAATGTTCTCACTTCTCCGCTGTAGGTGAAAAACCAGCTTCATAGAAATATACCAGACATATTTGAGGATGCGACATAGACGGAAAAAGGCATCGCTGATGGTAATAGTGCCACGGGCCAAAACAGCAAGAAGCGCCTTGGAATCCAATTCCGCTAAGCTGCGCATCTGGATATGGCGGTGCCACATAGGAGGAAGTCAACATTTCTGAACTATCCTCGGGGTCAGTGAAGCAAATCAATAAGCTTTGGGCCTTTTTATGCTTTTATTCAGGTATAGAATCAGCTTGTTGATGTTGAAGGTAGTAAAAGTGATAGGTCAACCACCTAATCCTGTTGTACTAATGTCGTCATCGTTTATTGTTTATGCAAGAAGAGAGTCAGTGACTTGTTTCTCATGTGATTAAAAGTTATTTGCCTTTGATTGTGGAGAGGATGTATGGACAAGGCATGTTCGATGCTCTCCCAACTGCACTTTCATAAAGTACTACCAAAGGCAAGACTTTATCTAGTGCTTGAAACGCATTGAGCATATGTTGAACCCTGTACTGAGTCTAGAATAACTGTGATTCTATAACAAATGTACAGACACATTGTTACAAAAAATGCTTATCCCTAGTCCACACAAAGACTCTACTCCTTGGAAACTTTGGAAGAAATAAAACATTAGTTTCGTATAAGCAGTCCTATCTCACCAAATTTTTTACTGGTTTATTTGACTGAAAAATGCAGCCAATGATGACAGAAGCTATATTTTGTGCTTTGGCAAAAAATTACTTTACATTGAGCAATTGACCAATAGCATAAATTTCATAAGTACCCAATCATATCGACTGTCTCACTTAATGATAAAGTGAGACAATCATTATAAAACCGAATGTTGACTGGTCACCACTAAACCTTAACAGATATATTGTTTTAGACTCAAATAAAGTTAATATAAGTTTCATCCTATGTTCTGTAAGAGAATATATGAACTAACCATAAGAGCTAAAGCAGGTCAGAGATATTTTAAGCTGATTTGCTCACAAGTCAGCATGCATTGAAGCTGCTGTTAATGATAATAGCTTATTTGTTGGCTTGATGATCTTGTCTGCTGCTTTTTTTTGATTAGCTGGTGGATTTTCACCATTGAAAGATGTTTTGACATAAATCACGAAACGCACAGGAAAAAGATATTCAATTTTAATGAAAACGAAATCGCTCTGAACGAATATACGATAACAAAGTTCTGACCAAAACTATTTAAAATAATAATCTTGTAACAGAATATAATTACAAGTATTAACATCAAATAATGTTATGACATAAGTTGACCCACACAAGGCAGATGCTTGGACTGTGTTTTGCATTGCCTCTTATTTTGCCTCCAATATGTTTCAGACTTCATTGCAGATGTTGTACTCAAGAAGTTGGACTAAAGAGGTTTGATTAAATAGGTTTAACTGTAGACATCTGAATAAGAGGTTTGACTGTGGAGGTTTCAACTGTAGAGGTTTTACTGAAGAGGTTTGACTGCTGAGGTTTGACTGTAAAGGTTTTACTGAAGTGGCTTGACTGTATAGGTTTGACTGTAGAGGCTTGACTGTGGAGGTTTGACTAGAAAGGTTTGACTGACGGGATTTTACTGTAAAGGTTTGACTGTATAGGTTTGAGTGTACTAGCTACCTGTCAGTGCTATCTTAATTTACCTTTCACCTCTCTGTTTTTATTTATAAAGCGATGAAGCATAGGAAAACTTCAACGTATTTTAATAAAGCTGTGTGAAGTCAAATAAAACATGAGCAGCACAAGTTTTTGACTTTGACAAGATCCACAGCTAATCTCCTATTTTCAAGCTGACATTATAGTAAATCAAGTGGTTCTGATACCTTGCAATTATTTTTTGTTACAGAAGATTCTGTTTCTCTCCTGCTCATAACATCAGCCTATGCCTGTTCTACATAGGTGTTCCCTGCTCTGCCCTGCCCTGCTTTCTCAAATACTCTACACCTCACTAACAAAAGTATCAGCGCAGATGCGTCTAAAACAATCAAGAGCTGACTGCTCAAAATTTAACATTAAATTATATAATCAATATGCAAAACAGAGTGATCATTTTTACTACATTATATATTATTGTGTATATCATATTGTATCATATCATATTTATCGTTCAAACTTGTGCTTGTTTGTTCACTTGTTTGAGGTTACTCACCAGTTGCCGAGACTTCTCCGATGGCAGGAAGCTCAGTTCAGTGACCACGGTGACCCGGTAGTCAGTCCCTTCAGCTCTGCCACAACATCATCATGTATATTATATTGGCAATACAGATTGTTGTACACGTTACAATTTTTCTGAGGCAGCATTTTGGCTCCAGCAGTTAATCAGATCTACAAGTACTTTGTAGATTTGTACATGTATGTATTATACAAGTATGTATTGTGTACATATGTGTATATAAGTTTTCTCATGCACTATCCACCTGTTAATTTGTTAGAAATTTTATTTTGTTCATTTTTTGTTTTTGACATTAATGTTCTTCTCCTTTGTGCTGTGCTGTTGTACAGTATAATTGCTGTTATTGTCATAAATAATACAAGCTACGCATGTTCTGTGCCAGTCACAATAAATACTGTGTATGCAATCAGAAGCAATGATGCTTTAATATATATCTGTACAATAACTAAAAAGTGTACAATGATAACCTGTTCAATTATAATCTGTACAGTTCAGGCTAACACATTAATATTTAATGATTCTGTATTGCGAACCTCATATGGCACTTGGTAATAGATGCTATGACTCATTCTTGCCCGCTTTACATATGGTACTTGGTGACAGGGGCTATAACTCATTCATGTCTATTATACATATGGTACTTGGTGACAGGTGCTATGACACATTCATTCCTAATATACATCTGGTACTTGGTGACAGGTGCTATGACACATTCATGCCTATTATACATATGGTACTTGGTGACAGGTGCTATGACACATTCATTCCTATTATACATATGGTACTTGGTGACAGGTGCTATGACACATTCATGCCTATTATACATATGGTACTTGATGACAGGTGCTATGACACATTCATGCCTATTATACATGTACATATGGTACTTGGTGGCAGGTGCTATAACCTATTCATGACTATTATACATATGGTACTTGGTGACAGGCGCTATGACTCATTCTTGCCTATTATACCTATGGTACTTGGTGACAGGTGCTATGACCCATTCAAGCCTATTATACAAATGGTACCTGGTGACAGGTGATACGACCCATTCATGCCTAAATATGCCTAACTCTTGTTAAAACTTTGATTACACTTTTAAAGTAATGAGGAATAAAAATGAGTACAATAGATAATTCAATAGAGCTAATATTGGCTTCAATAGAGTATTGCCAATTTTATGAAAAATTTGATTGTTAGCTCTGTTTTCCCTGGTATAGAAAAACACGTAATTGGTGTGAGATAGTTTGGCTGCATAGGTCGAAAGTAATTATCAAACTGCGGCCATTGTGATATCGATTTTGTAAAAATTAACATTCAAGTAGACTATGATCTAAGTATGCAATAGGAGCTCTGGGTGGAGGCTTTGTCATGTCAAAAGTGAGTTTGCAGTTAGCTATGTTGGTGTGTTTGACAATTCTGATAGTTGTTAGTGATTTTTTGTAAGTAGGCGGCAGTGTCTGGTTTAGAAGAGAAAGTCTTTAATTTGAATAAGTGTGATTATATTTTGAGTACTCAGTGATAACAATAAAAAATTACTGTTGATTGCTGTTTGCAGCAGTAGTAGATTTATAAAGATATAATGAATATTAAATTATGTATCTCCAAAAGACCAACGATATAAATCAACACATTCCCTCAGGATAGTGAAGTGTTACTTATGTACAAACCTGTGAGTAGATAGATGCATATCAATCAAATGCATCTTCCACAGTATCTCAGGTTGATGAAGTATACATAAATACAAATAAACAAATTTCCAGGTTTTGTCATGGCGATATCATTACAGTAGTAAGAACCATGTCCGTCTGTCTGTGCAAAGCCACTCTAAAGGTTTTAGGAAAAAATAATTGTTCCACGCAAGAATAAAGCTCATGTATTCTTTGCAGCCAAGCACACTACCAACTGCACCACCAAACAACAAATACATGTAATTGTGCACATGACTCCACTTGATTATCTCTCCTGCAGATGAAACTTGCTTGGTTCATCTATCCGGCTCACAGGACTGGCTTCGTATATATCTCTGACTAACCAGAATGGTTTGGTACATCTCTCTTGCTCATCAGACTGGCTTTGCACATCTATCCGGCTCACCAGACTGGCTTGGTATTTATCTATGACTCACAAGACTGCCTTTGTACATCTATCCTGCTCACCAGACTGGCTTGGTATATATCTCTGACTCACCAGACTAGCTTGGTACATCTCTCTGGTTCACCAGGCTGGTTTGGTACATTTCCCTTGCTCACCAGACTGGCTTGGTATATTGTTCTGGCTCACCATACTGGCTTTATACATCTCTCCGGCTCACCAGACTGTCTTGGTATATATCTCTGACTCACCAGACTGGTTTAGTACATCTCTCTTGGTCACCAGACTGGCTTTGTACATCTATCTGGCTTAACACACTGGCTTGGTATATATTTCTGACTCACCAGACTAATTTGGTACATCTCTCCGGCTCACCAGACTAGCTTGGAATATTTTTCTGGCACACCATACCGGCTTTGTACATTTCTCCGACTCACCAGACTGGCTTGGTATATATCTCTGACTCACCAGACTGGCTTGATACATGTCTCTGGCTTACCAGACTGGCTTGGTATACCTCTCTGGCTCACTAGACCGGCTTGGTACATCTCTCTGGCTCACCAGACCGGCTTGGTACATCTCTCTGGCTCACCAAACTGGCTTGGTATATCTCTCTGGCTCATCAGATTTGCTTGATACATCTCTCTGGCTCACCGGCCTGGTTTGGTACATCTCTCCAGCTCACCCGACTGGCTTGGTACATCTATCCGGCTCATCAGACTGGCTTGGTACTAGTGTCTTCTCTGTGCTCCATAGTAGTCCTTGGATATTACGATCGTGAGAGATGTCGACATGCAATTATAGCCTATTTGAGTTTTAGTGAGCCAAGATTATACCTCTAAGGTTAAGCAACCGAAAACTGACAGTGTGAAGAGTCAGTGAGTTGAGGAGCATGTTATAGCTGAAGTGTTGTGACTTCACCCAGTTTCATCTCTCCTCAAAACACTTCAACATATTGTCTGACCCAAGCTTAGTCATATTAGGAGTGCTGAAAACTGTTCGAAGGGCAGCATGGGCAGATGCCTAGCAAGGGATTTTAAAAACCACCTTTAACTTGTAATCAAAAGTTTGTTACACTAGGGTCATAAGGTTTACTACTCGACCTCAAATATAAGCTTTGCTCATTATTTTGTACAGAGGGCTTTTTAGGGACACCCACTCTGTCAGGTACTTGTTCTATCTTGTTTACTTTAGATAACTTATGATATCACTTATCACAAGAGCATATAAAATAGCCATATAAGAAGTGTGCACCATATGACGTCATTTAGTAATCCTCTAGATAAAGGCTAAGCATACGGTGATAGGCCTGATTAAATTACTGAATATGAAATGGATATTACAAGGAGGAGCGCGTCACTACCATAAACATACAGTGCTAAAGCTACCTAAAAGCGGACTTGCAACAAAACTTACATTAGACTTATTTGGTATCAAAAGGTTCACCGTATTTTACTCCGCTGTGTTGTAAGTTAGAAATATGTAGAAATGTGATTACAAGCTATTGAAAGCTACAAAATGAGCGAATAAAAAACGGCCATAGGCTAGAATCCCTTTATTTTAATGAGGTATTCCGCTTGATGGTGCTTGATTGGTGGTTATTGTTTTGACACTTGATGTTATCATCTGAAATGAAAGGCCAATAAACAACACAACAACTCCAAGTGTTAACCACCAATAATATATATACATATTTAATGAATAAATAAACATAAGCATTCAAATGTGACAGACGATTAATCACATTCAAGCATGCAGAGAGTGCGCGTACAGTTGCCAAAACTATTGAATCTTGCTTTTTATATACGCTTTCATCTTTTTAGGCTCAACCCACTTGTCTCTTTCTTTTCTGCTCGGTCTTCTACACGGTTGTTCGAGTGTACTCAACGGTTGCCTAGCCTTCTTCAGTAACTGGAAGGCTCGGCCTTGTGATGATGGTGACCAGGTAGTCGGTCTCTACAGCCCTGGTCACAGTGCTCTGGCATAACAGAAAGACAATTCCAAAAGCACTAAAAAAACGCCTTCTTTTCCTTTGATCAGGCTTATTGCTGATGAATAAAAACTGTACATCGAGAATATTGCGAAACAGCAAGTTTTTAGTTATGTCAATGCTTATAATGAAGATACATCTCACATTTACATCAAAATATGTGTATGTCTATGCTATGCAGAGAATACTTCTTACTATTATGCCACTGAGCTTGTATATCTATGCTATGAACAGAGTACATCTCATTACTACATCAATATATTTGTATGTCTGTGTTATAAAGAGGATACACCTCACTACTGCATCAATGTACTTGTATGTCTATTATATAAAAAGAATACATCTCACTACTACATCAATATACTTGTATGTCTATGTTATAAAGAGGATACATCTCACTTCTACATCAATATACTTGTATGTCCATGTTATAAAGAGGATACATCTCACTACTACATCAATATACTTGCATGTCTATGTTATAAAGAAGATACACCTCACTACTACATCAATATACTTGTATGCCTATGTTATGGTAGAATAGAAAACGCTTAAAAGTTTTCAGTTTCTGCTCACTTACAATTAACTAAGTTGGATATCTGTTTGTACACTAACTTCATTGATAAAGAGGTAACACAAACAAGCACAAGTAGATAGTATACAATATTACTAGAGTATATCATATGACTCTATTGGATTCACACATTTATCCACTTTTGTTTTAATATAGCCATATTTCCTTAGAAAGAGAGACTTACAGAGTTAATATCTACTATATTCAGATGTTTTATATGATATGATGAGATTATTTTACTAAAAACTATAATGTAGTTATAAATGTTAACTCTTTATATATCTGGTACTGACTCCTTTTTATATATCACATAAAGATATTAAGGGAATCAGTTACCTTTATCTATATTAACATAGCTGATAATATGACCATATGACTTTATTTAGTAACCACTCGTTTTTTAGTTTTTAAGCGCTTGTAATCACATTTCCACATATTTTGAACCTACAATGCAGCAGAGTAACCCAGGATGAGCCTTTTGGTACCAAATAACTGTAATCTAAACTGCATTGCAAGTCAACCCTTAAGGGGGCGGGAATACTAAGCAACAAATTATTCCTACCAATCACAGAACAATTAGGCTACACAAAAGTTACAATTCATGTTAGAGGAACTACAGTTGGTAAAGTAAGCCTGGCCACTACAGAACTCCCTAAAGATGTTTCACTTACTCAAAGTTAGTTGTCTGTGCTTCAGTGTCATCTTGGCATCATTTCCAGGTGAGTGATTTATGCACAGAGAATAACACTGTTCCTTCATCAGTAGACTAACAGTGTGTGGATGTCCATGATGTTGTATCAATAGTAAAGCATTATAACATGTTTGTAATTATAGTACAGTATATATATATATATATAAATTATACATATATATATAAATGATATATATATATATATATAAATAGATATATATATATATATATAAATTTTTTCTTCACCCCGGTTAACCTATTATATGGGTAGTAATTTCTGCTCTAACTCATGTCTCCTACCAGAGACCTGGGAGTTTGAGCACTCGCCTCAAGATCTTAGCTGTTCCTAATAGCGCAACTTTCTGCAACTCACCTGATTTAATTGCCATTGGTATTTTGGCAAGCCACATTTTATGCGCTGGTGTTATTGCGCCCAGTGCGCCAATGACTACTGGGATTATAGTTGTTCTTACATCCCAGCCTTTTTTAATCTCTTCTCCAAGAGGGAGATATTGTCTACCTTTTCTTTTTCTTTGCTGGCTATATTTTAGTCATTGGGTACTGCTATATCTATTATAGTAGCTCTCTTGTTCTCCTTGTCCACCACCACTATATCTGGTTGGTTTGCCAGGACATGTTTGTCAGTCTGGATGTAGAAATCCTAGAGGATCTTAGCGCGGTCATTTTCATTGACCTTACCAGGAGCTTCCCACCAGTTTTGTGGTTTATTAAGGCCATACTCGTCACACAGACTTCTATACACAACACCTGCGACATGATTATGCCGCTCAGTGTATGCGTTTCCTGCAAGCTGCTTGCATTCACTGATAATGTGTTGGATGGTCTCAGGTGCTTCTTTGCACAGCCTGCATATATATTTATTTATATATATATATATATATATATATATATATATATATATATATATATATATATGAATCAATTGCGTCTGAGGAGTGCTTCGCACGAAACAAATTTGTAACGCAAATACTGAAAGTTTACTTTTTTCGCAATAATTTTTCAAATATAGATATATATATATATATATATATATATATATATATATATATATATATATATAACTCAATGACACCACACCACACCAGTATAATTTACTGAACAATAGAATAGCTCTGATTTGATGTTAATATATTCATTGCAGATCCATTTCCAATTGATGAAGGCTATAACAATAATCGGTTGGTACGTTCAGATACCCCGCTGTACATCACGACTCACTCTGGCTACCCAGCTAATAAATACAGAGATAACATTAACTCTTCTATAACACTCACTGGTCTATCCCATGACTCCTTTCTCCGATTAGATACAGTTGTCAGGCATGATATTGAGCTCGAACAATGTCGCTATGACTACCTGGAGATAATCGGAGTCAGAGGGTTTCAACGTCACACAAAGAAAATTTGCGCCGATTTGAGTGATCGAATAATTCTGTATCTTCATCCAGTTGCTGACAGTATAACCTTCAGATTTATATCTGATGGAAGCGGAACCTTCCATGGAGTGCTCATCAAACTCTATAGTGAGTATACATTAAACCTTTTTTCTACAATCCCAAACTATCGTAAGTTATGAGGGATAGAAATGCTACAAGAACTGAGGCTGCAATTGTTATTGTATCATTTCATGTTGTAACTATATACATAAATCTCAGTGTCTGTCTGTGATTCAGCCTGTGATTTAGTCTGTCCAGCTGTAGCTATTAAATTCTTGGGACGAACAATCCATATCGCGAAAGATCGATCTCGTAACCACCCTTTCCCCAGGCAATAAGCTAACCAATTGAGCTACATGAGATGCCTTAGATTCATTGGGTGACATAAATGGTTATTTAAGTTAAAGTAGCATAGCGACTCTTCAATACATTACGCTGCATCATAAATGTAAATCAGGGCACGAGGAACTAAACTGTCATAAAAAATAGCATAAAACAACAAATTTCAGAAGAAATATCATATATAACAATGTGTCTAATTGTCATTGGCTTTCGGAAAACACTTCCTCCTTTGACAATGCTGTAGATATCAATCACTCATTGCAGTGTAAGTGTAAACATCTTCAGATGCATTTAAACTGAGGTCTAATTTAGAGGTGATATAAATATAATTAGTTATACCAGAGCAAAATATCATTGCAGCAATAAGAACAACTTTGAAAATCAGGTTTCAACCACTTATTAAAATTAATTCTCCTGTGTTCTACATGTTTATGAAAAAAGAGACTTTAGAAGATATTGTGGTGTCATTGATCCAGTAGAATTTAATTCTGTTCTACTAATAGAATAATTCTAAATACATCAGCTATCTCTTGCTGTATCTTTCTTGACCATATTCACATACATTTATGTGTTCAACTTTTTTAGCCAAGGCTGCCAACTTGTCACTCTCTTTGAAAAACAAAGGCTATGACCTTTCCATTACTAACCACATACTAACTAATTTTTGACTAACCTTCAACCAAGGGTTATGACCTTTTGTTTTGGCTGTTTCAAGTAGTTATCATTGTATTATCTAGATTAAATCTAGCAATTCATTTGCCAGAAACTCTAAAGCTGTCCTTGATCTAGCCTGCAATCTTTTGCACTTTGTATTTTTGCACTAAATACTCCTTACATGCACACATTCCTAGCTATTCCACAATTTTACCCTGACCATAAACTTAGCCTACCCACTTTAGCTCTTTCATTGTCTGACTTTGTGGGATATAAAATTCATCATCAGTCTGGATGTGCCAGGTGTGTGGCGCACGCATGAAGCGTTTTTGGTGTGTGGTATAGCCACGCTGTAGCCATGCAAAGTATTTGATTCATAGAATCTATCAGTATGTCAAGCTGTGGGGTATACACGCTAGAGACAGCCAGGTGTATCACCAAGGCACACTGAAATAATCATTTAGTACAGCTTTAGTAAGACCTACCTGGTAATCTTTATAAAGTTTTCTTGCTTGTCAAATATTGAGTTTTTCATTTGTTGAAAAAGTTGCTGGGAAGCTGATCAAGATTTGACAGGTGTTGCAGGTGTTAATGGTGTGTGGAGATTAACATGCTTATGAATTATACTTTAACTGTAACAAAAACTTTTCCAATTTACTTTGAGATTATTTTGGAATTCATACTTCATCTTTACACATCGAACTGCAATGACAACTCTGCCTGAAACTTCCGCATAGATTACCATCTTGATTTCAACGACCAACAAAACATTTATTTTTATTTCATTTAAAATTATTATTCATTATATTTTATAGTTTTTGATAGAAAAATTTGTGGAAACCAGAAAACTAAAACTTTGTGTAAAGTTTTGTGTTGAACATTTTCAACCAAATTTTAATAGAAGTTTCTTTAATTTAGCGATTCTCATGATAAAAAATCTCACCCAAGTGCAAAAGGTTTTTACACTCTTTCCACTTTATGAACTGCAAGTGCCTAGTTAGACTAGTCATATTAAGCATCGGGATGAAGGGAAAGTCTTCTAACAGTAATCAATAGCAATCTTCTGCTCATACAAGGTCATCCAAGATATATCGATATATCAATATATATCAATATATCAATATATCGATATACAATTTTCACACTACAAAATCGAGAAAATATTTTCTTGAAATTCAAATTTAGTAGTGGGTCTGCTGATTACGTCGGGATAACTAATATGCTGCTATGTTATTTGCTGAATTGCATCTTACAAATTAATGAAAGAAATACGAAGGTGTATATGCCGCGCAACGTGACAAGGTACGTGTATTAGAAATTATGATGCAACTCGCTGAGTGAATTACAAAAAAATAAGTCCTTCCACATTTAAGTCTGAGAGAAATGAGCATAATAATATAACAACACACAATTTCTATACAGTGAAGTCCTACAAGGTAAATAATTCAGTCCAGAAATGTGTATATGTTTTAGGGATTTTATATAATACAAACAATAAAATACACAAAAATTGCCCAATCCATTCCAAGATCTTTCCAAAGTCACCCCTTTGGCCATACAAAAGTAAAATAACTGGACTTGACTTTTTAATTTGTTGGCTGTATTGTAACTGTAATATTATTGGTTTTTATTGACAACTTGGCTCCTTTTTCTGACCAATATCACTAATTTTATAGATTATGATTGCAGTAAATTTACAACAAGTTGATAAGAAACACACATATTTGACATCCATTTACAATAATTAGTTTATTTTTTCTAGACAGCAATTAACTATACTCTGCAAAGTGAGACTAACAACAAATAGTTTATACTTCTACAATAAAGCAAAACACAAATATATTTTACTATAAAAAATTGGTGTCTACTTGTTCGTCGTTTATCCGTATCCAGGGGTCAAGGTTAGGATAAAAGATAACTTTTAGCTACATTCCCAACTGGTGACATTTAGATTAGTAGACCAACACTGTAACGCCTGAACGAATCAATCGTCTTCAAGTGTTTTTTAACAATTGCACAGCAACTTATTTTCTGTTTTGTCGACACATCTGACAATCTATCCCCACGAACTAAATATCATGGAAGTTGTATATATAATAGACTAGCGGAATGGCTGGCATTGCACGGGTATAAAAAACAGCTTATAAACAGTGACAGGTACTCTAGTTGCCTGCCTCTTGCCATTCGCCTAGCACCTTGCCAATGACTGCTTTGAGTAACCTGGTACTTTGAGTACTTACTAATAAGAACCGTGAGAGCAAGCATAAATTATTGTTGCGATGCGCAGTGTGCATATTTTTACCCAAATAATAACATATATTGCTCAGTGAATCCATCAATCTCGCGTAGCTTATTTGATTGCCTGCCACACGGGGAGGGGGGGGGGGGGGCGGAGGGGGGGTGGCTCTGAGATCAAATCTTCTGTGATATGGATTTGTCATTGTAATATTTTAATAGCTATAGCTAGCTGGACAAACAAAAAAATACACAAAAACTGTGATATTTTTGTGTATAGATATAACACTATATGTACATCGTCTGCTTCTCATATGTTACCATTCTAATCAAATTTAGGAAGTTGCTCCTATTTGACCTTTTTCGTTATATGGAATTTCTTATATAGTGCAAAACAAAAACTGTATAATATTTACTTGTTATCTGGAATTTACGTTATAGGAAATACACACTATAGGAACTTCTACAGTACACTTTATTAGTGCAGTGATAATCTTTTAGATCACTTTCTTCTACATCAGCATATATAAATACATAAATAATATATTATTTATTATTTATAACATTGTTGTCTCTAAGTTATCACCTGATGAAACTGATCTATATCTATTTTAAACAAATTTGCAGCAATTGACTAATAGTTAAGTTCTCTTCATATTTTATGTTACAGTATAATTTACTTTACACTTAAAGTATTTAGCACTCATTTTATATTATTATGTATAAAACTAATGCTTCTAACAGTAATAAATATTATAATATGTACACATACAAAAAATATGTATGTATATATGTATATATATATTTACTTATTTATTGGTGTACATGTAGGTCTGTGTATAGGTGTATGCATATGTATAATGCAGATGCATTAGTATGTATGCAATTACCGATAGTATTAAAGCTTAACAACCTGTACATTTTAATACATTACTAGGTGAGTGCCCGCCATTGCACGGGTGTTAAAAACAGCTTATGAACAGTGGGAGATATTGTTACCAATGGTTGATTTGAATAAGCTACTATACGTATTGATAAACTTACTAATAAGAACCGTGAGATCAAGCTTTAGTGACGTTGCGTAACACAGAGTTGTTATGTATATTGTACGCAGAGTTGTTATGTGTAATTTAACCCAGAAAAGAACATCTGCCTAGCTCATGCATGGTATGTCGTGTAGTTTACTGGGTCAGATGACTATCCATTACATTCCTAAGTCTCCAGAAAATTTACTACATCTTACAATAAACACCAACACCTTGCCAATCCACATTATAGAGCAGCATTATGCAAAGAGAGCTTTTCCTTTCAATACATTTCATTTTATTTTACCGTTTCATTTTTTTAACTTTTTGTATCTTCCTCTAATTTGCTTAGAACGGCATTGACCGGTAACAGTACCAGTGATCAATCGATTCATAACTATCTAGTTGTACTATTGAGGTGCTGTCCAAAATTTGCATCTCTTTCTGTAGCGGTTCTCTCCATAGACGTCGGTGGGATTTATAATAGGAGAGCTTTAGCCATAACTCCATTGTACATCTCCACTAATAAAAACTATCTACAAAAGTACAGCGACAACCTTAACTCAACGCTTACCTTGACTGACATTTCTCAAGGCAGCCTCATCAGATTGAGATTCACTGCTAGTAGTGGTATTGCCTTAGAGAACAAATGTTATGATTATTTGAACATCACTGGAGTGAGTGGATATGACAGAAACACAGTACAGATCTGTGGTACTGAATCTTCCCAATCAACTCTCTACCTTCGGCCAATAGGAGAAAGTCTAAAATTTACATTCATCACAGACGGCGGTACCCGTTATGCAGGGTTTGTCATGGAATATTCCGGCAAGTTTCTGTAATCATTTAACTTTGCAATTATTTGTGTCAAATCTGAAGTTCATGATAAGAATAATAGTAATCTATCATATAGTAGTAATATTTTAGTACTAGTAATAATAATAGAAGTAGTAAACTATCAATAAAATTCATTTATTTTCTATTAATATTATTGATTTTAAATATACCATTAATGTAGATTTACTATATTGTATACATGTATCAATAGCTAGAAAAATTCCCGTGCGCGCTGCACGGGTATTATAAACAGCTTATAAACCGTGACAGGTAATGAAGTTGCCTGCCACTTGTCATTAGCTTGGCACATTGCCAATGGCTAATTTGAGTAAGGAGGTAATCTATTTGTCTGGTTGCCACACAACAGTATTGGTTCAATAGGCGGGAGAGAATAGGGTTTGTGGTAGCTTACCATTTGTAACATATTTTTGCTCAGTAATTACATGTAGTAATTCAGCACCCTGTCACTCTTTTAGGCGGTTAAGTTAATTTTAGGCAGTTATCTGCGATTAGCTGTTTGCTTTTGGAGCTTTTTAAAGCTTGTGATGATATTTCTACATAATTTATACCTTCCACAGAGCAGATTAAGACATGGTGAACCTTTTGATACCAAATAACTGTAATGCGAATTTTGTTGCAAGTCAACCTTTAAAGTAAAATCGGCAAAATTGATCTTGTTTAAAACACTCAGCAGAAAAATATATACTTTTGTCCAAGCGTTCAACCGCGATCAAGTTTTGCCAGTGTTAATCTGTAAATGTCCTGTCAGTCACATCAACTAAAACAACAAACAAATCTCAAGTGATGGAAAATGTTTATACATTCTTATAAAAAACTTTTAAACTTCACATGTGAGACCTTTTAATTTGCAACTATGCAATCTACGCTTTTGATTTATATATAGTTTGTATATGCACATGTATCTACTGATAAATACAAGTACTTGTGACAGTGCTCTGATAACTCAAACGCTTTCGCTCGGTCTCGTGAAGTCTGAGTTATCCATGTTTGCCGGTATTAACAATTTTGATTTACTACATATTAATAATTTTGGTTTAATAAATACTATTAATATTGACTTAATATGTATTAACTTGGAACTATATGTATTGATTTCTGCTCATAAGAAAGTTGATTCGACATGTCAATTGGGTTGTTTATGTCTTTTACACTTTCCTTGTTTTTAGAAGTTGAAGGGATACCAAGTGATGGTTACAATCCCGCTGCTCAGATCGGTATGTGCTTTTTACCTTCTGATTAGATCCTTATGCCTATGAATTATGCATGGATAGATAGAACTTTGTAAATAATGAGGTCTCTACACAAGCAGGTGGAGAACCTAACCACTGGTATTTAAAGTCAGCATCTACTATAGTTGGTCATTGTCTGAACAGCTAGTTACAAAGTGTTTGACGATGAGTTCCGATTAAATTTTAACCTAGTCAGGAGGGTGATATTGAGCTATTGTTGTAATTTGAAATGGTACCCCTTAATTTGCTTTATACACTATGTTTCCATGGCTCACAGGATGCCCATTTGGGGCTGTGCGCATGTTGAAGTACTTTGCAATTGAGTGTTTCAATGAACATCACACGATGCTCATTTAACTCTAGCGCTTGACCCCATAGGTCCAGTATTAACCTAATTAATGGCTCTATAAATAACTACACAGTCTTGTCGCAATAAGCTTAAGCCTGGTTCCCATATCGATTGCGATACTCCGGCGGTAACTTGCGCAGCAAACCGTTTGCGATGTTAGGTTCGACAGCATATGTTCACATATAAGCTTCATCGCTAAACATAATCGTGTAATCAAATAAAAAGCTCGCTAGCCACGCTGTTTGCATAATGGTGACCTTCACTTGTACAGTGCATTTCGGAAAGGTTTTGCCTGCGGTCTTTTGCGAAATTTGAGCAGCGCGAAACTATTGCGATGCCGCCGGCAACTGCTGGCGGTCCTCGGCAGTACCCGGTGCGTAGGTTCCCATTTCACCGCTAATAGCCTGCGGTGCTGTCGCCGGTGCTTTGCAACTTATATAGGAACCGGGCTTTAGCAGCAATTATTGGAAACATTATGGCATTGCAACTGCTCACATCAAAATAAAAATGACCGAAGCGTGAAATTGTTTAGAGTAGAATAGCCTGCATAGACTAGATATTTAAATGGTCATCATTTGCAAATGCCGTCTCTATTATTCGCAAGCACGAGGGATTTGATAAAGATTTGGGAATTGCAAAACTCGTTTATTTTGTGGATTTATGCCGTTTCCATGCTGCAGTTAACTTGCAGATTGGCTCAAATTTGGGCATCATGCTTGTCACGGAAATATAGTGATAGTGCCATCGTTTTAAATTTGGACAACCACAAACCGGTGCTTTAAGTTATCTAGAGAAAAATGACAAGCGAGCATTGGCAGAAGTAACTTGCAACTTAATAAAGCGAAGATCAGTGCGGGTTCTCTTCTTTAAATGAAGCAAGTCATTTGCTATTAACCAAGTCTGGTGTCAGCAAGACATTGGGTGCAATAAAAGAGAGACAGAATTTTCTTTATATCCTTTCCAACATTATTAACAATATATATGTTGACAATATATATATATATATATATATATATATATATGTCAATGAACCGGGCGACGTCTCGGACCAGGCGACGTCCGAGCCGGCATGGTTTTGGTTATTGCACTCATCATAGAGGTTGTAGACGTTATACAAGCAAGGGTCTTGTCTAAGAACCGCCAGACCGCCAGATATATATATATATATATATATATATCTGGCGGTCTGGCGGTCCTTAGACAAGACCCTTGCTTGTATAACGTCTACAACCTCTATGATGAGTGCAATAACCAAAACCATGCCGGCTCGGACGTCGCCCAGTCAAACAAGGTCCGCGCTGCCTGTAGCTGAACCAGGACAAGGCAGCGAAAAATGGGCTACTGGTTCAAAACGGATGAAATGTATTCGGACTAATAACATGGACCTCATGAAGTGCTACTTTATGAGTGAACCTCAAAAGTGGGGCTATATGGGAAGGATGCGTCAAATGTGGATAAACATGCGCCCTGAATTGCTACTAACCGCTAAGCAACTTGTAGCTCATAGATGTTACATAATTAAGCGGCACCTCATATCAGAACTTGAGGTAGATGAAATTAGGGAACAGTTCACCCAAGTAACCTCGACCAACGAGGAGTGCATATCAACACACACCGTCACACATACACGATCTTGTGTTGACTCACAAGTTGAAGAAGACATACACTTTGAGCTTGACCCAAGGGTTAAGAAGCTTGCGGACAATATCATCAACAAGGTGCCAGCTGCTAATGATTATGGAAGCAAGGTACCACTGCGGAGAGTTAGCAAGACAATACCCAAGAAGCTGTTAGAAGACATAAACTTGGCACTGGAGTCGATTTCAACTCAATCGATCGGTGAGACTAATGCCTTTATTTACAGTACGGCCACCGTCGTCTTGGAGGAAATGGATATTATGCCACTGTCAACAAGGCTTCCAAAAAGAGAAGCCACAATAGAAGCTCAAGAATCTGCCAAACAGCAGCTAATATCACTCTCGGCACGACTGAAGTGGTACACCAAAGAGCGGGATAACAAGAGAATGAACAAACTGTTCATCAATAATCCATCTAAAGTGTATTCTCAGTTCTAAAGTGAACTGCGGAGGCCAATGTCAGATCCTCCCCGATCCAGCACCTCAAGGTTCTGGAAGGACCTCTGGGAGAAAGCGACGACTCATAACACCACTGCAAATTGGCTGAAGAGGCTTAAAGAGAGCCACCAACACACCGTGGCTCAGCAAGGACTCACCATCAGTGAAGTCGACATCAAATGCAGAGTGCAGCGTATGAAGAACTGGGCAGCACCTGGCCATGACATGATTCAAGCCTTCTGGTTGAAGAAATGGACATCAATTCACACTAGAATGGCTAAGCAGATGAAATGCCTAATAGAAGAAGGCGACCATTCAGAATGGCTGACCAAAGGACTAACTGTACTTCTGATAAAAGATCCAAAGCAGGGGCCGATTCACAAAAAAACTATCGACCAATAACGTGCTTGCCCACCACCTGGAAACTGCTCTCAGGAATAGTTGCAGACAAACTGGAAGAGCACATGAGTCACTATATGACCAGTGCTCAGAAAGGAATTTGGCGCAACACCCGAGGAGCCAAACATCAGGTACTGGTGGATCGGACAGTCTGTTAAGACAGCAGGAGAAGGCATACCAATCTTGCCAAGGCTTGGATCGACTACAAAAAGGCCTATGACTCAATTCCCCATAGTTGGATACTTGAGTGTCTCAGTATGTACAATGTTCACCCTGCTCTTGTGGCATTCATCAAGATGTCAATGACCAAATTGAAGACGGAACTGGAGGCTAATGGCAAAAAGCTGGCGAGTGTACAAATTAAGCGATGCATCTATCAAGGTGACTCCTTATCACCGCTGCTTTTCTGCATATGCCTAAACCCTCTAAGCAATATGCTGGAGAAGACTTAATATGAGTACCAGTTTAAGAGTGGCACCAAGATAAACCACCTCTTCTACATGGATGACATCAAGCTGTACGCTAACAAAGAAAGGGATATTGATTCGCTAATACACCTCAATCAAGTATACAGCAAGGACATCGGAATGACCTTTGGTATTGAGAAATGTGGAAGGCTAATTCTTAAGAAAAACCATTCTATGCTCACAGATGGCCTAAAAATGCCAAATGATACCATCAAAGATATAGAAGAAGGGTACAAGTACTTGGGGATTATGCAAAGCAACATCAACCACGATGCCGAGTACGTCACAAAGCCATTTCTGAATACAAAAAGCGCCTTCGGCAGGTCTTACGGAGCCAGCTCAATGCCAAGAACCAAGTCATGGCAATAAATACCTACACACTGCCAGTAATAAGATATCCAGCAGGCATAATAAAGTGGACTGAGGGAGCCATCAAGGAAACATATATAGCAACTCGTAAACTGCTGACCATGCATGGAGCGCTCCACCAAAAATCTGATATTACTAGATTGTATCTCGATAGGAAAGATGGCGGTAGGGGACTCAAAAGTGTAGAGCAGACAGTGAAGGAGGAAGAGCAAAGCCTCAAAGCTCATGCAGCCTCTATGGCCACTTCAGATAAGTTGCTAGCTGAATTTCAATCGGTCGCTCTTACAATGGTCCTTCGCCCTGATGATGAGAAAATTGACTGGCACACGAAACCTCTTCATGGTGCTTACCACCAACAAATATCTAAGGTCGGCGATCTTCACCAGAAATATATGCGGCTGAACAAAGACAACCTAACGGCCAATACAGAGTCGCTAATCATGGCAGCCCAGGAGCAAGTGCTCCCCACAAGGCAAATCCAAACAAAAATCTATCACACTAGAGACGATCCTAGATGCAGACTGTGCAAAGATGCACCTGAGACCATCCAACACATCATCAGTGGATGCAAGCAGCTAGCAGGAAATGCATACACTGAGTGGCATAATCATGTCGCAGGTGTTGTGTATAGAAGTCTATGTGACGAGTATGGCCTTAATTAACCACAACACTGGTTGGAAACTCATGTTAAGGTCAATGAAAATGATCGCGCTAAGATCCTCTGAGACTTCAACACCCGGACTGATAAGCATGTCCTAGCAAACCAACCAGATATAGTGGTGGTGGACAAGGAGAACAAGAGAGCTACTTTAATAAATATAACAGTACCCAATGACTACAATATACACAGCAAAAAAAAGAAAAGGTAGAGAAATATCTCCCTTTTGGAGAAGAGATTGAAAAATGATGGGATGTAAGAACAACTGTAATCCCAGTAGGCGTTGGGGCACTGGGCGCAATAACACTGGCGTATAAAATGTGGCTTGCCCAAATACCAACAGCAATCAACTCCGGTGAGTTGCAGAAAAGTGCGCTACTGGGAACAGCTAAGATCTTGAGGCGAGTGCTCAAACTCCCAGGTCTCTGGTGGGAGACCCGAGTTAGGGTAAAAACTACCACCCATACGGGTTAACCGGGGTGAGGCAACAATTTTTTCATATATTTATATATATACATAAATATGTTTTTTGTCAGCAGCTGAAAAAAAGTTCAGTGAACTGTTTAGTTTTTTAATGTATACTGCTCCATTCTATGTTGAGCACTCTGATTTTAGTTCTAAGTATGATACATTTCTATACACATATATATATATATATATATTTATTTATATCTAACCAAGATATATGTTAATAGCAATTATATATGATAAATATATATTTTAATAATGTGTATAATAGCAATATATATGTAAAAATACATATGTTGACAATATATATGTTAACTACATATGTTACCAATACACTTGATAACCATATGTATGTTAACAATATATGGGCATGTCCATAAATAATAGTTTGACACTCAGAGTTATTTCATGCCACTATACATGCACATTCGCTCCCATTATAAAATTCTTTAAATTAATTGATGCAGTATTTTCTTGGCTTTTAGATAATATAAATTTTACTGCTTTAAAAATATTCCTAAAGGTTGGGACATCACAAATGTCCCATCATTTACGCAAGTCGCACTTTATAGTTCTGAACCACTATTTTGAAAGCAGTAAATTTTATTTTATCTGAAAGCCATGAAAATACTGTATCAATTAATTGAAAGAAATTTATCATGGAAGCAAATGTGCAGGTGCAGTAGTTGGCATCAATTAACTCTGAATGTCAAATTATTATTTATGGACACGCCCATATATGTTGACAATATATATGTTAACAAGAAACACGTTAATAGTATACATGTTAACTATATACTTATTACCTGTAACTCTGAAAAGCAGTGTAAAGATAATAAAGGAATCTTTTGTTACGCGGAAGTGATTTCCATATAATGAGATTGCAACTCCTACAGTGCGGCTTCATGTGCATTGTTACCCACAAAGGCTACCCAATGGCAGCAACCTGCTATTGGGTAGCCTTTCTTATCTTATGGCAGCAACATCAACTTTCATCTCACGCTGACTGGTCTGTCAGCTTACCCTCTCTACAGAATTGACTTGACAGCAAGGTCAAGCATTGAGTTGGACAGCACCTGCAGTGACTATTTTGACGTTTTAGGTACAGCCGATTATGAATGGTTGATATTCTGGAAAGGTGATTTAGAAGATTTAACAAACTACGTAACTCCCAATACAGACAGTATGTCTAGATGGTTTGTTACAAGCCAAGAACAAACCTATCAAGGATTTCTGCTTGTTTACTCAGGTAAGAATTACTATCACAGGGCACTCAAATTTTCAATGGACATGTATAACCTTTTTTGAAAATGAGGGTGATAAAAAAGCCAGCAGTGAAAGAGACACAAAATTAAAAAAAAGAATACTGTATGCGTAAGTTTGTGTGTTCATGTGTGTGTGTTCATGTGTGTGTGAGTGTTCATGTGTGTGTGCGTGTGTGCGTGTGTGCGGGCGTGCGGGTGTGCGGGCGTGCGGGCGTGCGGGCGTGCGGGCGTGCGGGCGTGCGGGCGTGCGGGCGTGCGGGCGTGCGGGCGTGCGGGCGTGCGGGCGTGCGGGCGTGCGGGCGTGCGGGCGTGCGGGCGTGCGGGCGTGCGGGCGTGCGGGCGTGCGGGTGTGCGGGTGTACGGGTGTGCGGGTGTGCGGGTGTGCGGGTGTGCGGGTGTGAATGTGTGCGGGTGTGCGTGTGTGCATGTGGGCAGGTGCGCAAGTGTGCGTGTATGCGTGTATGCATGTGTGCGGGTGTGTGCGGGTGTGTGCGGGTGTGCGGGTGTGTGTGTGTGTGCATGTGTGCGGGTGTGTGTGAGCAAAAATGTGTGTGTATGCGTGTATGCGTGTGTGTGGGCTGACTGTTGGCGGGGTGTATGTGTGTGGGCTAGGATGTGGCATAGTGTGTGGGTGGTGTGGGCTGGGATGTGGTAGGGTGTTTGGGTGATGAGTGCGTGTGTGTGCTGGTGTGTTTGTATGTGTGCGCGTGTGTGCACGCGCCTCTGTGTGTGCGCGTGTGTGTGCACATGTGTGTGTGTATGTGTGCGTGTGCTTGAGTGTGTGGGTGTGCACGTGTGTGTTTCGTGTGTAGTGTTGTGCCGTTTGTAGTGTCATGTGCAGTGTTGTTTGTAGTGTCGTGTGTAGTGGCGTGTTTTGTAGTGTCGGGTGTAGTGTTGTCGGTAGTATCTTGTGTGCATGTGTGTAGTCTGTGTGGTGTTAGTGAGGAAGTGTGTATGCATGTGTGCACGAGTGCATGTGCGTCTGTGTGCCTACTACTCAGCTTAAATGCTAACTGTTACCACACTTTTGTCCAATCTTCATGCACACATGTAGGTGTATGTAGATGAGTATAGGTGTGAGAAATATTTTTCTGTCTTAAAAATAAGCAAAGAAACCTTGATTAAGACTTCTGAAAAAATTTTTTGGGTACAAAGTCAAAAGAATTGTAATACAATAGAATTGAATTACAACTCTTTTCTATTACAATTCTATTGTAATACAATAAAATTGTATTACAATTCTTTTTTACTTGCGGCAGATCTGATACTGTTGAGTTTAGGTAAGTTTTATGCATTATTTTTTATATGGCAAGAAAGGAAATGCTCAAAGAAGCTCTTAACATTCTTGTCAAACTCTTAAAGCGTGTGTATTCAAAATTAGAAACGTAATAATTAAGTTTTATGAATGCATAGCAGACAGAATGTATAGCAAAAAAGCAAAATGAACTGAAATAATATCACAAAGAGCGTTTTAAAGGTTGTGTGGCTGATAAGGCCCAAGTTTCCCAAACAACATAGGCCCTAAGTTGCATATGTAAGGCTGTAAAATGATTTGGTTTTCATTTTATCACGACACTTTTGATTTATCTGTTGCCTGTTTACTGTTAGCATGACTCCTCTTTGAAGGTTTTTATTAACCTCTTTATTTTATAATAAATCAAAAGCTAATCCACTTTTCTCTCACAAACAAAGGTTTCGTACATATTATATTGAATAACTTTTACTGATTGACGAATTGGATCTACGAATTGACAAATTGGATTGACGAATTTACTTTTCCAGCGGTGCTCCCCATATATTTGGATAGGAACTTTAACCGTAGAGTCTCATCACAATGTCTCAGCCACATCGCGACTCATACAAACTACCCAAGCCGATACAATTATAACATCAACTCCTCTTTGACCATAACTGATATCCCACCAAAGTCTCAAATCAGACTAGATTTCACAGCTCAAGCCAACATAGCCTTAGATTCTGCATGTTTTGACTATGTGAACATAACTGAAGTGAGTGGATATCAGAATAACACATTACAGATCTGTGGTACTGAGGCTCCACAATCGACGCTTTACCTCAACCCCGTAGACGAAAGTCTGACCTTCACCTTTATTACCGATCACAGCACCGGCTACGCTGGATTCGTCATGGAATATTCCGGTAAGAGAAACTGAGTGTAAAAGATGAGAGAATAACAGAGTGCATGTTTCTTACTATTAGGTGTGATACCTTTAGGTATTATAAAAGGTTTTAAAGAGTTCTGAGTACTTATTGACCTTATGACCTTGTTAGAGTTACTAAACTTAGCAAGTAACATGTACAGTTATAATTTGATTTATGAACCTAATGTGTTCTAGGACTGAGCTTGTATGTCAATGTTTTTGTATCTCAACGCATTTTTTATATATAAATTAACGAAATACAAGTTAATCCGTTCCCAACCTATAAAAGAACTACTTAAAACAGGACATTACCTCAAAATGCCGCTTTTTTAATTGTTGTAGTTCAGTGCCTATGCTCTAAAGTAGCTAATAATTTTTTCATGGGTTTGATCTGGTGATGAGGCGGTATGAGATGCTGTGTAACGTAACAATAACATTTAAGTTACCTTAAGTAAGTTTAGTTAAATACACACTTGAAGCTAAGCTCTTTTAACAAACCTAACATTGATTTTGTCTTCATCACAACTTTTACCATCTGTATCCAGCTTGATGCTTCTGCCTCGTTTTCCCTATAATTTTTAACTGACCTTTGCAAAAAATTGTAAAACTGATTTGATCTCAGGCTGAGCGATGTGTTTTTGAAAATGGCCTTATCGCATACTTGGTCATTTAATGGCCATCAAAAACCGGTTGGTATGTTTATATCTCAATTGTTTCTTGTATGTCAAGATGGACAACTTGCTAGAAATTTTACTCATGTTTCGATTTTCTCGCTTTCTTAGTTGGTGCACTCATATGTCAAAGTATGACTGTTTATGTATATGTATTTATATATAATAGTTATGTAAGATAGTTATGCTTAACTTGTGGCTACTGGCAGATTCTTGCCTTCTGTCAATATTCAGCCTACTAATCTATAGTAGTACCCTGAACATTGACAGAAAAAGTCTAGAAACTCTCAGTAGCTACAAGTTAAGTATTTATATATATTAATAATTGTTTCCTCGTTTCGGTTAACCCATATGGGTGGTAATTTTTGCTCCAACTGGCGTTTCCTAAAAGAGGCCTCGGAGTTTAATCGCTCAACTCAAGATCTTAGCTGTTCCCAATAGCGCACTTTTCTGTAACCCATTAGAGTTGATTGCTGCCGGTTTATGAGTAAGCCACATTTTATGAGCAGATTTTAATACGGCCAGTGCCC
Organism: Watersipora subatra; assembly: GCF_963576615.1. Lineage (NCBI taxonomy): Eukaryota > Metazoa > Bryozoa > Gymnolaemata > Cheilostomatida > Watersiporidae > Watersipora > Watersipora subatra. The sequence continues at coordinate 65,279,677 of NC_088713.1, forward strand.
CAATGATTGCTGGAATTACAGTTGTTTGTGCATCCCAGCATTTTTCGTTCTCTTTTCCAGGAGGGAGATATTTCTCCACTTTTTCTTTGCTGGTTATATTGTAGTCTATGGGTGCTGCTATATATTATAGCAGCCCTCTGGTTCTCCTTGTCCGCCACCACTATATCTGGTTGGTTTGGTAAGAGATGCTTGTCAGTACGAATGTAGATTTTCCAGAAGATCTTAGCACAGTCATTCTCATTGACCTTACCAGGAGCTTCCCATCAGTGTTGTGGTTTATTAAAGTCATAGACTTTTGTACACAGCACCTGCAACATGATTATGCCGCTCAGTGTATGCATTTCCTGCTAGCTGCTTGCACTCACTGATGATGTGTTGGATGGTCTCAAGTGCATCTTTGTTTAGAGTTGCCTTGATGGAATCACTTGCTCCTGAGCCTATATATATATATATATATATATATATATATATATATATATATATATATATATATATATATATACTAGCTGCATTACCTGCCTACAGGAACAGATTCACGCACAGCATAAAGTTTATTGAGAGTTGTTTTTCATACTGTATAACAACTCCAAATATGCAGTCTACTGAAATTGTTGCCCTGATGTATTATTATGTAAATTGTCTACTGAAATTGTTGTCCTGAATATGCATACACATATTACATGTCAATAATGTTAGGCAGAATAATGGAAATCTGCAATGTGTTTTACAGCTAGATGCGTGTAAAATCTAGTAAATATTCTAGATTCATGTGTCTAGATTCATGCATCCGTCCATGCCCATCTATATTTGCAGTTGACGATCATGCGCTTCTGCCGCCGAGTCCCCGTCTTGGCTGACCAGTCTTTACCCGCCGAGCAGTTGACAATCGCACTCATGCACTCGCCTCGCAATCAATCGCTTCGCACTCGCAATCAATCGGCCCGCACCCACCTCGCAACCAATTGCCTCGTAATCAATCGCCTCACACTCGTCTTGCAATTGATCTCCTCGCACTCGCAACCAATCGCCTCGCACTCACAATCAATCAACTCGCAATCAATCGCCTAGCACTCAATCGCTTCGCAATCAATCGCCTCGCACTCGCCAACTCATTCATCCGGAAAGCCACGCCTAGATACTCTCGCAGCACTCGGGGCGAAAAAGCTCTCCCGCGCATCCCCGAGTGACGCCACGGCTCCAAACTCCTAGCTGCATTACCCGTCCATGGGAACAGATTCATGTACAGCAAGAGGTTTATTGAGAGTTGTTTTTCATACCGTAAAACAACTCCAAATATGCAGTCTACTGAAATTGTTTGCCCTGATCACACTATACATACACATTTGCAGTCATATATGTCAATAATGTTGGGGAGAACAATGGAAATCTGCAATACGTTTTACAGCTAGTCTACAATGCATCAGTCTCAAACCACTCAAATCGGCGTTGCCCTATTTGTGTACAGAGAACTGATAATGAAATTGACATTGCTAGGCAAACTGAAATTTTTCAAACTGGCAGTATTGAAAAGTTTTGCATCTTCTAAAAGATTATACAAAATATTTTGCTATTGCCAGCTTAAAACACTAATCATGGCTCACAGGTTTTTCGTCTATAACCTGTGTTTTGACATGGTATATACAAACAGTAATGAGGTTGTGTCAATAAAATTTATATGTATAACAGCACAGACAGTATGATGTCAAGGCAGATACAGCATTAGCACATTACAATAATAAAACATAACGCTAACATGATAGCCTTTTAATGAGATACAATAAGGATAACGAATGCATGAAAATATATAAATACTGAAAAATATGTTAGAAAATGCTGCATGTAGTATAGCAGAACATGAAGAACATAGCATGACATAACAATAACACAATGTTAGTTCAACGCAACACTTGCGAATAGACAACATTTTTTGTTTTTCTGTCGGGTGAACAAACAGTTTTCGGTTTGTGCCTACTCTTTAGCAGGCGACGTACAGCTGGTCATAGCTAAAGCAGGGTGACAGTAACTTGATACTGGCAGCTCTCTTTTTTTTCACCATTGCCTATCGAACCTCTCGGAGTACTCGTGCAAGTTCTGTAGTAGTAAGTTACATTAGGCCTAGTCATACCTAGAAGAAAGCTAGAAAAAAAATTGGTAACTCAGCTGCTGAAGGAAATGAACTTGTCCAACTATCACAAACAGTGGCAAATCTAATGTTATTAAGTAGTTGAGGTGTGGCAATTCATAGGCAATACAACATTGAATAAAACGTACTAACCTTTTCGATGTAGAAATTTAGTAGGTAAAATGCAGTGGCAGTACCTGTGCAAGTTCTGCGGTAGCTGTAGTTCTGTGGTACTTGTAGCTGGAAAAAAGCAAAAGTAACTCAAAAGGAAATGAACATGTTTACTATCACAAACACTGGCAAATCCAACGTTTT